>NC_044586.1:69652075-69991242 GCF_901933205.1 Camarhynchus parvulus
CTCAGGTGACAGGGACTGCAGGATCCCAGTCCTGGATCTCAGGTGACAGGGACTGCAGGATCCCAGTCCTGGATCTCAGGTGACAGGGACTGCAGGATCCCAATCCTGGGTCTCAGGTGACAGGGACTGCAGGATCCCAATCCCCAATCCTGGATCTCAGGTGACAGGGACTGCAGGATCCCAATCCCCAGTCCTGGATCTCAGGTGACAGGGACTGAAGGATCCCAATCCCCAATCCTGGGTCTCAGGTGACAGGGACTGCAGGATCCCAGGATCCCCCCATCCTGGATTTTGCTGTGCTCAGAGCTGTCACCACTTTGCTTCCCAGGACACTCTGCAGCGCCATTCCCAAGCTGGGTCTTTCCCTGGATTTCCCCTGCATCTTTGGAGCGCTAGAAGATGGCAGTGCTGCCACCCTGAGTATTTACAACCACTCCTCCTCCTCTCCTCACAGCTCCAGCTCTTCCTCTCCTCTACCTTTCTACCACATGCAAGAACCCCTTGGTTGCCTCCAAGTCCTGCTTCCCGGTGGGAAGTGTTTCACTTCCAAAAGGCAACAAAAACACGGAATCTACCTTCACTCCCTGCTACCCCTCTACTCACTGCTCCCCAAACCCTTTACAACGTGCTACAACCTTCCTACACCCTAGAGTAAAGCAGTTCTCTTTCAGTAGTGTCTCCGCCCAGCCCGTGCATGGCTCCGGGGTGATGTCAGGGACAGATGGGACATCACCCCTCGGAGCACGAAGGATCAAGTACTGGAAAGGAAATGCCAAGTCTGAGCAACAAAAATACAAAAATAAAAAAAAACCAATCAAAGGAAACAAAAAAAAAAACCCAACCAACCACCCCAAAATCCCAACCCCCAAACTCGAAACAAAACTAAAAAAAACATTAAATAGTTGGCAGGATACAAGAGTGAGACAGAGGAATGTACAAAGGACACACAGAGATCAAAGATTCCAGTAGGTGAATTGAGAACCTGTTGAACTTGGGGTCTGTTTTTGTAGGATTTTTCCTTTTGGAACATGCAAATTTGCAGGAATTACCATAACCACACACCAGAGTGACTTCAGGTGTTGAGTCCTTTAAGGGACTTTTGCAGTGTTGCTCAAAACCCCTGGTGCTGCCCAAAATTCCACTTTATTTTCCATCCTCTACCCCCAAAATTCCACTTTATTTTCCATCCTCCACCCCTAAAATTCCACTTTATTTTCCATCCTCTACCACGGCTGTGGAAAACTTCCAGGAGCCCAGATTTGCTCTTCAGATGTGCCAGGAGGGTTTTGGAAGCCCCTCATGGGTTCCAAGTGTAAAAACAGACCCCAGTTCAACAGTAACTGCACACCAGTAGCTGCCATTCCAACAGAAACCCAGGATCTGATCCGCGGAGCGCTCCCAAGGCGCTCCCGGTACAAAATGTACACGGAATTATTTATAAATTAACAGTTTTCCCCCAGGGTGCCACCGGGGCTCCTCTGCCTCCTTACACCAGCGTTTCCTTCCGCTTCCCGCTGAGCTGCTTCTCCCTGGATTTTCGGTGCCCGGATGAGGTTCTGTGGGATTTCAGCCCTTTGGCTTCCCCCGAGTCCAGCACGGCCGCGCACTCGGCCGCGCTCTCGTCCAGCTCCATCTGGGATATTCCCGAGTGGCGCCGCTGGGCCGGGATGTTGGGCACGGAGGGGTTGTTCTCCTCGGACTCCTCGCTCAGCTCGGGCAGCTCCGTGAGCTCGGCGGCGGGAATGTTCCTCTGGAACGGGGCGATGGCCGTGCGGATGCAGTTCACCCACTGCTGCTTGTGGAAGACGTCGTTGGCCTGCAGCGTGTGCGACTGGCCCGGGCTGGGATCCTGGAAACGGACTCGGAAGATGTTTTTGGCTGGGGATAAAGGGAAAAGCACATCAGCTCCTAGATAACGTTTACAGATTCCACTGGTAGGTTTGAAATCCCAACAAAACCCCTCCAATCCCAAAAATCCAGCAGGGAGACAAAGGTATTTTCTAATCCAAGCCCCAGCTGTGAATTCATGGCTGACTGGATCTGTGCTGGAGAAGATGAAACAGGAAAGCCTTATCAATGTGATTGGCTGGCAAAAGATTTTGAGAATATATAAAGTGAGAAACTATAAGTGAGATTGAAATGAAAGCAGCTTTGAGATCCCTCAGTTAGTGAACAACTGGACAACAATGGCATGGCTGGCTGAAGGTAAAATCCCCTTTTGATGGAACAACACCCTCTGCTTGCAGACAGGCCCCAGGGTCAGAGCAGACCCTACAGCTTGGCAGAAGGGACCCAAAGAGGAGTTTTTAGGGTTTAAAATGTAACACAGTGTGGTAATGTAATGATTCTTATAGGCTGTATGTAAATGCTATAGGATTTGTATCTTGTACTGGATTGGTTAGTGAGAATGAGAATATTCAACACAGAAGAAGATTTATGGTATTGTAACGGGAACCTCGCTCTCTTACCCTTTTACTCTCTTACCTTTTTACTCCCTTACTCTCTCACCCTCTCTCCCCCTCTCTTCTCTCAGTCCTGCTCTGAGCTGTGGCTGGCAGCTCCAGCAGGGCCCTGCACCCAGGCCCTGTGCAATAAACCCCAAATCCCAGCAGGGCCCTGCACCCAGGCCCTGTGCAATAAACCCCAAATCCCAGCAGGGCCCTGCACCCAGGCCCTGTGCAATAAACCCCAAATCCCAGCAGGGCCCTGCACCCAGGCCCTTTGCAATAAACCCCAAATCCCAGCAGGGCCCTGCACCCAGGCCCTGTGCAATAAACCCCAAATCCCAGCAGGGCCCTGCACCCAGGCCCTGTGCAATAAACCCCAAATCCCAGCAGGGCCCTGCACCCAGGCCCTGTGCAATAAACCCCAAATCCCAGCAGGGCCCTGCACCCAGGCCCTGTGCAATAAACCCCAAATCCCAGCAGGGCCCTGCACCCAGGCCCTGTGCAATAAACCCCAAATCCCAGCAGGCCCCCGCACCCAGGCCCTGTGCAATAAACCCCAAATCCCAGCAGGGCCCTGCACCCAGGCCCTGTGCAATAAACCCCAAATCCCAGCAGGGCCCTGCACCCAGGCCCTGTGCAATAAACCCCAAATTCCACGACCTGGCTTCAGAGATCTCTTGTCTCTGTCTGTCCCGACTGTCCTACCCCCCGATGCTCCTACAGATCTGTACCTTTATCAGAATTTCCAAAAGCTCCTCGGAAGGAGCCTCCCATTTTGACATCTCCATCCTGGAGGTCCTCAAGGAGCAGCTCCTGCACAGGGATGGGCTGGCGGTACACCTGGAACGCCTGGCGCTCGTTGCGGGTCACCGGCCGTGTCAGCACCAGGATTTCTTGGAAGAGGAAGACGTAGAGCTTCTGGAAGGGAAAACATCCCAGTATTCACTCTGTACTCCATGAGGTCACACATCCTGTGGGATTCGAAGCCACCTTATCTGCAGTTTCACCCACAATAATTTCCCGAGTCTCCGGTGACAATGCCAAGGTCTGGCACACACCAGGATTACATCAGCGGCTTTATTATTTTATTGATCCCTAGAAAGAGAATGATGATTCCCAGGTGCCCAGGACAGGATGATTAGGGGCCGTATCTTTCCTGTGTGCATGGAATGCCTCGTGTGCACGAGTAAAACAGCCAATTAACAACAACAAAAAAACCCCAATCAACAGAGAAAACATGAGAAGATTTGAGGTTGAAATCAGGACAAAAGGCAGCAAAGCCCAAGTGCAGTGGGTGGGAGACAAACTCCAGGCAGCCCAACCCAAACCAAACAGGCTTCTGCAGCAACCCTTTTGTTTGGAAGAGCCAGGGCTCCTCATGGGGAATGTCAGAGCATTAGTGGGACGTAAACAGTGGCAGGAAATCCCTCTGGATGGAGAGCACTTTCTGTGGGCACTCTGTGCTAATGATTTTCCAGCTTCCCAAAGGCAATTGTGGAGCTGTCAGCAGGAAACTTTCCCTTACACCCTGAAATGAGGCTGACAATTAAGAGATTTTCTTCTGCTCTTTTATCCAGTATCCAAACTATCCCTAAGGATGGAAGGCCCCCAGTCCTGCCCTGAGTTTAAACCAGGTTTGAGAATTAATTAGTAAAAAACAAGGTACTTACGTGTCCGTTTTTATTCTTCAGCTCCCCGTGGCACAGTAAGGCTTTGCTGCCTTCAATCCTTGGATCCTTCTGCTTCTCATCCAGGTATTCCAGCTTGTCAATGTAGTACTGGCACTCAGACTCGCCCTTCTTCAGGTTGATGTCAGAGAGGACTCCTTGGATTATGGATATCTAAAAACCCAAACAAATGATTAAGAGGGATTAAGTGCTTCCCTGTGTCTCTGCTTGTCTCCTTCACAACTCCCAAGGATGCAATCCACGTGGACTGATCCCTCACTTTCCCTGTCACAGATTTGTGCCCCTGGGAAGTGCTGAGGGTTTAAAGGAGATTTCTGGAGCTCCCACATCTCATCCCTGGGTCAGAACAAGCAAAACAGGATCACTCACAGCTTCCTCCAGGATGTGGATATCGGGATGGTCTTTGGGAGTGTGCCTCAGGATCTCCTTGAGGAGCAGGGGGTATTTGACCAGGCGGCTCCGAGGGATGTCCAGGAAGCTCCAAAGGTCCAGCTTGCGGCTGAAGGGAGACTCCAGGCAGCGCTGCAGGAAATCCTGCACCCTCCTGTCCTGCTTCTTCTGATCCAGGAGCGCTTTGGCTGCCAGCTGGTTGCTGCAGTAGCCTTTGTAGGCGTGGAGTCGGGGTAACTACAGGGAACAGAGGAGATTTAGGAGTCAGATTCCCTGTGGGAAAAGCAGATGTCACTCACATGACAAACTCAGGGAGTTCTACAGCACTCACTGGGGTATTTTTCCCAACAAAAAGATAAGGGAGGATCTTGGGAGGAGGATGAGCACAGGGAGCCCATGCAGCTCCCCATGTCTGGATGAGCACACAGAGCCCATGAAGCTCCCCATGTCTGGATGAGCACACAGAGCCCGTGAAGCTCCCAGTGTCTGGAGAGCACACAGAGCCTGAACTCCCAGTGTCTGGATGAGCACACAGAGCCCATGAAGCTCCCAGTGTCTGGATGAGCACACAGAGCCCGTGAAGCTCCCAATGTCTGGATGAGCACACAGAGCCCATGAAGCTCCCAATGTCTGGATGAGCACACAGAGCCCATGAAGCTCCCAATGTCTGGATGAGCACACAGAGCCCGTGAAGCTCCCAGTGTCTGGATGAGCACACAGAGCCCGTGAAGCTCCCAGTGTCTGGATGAGCACACAGAGCCCATGAAGCTCCCAGTGTCTGGATGAGCACACAGAGCCCATGAAGCTCCCAGTGTCTGGATGAGCACACAGAGCCCATGAAGCTCCCAAAGTTTGGATGAGCACAGGGAGCCCATGCAGCTCCCCATGTCTGGATGAGCACACAGAGCCCATGAAGCTCCCCATGTCTGGATGAGCACACAGAGCCCATGAAGCTCCCAGTGTCTGGATGAGCACACAGAGCCCATGAAGCTCCCAGTGTCTGGATGAGCACACAGAGCCCGTGAAGCTCCCAGTGTCTGGATGAGCACACAGAGCCCGTGAAGCTCCCAGTGTCTGGATGAGCACACAGAGCCCGTGAAGCTCCCAGTGTCTGGATGAGCACACAGAGCCCATGAAGCTCCCAGTGTCTGGATGAGCACACAGAGCCCGTGAAGCTCCCAATGTCTGGATGAGCACACAGAGCCCATGAAGCTCCCAATGTCTGGATGAGCACACAGAGCCCGTGAAGCTCCCAGTGTCTGGATGAGCACACAGAGCCCGTGAAGCTCCCAAAGTTTGGATGAGCACACAGAGCCCATGAAGCTCCCAGTGTCTGGATGAGCACACAGAGCCCATGAAGCTCCCAAAGTTTGGATGAGCACACAGAGCCCATGAAGCTCCCAATGTCTGGATGAGCACACAGAGCCCATGAAGCTCCCAAAGTTTGGATGAGCACACAGAGCCCATGAAGCTCCCAGTGTCTGGATGAGCACACAGAGCCCATGAAGCTCCCAATGTCTGGATGAGCACATGGAGCCCATGAAGCTCCCAGTGTCTGGATGAGCACATGGAGCCCATGAAGCTCCCAGTGTCTGGATGAGCACATGGAGCCCATGAAGCTCCCCATGTCTGGATGAGCACACAGAGCCCATGAAGCTCCCAGTGTCTGGATGAGCACACAGAGCCCATGAAGCTCCCAGTGTCTGGATGAGCACACAGAGCCCATGAAGCTCCCAAAGTTTGGATGAGCACACAGAGCCCATGAAGCTCCCAAAGTTTGGATGAGCACACAGAGCCCATGAAGCTCCCAAAGTTTGGATGAGCACACAGAGCCCATCAAGCTCCCAGTGTCTGGATGAGCACACAGAGCCCATGAAGCTCCCAATGTCTGGATGAGCACACAGAGCCCATGAAGCTCCCAGTGTCTGGATGAGCACACAGAGCCCATGAAGCTCCCAAAGTTTGGATGAGCACACAGAGCCCATGAAGCTCCCAAAGTTTGGATGAGCACATGGAGCCCATGAAGCTCCCAATGTTTGGATGAGCACACAGAGCCCATGAAGCTCCCAGTGTCTGGATGAGCACACAGAGCCCATGAAGCTCCCAATGTTTGGGATCAGCAGGGATAACACTTCTGGAATCACACTGGGACAAAGAGTCCAGGAGACACAGACATTTCAAGCCTTAATCAGCAAATCATTCCAAGTCTCTGGGGTGAAATTTGGGCCAATTCCAGCCATCAGAATCCCATTGTTTGCAGCACTGCCAGGATTTCCCTTCTAGTCTTGCACTGAGGGCCACTGAAGCCCCAGAGCTGTGCAGCTTCTGCCTTTAAATGTTCTCTAAACTCAGTTTTAGCCTGTTGATTCCAAGTTCTGAACTCACCCACTTCACAAGGATGGGCCCAATCTGCTCCACTGTTCCATCTGGTTTTGTTGCTTCTCCCAAACTTGCCAGTAAGTCTGGAATGGAAACAGGGAAAGAGGAATTGCACCAATGCCCTAACGAGTAACAGGAGAAAGCAGAGAGGTTAAATCCTAGCGAGCACAAACCACCCAGCTGCTCTTACCTTCATGCAGAGGAATGTAGGAATCCAAGTCCCCAAAAATGTGGGTGAGTTCCTCCTCAGACATGATGGAGAGTTTCAGCATGGGGTCATGGTAGGCCTGTCAAATAAAAGTATACTCAAATGTGTCTCAAAGCTGATGATTTAAACTGGTTTAAATGTGCCTCAAAGCTGATGATTTAAACTGATTTAAATGTGCCTCAAAGCTGATGATTGAAACTGATTTATCAGGTGAAAGAAGTGAAGACAACAGAAAGAGTAACACTGATTTGATGCTAGAATATTCACTCAGTGTGAAGTATGAAGGACTTAAAAGAAAAGCATTTTCCTGTCTGGACTATTCCCAGCTGGGAGAGGGAGTCCCCAAGCAGCTCTGCACAGTCCTTTTATGGCTGGGTTTGCTGCAATCACACCAGTGCTGGCCCAGTGCTCACGTCAGCTTTCTGGGCCAGCTTTCAAACTGGGGCTTCAGGGGCTGACAAAGCTCCCACGTCATGTTTGCAGGCACAAAAAATCCCTCATTATTCCCTGGAATGTCGTCACTGACTGCAGGAAAAATCCCACTCACCTTTCTGGCCAGCTTCAGGTCTTCAATCAGGTCCTGCTCTCCCCTGGACATTTCATAGATGGCCTGGGAGGAAGGATAAAGCACCCGGAGTTATACTGAATCCCAGTCTTTCTCAGCAAGAGCCTTTCAGCTGCCATGATGTACAGCCTGCCCTGAATAGGCCTTTGGCCACCCCAGTCCCTCGGGGGCACCTGGGCATGACAACCCTGAGTAAATCTGCTTTCCCAGCCCTGAGAAAGCAGCTTTGCTTCCCAGGGTGTGAAAGCCTTGATGGCCCCTGCACGAGCCAAATTAAATACCAGAGCCTTTTAAATCATTGCTTTTAGCCAGGCAAGGCTGCAAACACAAAACCCCCGAAACCGCAGAGGTCAAATCCCAGGCGGCTTCCGGCGGCTCCTGTGCCGTCTCCAGAAGATTTGTCCAAGAACTCCAGGAAAAAGGCAAGCCAAGGCCTTGCTGCTTGGCTTCCAACCAATTGTCAGGAGCTTTAGGAGAAAGACAGCTGGCTCTGCGAGGAACCTGAGGTTGGGGCAGCTGCAGAGCAGCCAGCGGGGCCGGGGCTGGGATTTCAGGAATGCCGTGGAAAGTCTGGCATCTCCGAAGGGTCACACAGGGGAGGTGAATTCCAGAGTGGAATCCTCCTTTTCCCATGGCTGACGCAGACATAAATCTCAGGTTTAGGTGCACAGGAAGATGCAGCCCCCCAGAGGCTGGTACTCCTTTCCCAGCAAGGGAAGGGACAAAAGGCCTCGGCTGCTGCTCCCAATCCCGTTTTCCACGGGCAGTTACCTCCTGGCGCTTGATTTCCTTGGTGCTCAGGGATTCCTTCGTGTTGACATCCAACATTTCAGACCAAAGGACACTGTTCCTTCTCTTGGGGGGAGTAGGAGCAGCAGATCTGCTGCATGACTTCTGGGCACAGCCAGGGGATTTGCTGTCGCTGCGAAGGGTGAACGACTGCAGGGATTAAAAAAAGTAATGAAAAATATTAAAAACAAACGTGGAGAGCCAAGATTTCAGGAGTATTAGATTATCCATGCCATTCCCAATCCTTCATGCCCCTGGGCTATCCAGGGCAGGAAAACACACCCAGACACTTTTCCTCAGATAAAGGAAAGCTTTAATCAAGCTGCTGAGGAAGCCCAGGGCTTGGCAAGGTTTTCCATGCCCCTCTCCCTGCGAGGAAGAAGGGAAGGCAAAGCTTGGCTCTGTTTCCAAGGTATGAGGAAGCAAATAAACAAAGATCATAACTCTTGCTCTGAAGAGGTTAATGAGAAGCCACTTGAACTTTGCCCTGGTGTTCTGCAGTGCTGCTATCTGCAGGTGAGGGCACAGAGCTCCCTGGCACAGGCTGCAGTGCCAGTGCTGGGCAGCAGGGTCAGCTCCCATCACGCTGCAGCACACGTGGGCCCAGGCCCAGGGCACTTTATCAGCTCTTTATCTGCAGCAGTTGATTGTATTTACTGTTGAACCTGTTTGTACAGCACTTTATACCCGTGCGCTCCTGAGGGAGCACCTTCCAGCCCCAAGGGCCAAGAAAGCTCACACAGAGCTCCAAGAGATCCCCAAACCCCACAGGGTGCCTGTTCCACCCCATCCCACCATCCCTTGCCCAAATCTCCAGGTTTTGCTGTGTTTTCACCTGGATTGTCTGCCCAAAGCGTCCAACTGCCCCATTTCTGACAGGAGAGATCAGGTTGGCCAGGAGGTGACCCACCCCAAAACCAGGGTCCCCACCCACCAATCCCTCGCCCAAATCTGCAGTTTTTGTGTCACCTGGATTGCTGCCCAAACCAACAGCCCCATTTCTGAAGGAGAGATCAGGTTGGCCAGGGAACTTGCTCCCGGCCTGTGCCTCCTGCAAAGCAAGCAGAGAACAAATTGTCCTGGCTGTGCCTCCCTCGGAAATTTCTCAGGCAGCTTCCAAAAGCATAAACCCACTTAAGGAGTGGCAAACACAGCAAGGAGAGTGTTTGGAAGCAGCCATTCATCTTTCAAGGCTATAAATATTTGTCTGAACTTTAAGGCTGCAATTAAACTGCAGAGGTTTTTGCCCAGTGTTAAAAGAGGTGAGAGAACATCAGCGAGAATTCAAAACAGGGCTCCAGCAGGGACTGTTATGCTTTGAACAGAAATAGATTAAAGTGTTTTCTGACACTCTGTGGCAGCTAAAGATGGAGCTGGGATCTGCTTCTCCATTTTCTCATCTTTTCCTCTGGAGAAAGAATGTGTTTTTCCATTTTATTTTGGAGAGCAGGGCAGCAGTGGGGGCACAGCACAGCCTGGGCAGCTCCTTTAACAAGCAGCAAACAACCACAAGCTGAACATTCTTGCGAGGGACACGCACACAGATAAAGCTGAAATCCTCCAGTTTGCACAGTTCCCTCCTCCTGCTGCTCTCCCCCACCCCCTGCAATGACTGCAATTTTTCTTACACGTTGTTTAGATTTGAAAGTTGGAGCTTCTGCTTTTCTCCACCGCTAATCCCTGCCCGGAGCTCAAGTCTGTCCCGACCCAAACGCTGCCAAGAAAGAGGAAACGCCCCTGGGAAGCTCCTGCTGCTTCGGTTTTGAAAATTCTGTTGGCAACTCGACGTGTTTGACATCAAAAATATTGTGTGGTGAGGGCTGGGCAGGAAAGGTGTGCAGAGGGGGAAGCTGGGAAGAGATGGGCTCCGAGTTCAGGCTGGGAAAGGGCTGCAGGATTGTCCTGGGGCTGCCAAACATCGGGCACAGGCCTGGACGTGACTCATCCTCAGGAGACTGCTCAGCACCAAGCTCACACCAGCACAGGGAAGCACAACAGCCCCAGTTTGGGTTCATCTCGGTTAAAACTGGTTAATTATTGTTCAATTTGTACTCTTTCAAAAGGTTGTGGAGGTTGCTGAGGACGAGCTCTGGGCTGTTTCCATTCCCAGCCCAGCTCAGTGGCCAAACCCTTCGCGCAGAAGTGACAAATGTTGAAAACAAAACTACAAAAAAAAAAAAAGGGGGAATAGGAACACCCAGAGCTGGATTCCAGTGATGAAGGAGCACAAAAGCTACGTGTGTGTGTAAGATCTGATTTCAGCAACCCGACCCCAGCAGCGGCCCTGCCCACACGCGGAGTTGGGCAATAGAGGAGGAGGAGGAGTTGGAGGAGGACGAGGTGAGCTCACCCTGAGCTCAGCCTTCAAACTTGCAGGGGGGGAACATGAAAAGCAACAATTTATGAGCCGTGCAGGGAGAAAAGAGCTCTTGGCACGGCACAAAGCTGTGCTATAAGCGTTTGGGGAATGTCAGAGTTAGGAGGGTACCATAAACATGGAGAAAAGCTGTAGAAGTGTCCTTGATCATGGGATCCTCAGCTGGGTGTACACCAGGAACTCCAAGTGGGACACCAAGAACTCCTCCACTGAGCTCCAGACAGGGACAGTCAGGGAAAGGTTGGATAGTTAGGCCAGGCTTAAAGACAACAAGGAAGGTTTAATGTATTACAGATGTTTCTGAGTGGAAGAAAAGGGAGGTGTTTACTTCTAGAAAATCATCTATCAGTGCAGGAGAATAAATAAAGGGACGTGGGCCTAGAGAAGCTTAAGAAAGTGCAGCACTGAATCAGGGAAGATGCAGACACAAAACCACCCACGGCTCTGGCAAGGCCAGGGATAAAAATAGCCTGGAAAAGCAAAATGTGACACTGCAAATGAAAAGCAAGAAACCTCGAGCCCTGGGGAGGCTCCAGCAGGTCACTGCTGAGGGGTCAGCGCTGCAGAGATCCAGTGACAGGGCCGGGAGCCCGGGGCCGTGGGGGAATGTGGGAATGCTGTCCCTGCACGGCTGAAGTGACACGTGCACGTGCCCGAGGGCTGGCAGCAGGAATTCCTGAGTTCAGCTCAGCAAAGGCCAATTTTTCCTCTCTTAAAGAAGGAAAAAAAAATTAAAAAAAAATCCCACTTTGTGTCTGAGCGCTCCTCAGACACGGCCCGACTGCCAAAAAAAAAAAACCCAAAAAACCCCATCTGGTTGTTCTTCTCCTCCCGAAGATCGTTTGATCCAGAGCGGGGAGGAGGAAAATAAAACCCCTGTGCTTGGAAACTGCCCCTTGGCTGAGCTGTGTGCTGGAGCGGGGTCACGGCTCCCCGCCCGGCCGGCGCGGTGTAAGCCGAGACTCCGGGCGCTTCGTGCTGCGGATAACTCGGGCTCAGGAGGGTTTTTTTTAGCTCTGTACTTGCAAACAATGACTCTCCTGTCTCCACGCCGCCTTCCTTACAGGAGCCAGATTACAACAAAGTCTGGGAGGTTTCTGTAACAATCCAGGGGTGTTGCAGCACTCGCGAATAATTAAAACCCCAGCGGGGTCAACAGCTCCATCAGGAAATATTATTTTTCCAGACAACTCTTTATTAAAAGTGAATTAACACATCACGAGAGCAGCCACTAAAGGTAATTTTGTGCCAGGCGAGATTTCACACCCCTGAAATTCCTTCAAGTGCTTCTAAGTGCAGGTTAACTCATGAAAAGATTGCACCTTGCTGGAAAGAAAACCAGGCGTTACTTTTGAGCAAGGTTGTTTTTTTTTTTCAGCAGCACGCCCACAACCTTTCCCCTGTGCTGGGTAATAATTAGTGGTTTTTACGAGGATCCCTTGCTCGAGTGCGATTCCTACGTGCCGCACACAGTTCCACAGCAGTCCCACACTAACACGGTGAGCAATGGCAAAACCACGCGTGACAGAAACTTTTCCTCCCGAGCCAATTCAGCAAAAACGGGATTTTAGTCAGCAGCCTGAGTAATTCCTGCCAGAAATCATCAACCACCTGACCACCTCCACGGGAGATTCGCACGCAGAGCCCCAAGATGAACAATCAGAGCTTTCCCAAATCCAACAGCCCCCATATTCCCGACCAAACTCCGGCTCAGAGAGGAGTGCTGGCTCACTCCAGAATTCAGAATTCGAGGCGATTTACTCGCCTCCCAGAGCTCTGGTTTCTGTTATTTCTCCCCCAACATCTGGTTTCCCTTTGGCACAATGAGATTGCCCAAGTTTGGCTGTTGCAAAGCCGGCCTTTGCTGAGGTTGGTGACTCGGCGCTGAGCCCTCAAACCCCAGCCATGTCTGGAGACGCCTATTTTTTTTTAACTTTTCCAGCTCATCTCGCCACTAATCTGAGCAATAAACCCAGCCCAAGGCTGCCGGGCCCTACCTGGCTGCTGAACTTTTGCTCCTGTCGCAGCAGGAGGCTCGGGAACACCTCCGAGGAGCGCAATTATTGCCATCTGCATAACAACACGCGATAAAAATAACAATACTGCCAGCAAACAAACCGGCCCTCAAAAGGCCGACCAACCCCACGAGGGGCTTCTCTAAGGTTTAAGCAGCAAATAAGCACCTAATTAGGAAAAATCCTGTCAGTGGAAAGAGCGCTGAGAGACAGGCGATTTTATACTAGAAAGAGGTGATTTTTAAATGAGAACAGGCGGATTTTTAATGAAAAGCCACCTGGGGGGGAGCGGGGTCAGGTGAGGCACCGAGATTGGTTTTGGCTCAGTCTTTGGGGCTATGATCTTAAACACAAATCTATCTGTAACGTATACACATGTATATAAAATGCATATAAAAAGGATATGTACATATACACGGCCTTAAATATATATACAGCTTATAAATCGCTAGGTGAGGCGCCGACATCGGTTGTGGCTGCCTGGTCCCACTCTTTAGGGGCTATGAGCTTAAATATATTGCACATATATATATATATACACACACACACACACAAAATATACGTACACATAGAGATGAACTTAAACATATATATATCTAGAGAGAGAGTGTTTTTTAAACCGCTGGCTATGCTGCGCTCTGCCCGGCTCGCCCCCTCCCCTCAGGCGCTGAGAGCAGGGAAGCTGAGGGGGATCCCCCTCCCCACTCTCCCCTCAACTAAATCCCATTTTTCCCCCTCTCCAGCCCCTGCTCCGCTCACCTCCTGCTCCCTGAAGTGCTGGTTCTGCGCGTCGATGACCCGGATAGTCCTTTTGATGGGCAGCAGCCCGCCGAGCTCGTCGTGCGCCACCATGGCCGCAGGACCCCCTACCCTCCCTCAGCCCGCGCTCATCGCGCTCTGCGCCCGCCGCGCGCCGCACCCCCGAGCTCACCGCAGGGGCGGGGCCAGCACGAAAGCAACGCCCCCTTCAGGACAAGCCACGCCCCCTCCAGTGGCCGGGCACTGCGGACCCTCCCGGAGCCCCAAATTCTTCCAGAATTCTCCCAAAAAAACCTCTCCCAAAAAAACCTCTCCCAAAAATGCTCCTGCTCGTTCCTCTGAGTGCTGTGTGCAACTGTGGGCTCCTCAGGACAGGAGGCACCTGGAGCTGCTGGGGCAGGGCCACAGGAGGGATGTCAGCATGGCTCAGGGCCTGCAGCATCTCCGTGCCCGGGGGAGGCTGAGGGAGCTGGGGCTGCTCAGGGCAGGGGGACACGGCTGAGGGAACCATCCATGGGGATCCATGGCTGAGAGACCCATCCATGGCTGAGGGACCCATCCATGGGGATCCATGGCTGAGGAGACCCATCCATGGCTGAGGGACCTGACCCATCCATGGGGATCCATGGGCACAGGAGCTCATCCATGGGGATCCATGGGCACAGGAGCCCATCCATGGGGATCCACGGGCGCAGGAGCCCATCCATGGGGATCCACAGGCACAGGAGCCCATCCATGGGGATCCATGGGCACAGGAGCTCATCCATGGGGATCCATGGGCGCAGGAACCCATCCATGGGGATCCATGGGCACAGGAGCCCATCCATGGGGATCCATGGGCACAGGAACCCATCCATGGGGATCCATGGCTGAGGGACCCGTCAATGGCTGAGGGACCCATCCATGGGGATCCATGGCTGAGGGAGCCCATCCATGGGGATCCATGGGCACAGGAGCCCATCCATGGGCACAGGAGCTCATCCATGGGGATCCATGGCACAGGAGCCCATCCATGGGCACAGGAACCCATCCATGGGCATAGGAGCCCATCCATGGGATCCATGGGCACAGGAGCCCATCCATGGGCACAGGAGCCCATCCATGGGATCCATGGGCACAGGAGCCCATCCATGGGCACAGGAGCCCATCCATGGGATCCATGGGCACAGGAGCCCATCCATGGGCACAGGAGCCCATCCATGGGATCCATGGGCACAGGAGCCCATCCATGGGGATCCATGGGCGCAGGAGCTCCCAGAGGATGGGGCAGGCTCTGCTCTGGGGCCAGGGTGGCACCAGGGGAAGGGGCAGGGGCTGAGCCCAGGAATTCCCCCTGGATGTGGGGCAGGACTGCTGTCCTGGGCAGAGCCCAGAGTGGGGCTGGAATCTCCTCCCTGGGGACATTCCTGGACACTTCCCTGTGCCCTGTGCCCTGGGATGGCCCTGCTGGAGCCGGGAGTGGGACCAGTGACCCACTGGGGTCCTTTCCAACCTCACCCATCCTGGGATTCTGTGAAAAACGAGCCCTCCAAGAGACTCTGCTGCAAGGAGGGCAAAGAGTCTGTCCCATCCCACAGAGCCAAGCGTATATTTGCTTTTTCCCCCCATTTTTAGTGTTTTTTTCCTGGCACTTGCAGTGTGGCGGGACAACCTCCTTTTAACAGCAGCTCTCCTTGCCAATGCTGGAGTATATAAAACCTTTGCTGCTGCAAAATGTTTAAAAAAATATTAATTCTTGTCTAGACCTGTGCTTTTAAGTCTGCTCTGAGCTTTAAAGCTGTGCTGGCAGAGCTCTGGGGCTGGGCTGAGCCTCTCCCCCTGCTCTCCCAGGGGAGCCTGTCTCGGCAGGCCCGGCTGGAGCTGCAGAGGGTTTGGATTTGCTGTTTGTTTGTTCAAGTCCTTTTATTCCTGGCACTGCTGCAGATCTCTGAAATAAAAGCTTTCTTGTGCTGGTAAAAATAAACTTGAGTTGATTTGGCTGCCTACCTGTGCTGACCGAGCTGCTGCTTCAAGGAGAGAAATTTGGGGTGGGTTCCAGCAGGAGGTTAGCAAACAGCGTTTATCAGAGGCAGGAGGAGGAGAAAAAGGAAAATCCTGCCCTGGATTTTTAATTTTTGGATTTGTTTGCTTCTCTCAGCAAATCTGCAGCCACTTAACCTCTGCCATGCAAGGCCAGCACATTGAGGATTCTCAGAAACTCAGGATACACTGAGTCTCCCCTTGCTGAAAGGACAGACTGTGACTCTTCCAGACACAAAAATGCTTTCCTGGATTACTGAAATCCGCTATTTTTAACACCAAAGTGACGCTGACTCTGGGGAGGAGCAGACAAACCCTCCCTTGAATTGATCTTTTTTTAGAAAGTATCAAACCCATTTCTCCTAAAATCCAAGGTCCAAGCCTCGCTAAACTCGACCTAAAGATCCAGCAGCTCATTTCTTTGCAGGGAGATGGAAAAAGGCCAACTGCAAACGGGGCATGAGCAGCCGGGAGTGAGGGGACGTGAGGCAGAGTCACACCGAGGTGACACCGACACGCTCCCGGCGTGTCCCGTGTCCCAGAGCTCCTCCTGGGGACATTTGGTGACGCGGGAGTTGCATTGTCCCCGGGGCAGGGCCACGTGGTGCAGCCACGGGTGATCCCTGACTTTGTGGTGACACCTGGGCAGGTGACGAATGCGTGGTGATGCAAGGCCCGGGTGAGGTGATGGTGAGGGAATGTTCCTGGCCTGATGGGACAGAGCTCCAGGGCTGGCTCTGGGCCAGGCTGAGGGATGTGTGACCTGGGACATGCCCTGCCTCTGGAGAAAGGCCTGAGAGCCACCAACTCCCTGAGAGGAGCAGTTCCCAGCTGGCCACTCTGGGGTGGGACGGTTTCTGTGTGGCAGCTGGATCTGTATGGGTCATCAACAGCGTTTTGGGGCAAAATCCATCCTGAGTGGTGGAGATGAGCACCACAAACCCATCCCAAGGGATGGACATGATCATAAATCCATCCTAAGTGGTGGACATGAGCACCATACACCCATCCCAAGGGATGGACAGGAGCACCATAAACCCATCCCAAGGGATGGGCATGATCATAAATCCATCCCAAGGGATGGATGTGATCATAAATCCACCCCAAGGGATGGACGTGATCATAAGTCCATCCAGAGGGATACAGATAACCATCACAAATCCATCCCAAGAGATGGAGATGAGCACCATAAACCCATCCCAAGGGGTGGACAGGAGCACCATAAACCTATCCTGAGGGACGGAGATAATCACCATAAATCCATCCAAGTGATGGACATGAGCACCACAAACCCATCCCAAAGGATGGAGATGAGAACCACAAATCCATCCCAGGTGATAGACAAGAGCACCATAAACCCATCTTGGGTGATGACCACCATAAATCCATCCCAAGTGATGGAGATAAACACCAAAAATCCATCCTAAGTGGTGGAGATGATGACCATAAATCCATGTCAAGGGATGGAGATGAGCACCATAAACCCATCCAAGGGATGGAGATGAGCATCATAAACCCAACCCAAGGGATGGAGATGAGCACCATAAACCCAACCCAAGGGATGGAGATGAACACCATAAACCCATCCAAGGGATGGAGATAATCACCATAAATCCATCCAAGTGATGGACATGAGCACCACAAACCCATCCCAAAGGATGGAGATGAGAACCACAAATCCATCCCAGGTGATAGACAAGAGCACCATAAACCCATCTTGGGCGATGACCACCATAAATCCATCCCAAGTGATGGAGATAAACACCAAAAATCCATCCTAAGTGGTGGAGATGATGACCATAAATCCATGTCAAGGGATGGAGATGAGCACCATAAACCCAACCCAAGGGATGGAGATGAACACCATAAACCCAACCCAAGGGATGGAGATGAGCACCATAAACCCAACCCAAGGGATGGAGATGAACACCATAAACCCATCCAAGGGATGGAGATGAACACAAAAAAAAAAAAACAAGGGATGGAGATGAGCACCATAACCCAAAGGATGGAGATGAACACCTACACCCAAGGGATGGAGATGAGCACCATAAACCCATCCTAGGTGATGAAGATAAAGACCAAAAATCCATCCCAAGGGATGGAGATGAGCACCATAAACCCATCCAAGGGATGGAGATAAACACCATAAACCCAACCCAAGGGATGGAGATGAGCACCATAAACCCATCCCAAGGGATGGAGATGATGACCATAAATCCATAGATTCATCCCATGGATGGGATGAACTCACAGGGAAGGCCACAAACCTGGAGAAGGCTGCAGACAGCCAGGCTGGGGTGTGCCCAAGGACAGGTCCAGGAACTCTTTCCCAGGATCCGCCCCCCAGCGCCGCCTGGTGTGCCCCCCCGGCCCGGCGGTGGCGCTTGTTTTTTTTTGTGCTCGTCGATACCTCCACATCCCTCACCTGCCTCTGCTCCACTTCTGCCGTGGAAGTGGGAATATCTTAAATTTACTGGAGTCCCTTGGGATGCAAACCCATCCTGAACAAGGCTGAGCAGCTTGGGAACGCTCAGATAAAAGCCAAGATATGGGAAAAGGAAGGAGCAACAACCCAGCTTGATGCATTTCCCTACAAACTCCGTGCTGTCATTCCAGCTTGGGACACATCCTTCAATCCAAGAGATCTCCCAGTGCTCCCTTCCCCCCTTCCCTGTCCTTCCAGGAGCCTCAGGAACGCAGCCAGGCCGGGCCATGGACACCAGACATGGATACCAGACCAGTTCTTCCTGCTCTCCTGCCAGGGGGCATCCACAGCGTTCCTGGCCTGGATTCCCATGGAGATTTTCACTTCCAGGAGCAAAATCCCTCGGTGATTCCTATCCTGTTATCAAATCAGGGAGCTGGGAAGAGCTGCAGCGACAGGGAATCACCCAGCCCTCAGCTTTCCTCTCATTTTCAGGCTGGGATTTCATTCCCACAGAGCTGTTTTCCTTGAGTCCTGGAAAACACAGGCCTCATCTCTGTGACATTCCTGGAATTTATTCCTGGAAGAGCTGCCACCAAATAAAAATCCTCTCTGGGGTATTGCCATGCCAGTTTGTTATTTCAGCCCCAAAGCATCATCCAGTAAATTTGAGATTAACAAAGGATGAACTCTGAAGAAAACAAACATTCAAATTCCAAAATTCCAGCATGCAATTCCAGGCTGATGGAAATTTTTAGGGATAGAAATGCCGGGTTGTTGAAGTGACACCTGGCATCTGCCTCGTGCCAGGGGTTGCCAAAGTGTGGAATGTTGTCCCCAACAGCTGAAAGTGTCCCCAGGGTGGACACACACAGCCTGATCCTGCATTTTCTCTTGGAAAAACTCAAGGAAATGAGGTGTTGGAGCAGCAGGAACACATAAAAATCCCAGCAGATTGGGGATTGGGATTTTCAGCGCATCATGATCAGGAGAATCCTTAGAGCACTCTGGTCTGGCCATGCCACCAATCCCAAATGATGTTTCAGGTTTGGCTTTTCTATTTTTCCCATTCTGAGCTGCTTTAGTGTGTGGGTCTGGGCTTCACATTATGGGATGGTGAGCTCTGTGCACAGAGCAGGGAGACAAAACAATTCCTGCTCCAGCTGGGCACCAAGGACAAATGACCCAAATGTCAGCCCAGGAGCACAAACCCCGTGGGCTGCAGAGAGAAAAACAAGCAGGGTGGGACTGCAGGGGCTAAAAGCTGGGATGGGACAATGAACTGCAAGGTGCAAATGGAGCAGAACTGATCCCAGGGAGAGACCCCGGGGCGCTCGTGCATTTTGGGGCCATTTTGGTTCATCTTGGGTGCAGCCCTGGCTGGGCTCTGGTGCTGCCCAAGGTGCATCCATGGAGGAGATTCTTTCCATAAATCCCTGCTTCATTCTGGAACTCTGCCCAGCCTCTGCTCTAGCTCACATTCACAGGGCATCAATTTCTGGTGACCATGAAGGGACACGAGGCATCTGGGAAACCCCTGGACCAGAGGAATGCCCAGCTCTGGGATGGCTCCATTTGATCCCCGATCCAAGAGCCAGGAATCAAAGCTCTCGGTTGGAGAGGAGAAGTTTGGAGCTGGGGCACTGCAGAGCCTGGTGGGTGTTCCTCAGTGGGCAGTTTTTCCCCAGTTTTCCCAGACCCTGGAAGGTGGAATCCATCAGGATTCCATTCCTTCCAAGCAGAACCTGGGACGTTTTAACCCCTTGGGCGGCCGCGACTCTCAGGGAAGATGAAATCACCCGGTCCATCCCCATTCCCAGTTTGAAACCCCATTCCTGGGAGCTGCCAGCCACCTGCACCATCCCTTCCCAGCTATTTTTGCCGGGATATTTTTAGTGGAAGGCGCAGAACACTCGAGGATGGGATAAACAGGATTTTCCACTCTGGCTTTTGCCATCCCTGTTCAGTGGGACCCCGGGCCGTGGCTGTTTGCTGGCCACGAGCTGTGTTTAACATTCCACTCCCGGATATTTATATTCCCAGCCAAATTCAGAGCAGGATTCTGGAAAATGAGCAAAAGTAGGCGATGACCCAACCAGAGACCATTGGGTCATCCAAAAACTTTAGGAGCTGCTCTGGAATCAAGTGTTTTTTTGGGATGATGGGAGCTGACTATAATTAGCAGCCACTCAAATCCTTTAAACAGCCACAAAAAAATCAACTCTGATTTTGCTGAAATCCACCCTTGAGCAATTTGGGAATATTTAGGAAAGGTAAAATCAACCCTTGAATATTTGGAAATCTTTAGGAAAGGCAAAATCCACCCTTGAATATTTGAGAATATTTAGGGAAGGTAAAATCAACCCCTGAATATTTGGGAATATCTAGGAAAAAATAAAATCCCTCCTGGAATATTTGGGACTATTTAGGAAAAATTAAATCCACCCTTGAGCATTTGGGAATATTTAGGAAAGGTAAAATCAACCCTTGAATATTTTGGGAATAATTAGGGAAGGTAAAATCCACCCTTGAACATTTGGGAACATTTAGGAAAGGTAAAATCCATCCTTGGAGATTGGGGAACATTTGGGAATATTTAGGAAAAATAAAACCTCTCCTTGAATATTTTGGGAATATTTAGGAAAGGCAAAATCCACTCTTGAAGATTTGGGGAATATTTAGGGAAGGTAAAATCCACCCTTGAACATTTGGGAATATTTAGAAAAAAATAAAATCCCTCCTTGAATATTTTGGGAAGCTAAATTCCTTCCTTGAATATTTAGGGACGGTAAGATCCACCCTTGAACATTTGGTGGAAAAATCTTTGGGAATCTTTAGGGAAGGTAAAATCCACCCTTGAAGATTTGGGGAATATTTAGGGAAGGTAAAATCCACCCTTGAGCATTTGGAATATTTAGAAAAAAAAAACCCCCTTAATATTGGGAATAATTCATCCTGGGGAACATTTGGGGAATATTTGGGAATTTAAGGAAATAAAATCCACCCTTTGAACACACCCTTGAACATTTGGGAATCTTTAGGAAAAATAAAATCCCTCTTTGAATATTTAGGGAAGGTAAAATCCACCCTTGAACATTTGGGAATCTTTAGGAAAAATAAAACCTCTCCTTGAATATTTTGGGAATATTTAGGGAAGGCAAAATCCACTCTTGAACATTTTGGCATGAGCTCCCCCAACCCTCCCTGTGCTTGGGGCAGAAGCGCAATTTCCATCTCATGAATATGGATGAGGGAGCAGAAATTGGCGGGGCCAATGCAGGGATCTCATTAAAGCCCAAATCCCTTTTTTCCCAGGGATTAAGGGAGCAAGGAGCTCCCGTGCCCGGAGTTGTTTTTGGGATCAAAGGCGATTGTTCAACCCCAAATTTGTAACTCAATGCACGGGCACGTTCCTGCAGGGATGGGACACGCCCAGAAAATTCCCATAAAATCTCGGGAGGAGGGAAGGGGAGGTTCGGTTGTTTCTGTCAAGCTTGGGGGGATGTTGGGATGGAGGGAGGTTTGGGTTTTTTGGGGAGGATTTGTAGGCTGGGTTATCCCTGCATGAAGCCAAGGGGGTTTGGGAGGAATTACAAGGGTTTTGGGAATATTTATGTAAGGTTTTGGGAAGAACTGCAAGGTTTTTGGGAGGAAAGGGAAGGTTTGTGGGAGGAATGAGAAGGTTCTTGGGGAGAATGAGAGTTTTGGGAGGAATTACAAGATTTTGGGGAGGAAGGAGAAGGGTTTTGAGAAGAACAAGAAGGTTTTTAGGAGGAGTGGGAAGGTTGTGAGGAGGAATGAGAAGGTTTGGGGAGGACTGAGAAGGTTTTTGGGGAGAAATGAAAAGGTTTTGGGGAAGAATGAGAAGGTTCTTGGGGAGAATGAAAGTTTTGGGAGGAATGAGAAGGCTTTGAGGAGGAATGAGAAGGTTTTGAGGAGGAATGAGAAGGTTTTGAGGAGGAATGAGAAGGTTTTGAGGAGGAATGAAAGTTTTGGGAGGAATTACAAAGTTTTGGGAGGAATTACAAAGTTTTGGGAGGAATGAGAAGGTTTTGAGGAGGAATGAGAAGGTTTGGGGAGGAATGAGAAGGTTTTGAGGAGGAATGAGAAGGTTTTGAGGAGGAATGAGAAGGTTTTGAGGAGGAATGAAAGTTTTGGGAGGAATTACAAAGTTTTGGGAGGAATTACAAAGTTTTGGGAGGAATGAGAAGGTTTTGAGGAGGAATGAGAAGGTTTGGGGAGGAATGAGAAGGTTTTGAGGAGGAATGAAAAGGTTTTGAGGAGAAATGAGAAGGTTTTGGGAGAAATGAGAAGGTTTTGGGAGAAATGAGAAGGTTTTGGGGAGGAATGAGAAGGTTCTTGGGGAGAATGAAAGTTTTGGGAGGAATTACAAAGTTTTGGGAGGAAAGAAAAGGCTTTGGGGAGAAATTACAAGATTTTGAGGAGGAATGAGAAGGTTTTTAGGAGCAAAGAGAATGTTTGGGAAGAATGACGAGTTTTTTGGGGAGGAATGAGAAGGTTTTGAGGAGGAATGAGAAGGTTTTGGGGAGAATGAAAGTTTTGGGAGGAATTACAAAGTTTTGGGAAGAAAGAAAAGGTTTGCGGGAGAATTACAAAATTTTGAGGAGGAATGAGAAGGTTTTGGGGTGAAATGAAAAGGTTTTGGGGAAGAATGAGAAGGTTTTTGGGAGGAGTGAGAAGGTTTTGAGGAGCAAAGAGAATGTTTGGGAAGAACAACAAGTTTTTTGGGGAGGAATGACAAGGTTTTGGGAGGAATTAATATTTTGGGGAGGAAAGACAAGGTTTTGGGAGGAATGAAGGTTTTTGTCAGGAAAGAAAAGGCTTCTGAGAAGAATGAGAAGGTTTTTGGGAGGAATGATAAAATTTTGTGAGGCAAGAGAAGGTTTTTGAGAACGTTTTGGGAGGAAAGAGAAGGTTTTTGAGAAGGTTTTTGGGAGGAATGATAAGATTTTGGGAGGAATAACAAGGTATTTGGGAGGACTCCAGCCATGGAATGCCACTCATTGATGGCTTCAAGTGGTCTGCAGTGGCAAGAATCCAGGATTTTCTGGAAACAAGGATTTCCTCCCCTTCTCCTCTTTTTTTAAAAGCAATTTTCCCCATTAAAAATAAAATTAAATCAGTATTTTCTGCCTTGCCTGGAGATGTCGTCATCCCAGCCTGTTCCTTTTTCCCAGCCACGGCGTTGGGATGAGATGGATTTAAGGTCCTTTCCAACCCCAACCATCCCATAATTCCACTTCCCAAACTTTTCCAACTCCATGAGAAGCTGGGAATTTGGGCTGAAATCCCCCCTAAAATGTGAGGGACGCTTGGAGAGGACACAGCTTGGGGGGTCAGGAGAAGAAGGTTCCTCACTGAGATTTCTGTTCCCTCCAGAAATCCCTGTCCCTAAATCCTCACAAGGACAACCCAGGAGGAGAACACATCACCCAAAAAGTGATTTTTTTTTTGTTTGCTCGTTTTGCCTCGGGGAAAATGGAGTCTCTGGCTGCCAGTGTTTATTTAGTTACTAACAACCACCAAGATCCACACCCAGCCCTTGGAAAAACACGCTCCTGCTTCCTCCCTGACTCAGCCGCACCTCACACGGCCCGGGGCGCTTTGGGATCACCAACGGCCCCAAACTCACCTGAAATGCAGAAATAATGCAGCTTTAAAGCAGGAAAAACTGAATTTCCTGCCCAATTTTCCCAGTTTTTTAATAGTCAATTTTGGGGGAGATTTGGAATCACAAACAGCCCCAAACTATCATGAAATGCAGGGATTAAAGCTGGGAAAAGTGAATTTCCTGCCCTCCATTCCTATGTTTGTTACAGTAAATTATGGGGGTGATTTGGAATCACCAACAGCCCCAAACTCACCTGAAATGCAGAAATTAAAGCAGGAAAAACTGAATTTTCTCAATTTTTTTATAGTCAGTTTTGGGGGCAATTTGAATGACAAAGAGCCCCTAATTTACCTGAAATGCAGAAATTAAAGCAGGAAAAAGTGAATTTCCTGCCCTCCATTCCTAAGTTTGTTACAGCAAATGATGGAGGTGATTTGGGATCACCAGCAGCCCCAAACTCACTTGAAATGCAGAAATAATTCAGCTTTAAAGCAGGAAAAACTGAATTTCCTGCCCGATTTTTTACAGCCAGTGTAGGGGGCAATTTGCATGACAAACCACCCCAAACTCACCTGAAATGCAGAAATAATTCAGCTTTAAAGCAGGAAAAACTGAATTACCTGCCCAGTTTTCCCAGTTTTTAATAGTCAATTTTGAGGGTGATTTGGAATCACAAACAGCCCCAAACTCACCTGAAGTGCAGAGATTAAAGCAGGAAAAACTGAATTTCCTGCCCTCCATTCCTAATTTTTATAGGCAATTATGGGGGTGATTTGGGATCACCAAGGCCCCAAACTCACATGAAATACAGAAATAATTCAGCTTTAAAGCAGGAAAAACTGAATTTCCTGCCCAATTTTCCCAGTTTTTTAATAGTCAATTTTGGGGGAGATTTGGAATCACAAACAGCCCCAAACTATCATGAAATGCAGGGATTAAAGCTGGGAAAAGTGAATTTCCTGCCCTCCATTCCTAAGTTTGTTACAGTAAATGATGGGGGTGATTTGGGATCACCAACAGCCCCAAACTCACCTGAAATGCAGAAATAATTCAGCTTTAAAGCAGGAAAAACTGAATTTCCTGCCCAATTTTTTACAGTCAATTTTTTGGGGCAATTTGGAATCACCAACAGCCCCAAACTCACCTGAAATGCAGAAATTAAAGCAGGAAAAACGGAATTTCCTCAATTTTTTTATAGTCAGTTTTGGGGGCAATTTGAATGACAAAGAGCCCCCAATTTACCTGAAATGCAGAAATTAAAGCAGGAAAAAGTGAATTTCCTTCCCTCCATTCCTAAGTTTGTTACAGCAAATGATGGAGGTGATTTGGGATCACCAGCAGCCCCAAACTCACTTGAAATGCAGAAATAATTCAGCTTTAAAGCAGGAAAAACTGAATTTCCTGCCCGATTTTTTACAGTCAGTTTTGGGGGCAATTTGCATGACAAACCACCCCAAACTCACCTGAAATGCAGAAATAATTCAGCTTTAAAGCAGGAAAAACTGAATTACCTGCCCAGTTTTCCCAGTTTTTAATAGTCAATTTTGAGGGTGATTTGGAATCACAAACAGCCCCAAACTTTCCTGAAATACAGAGATTAAAGCAGGAAAAACTGAATTTTCTCAATTTTTTATAGTCAGTTTTGGGGCCAATTTGCATGACAAACCACCCCAAACTTTCCTAAATGCAGAAATTAAAGCAGGAAAAAGTGAATTTCCTGCCCTGTATTCCTAAGTTTTTTACAGTAAATGATGGGGGTGATTTGGGATCACCAACAGCCCCAAACTCACCTGAAATGCAGAAATAATTCAGCTTTAAAGCAGGAAAAACTGAATTTCCTGCCCTTTGTTCTCAACATTTGTTATAGCAAATTATGGGGGTGGTTTGGGATCACCCACAGCCCCAAACTCACCCAAAATGCAGAAATTAAAGCAGGAAAAACTGAATTTCCTGCCCTCCGTTCCCATTTCTTATGTTTCTTATCAATTATAAATTACATTCCAGAGCAGCTCTAGGTATGATCCCAAGAGAAAATTCCTGATTTTTTCCCCAAAGGAGGCACAAGCAAAGAGGCTGAAGGAATCCTTTTCAGATTTGGGCAATATTTGGGAAGTTTGCAAACAGAAATCTCAAAGATTTGCTGGATCTGGTTGGGTTTTGAGTAAAAAGTAAAGAAATAAAAATAAAGTCACTTCATGGCTCTGGATGATCCCCCTGACCGCTCCACATCCCACATTCCCAGTGTGTGGAATAATCTGGATATGGGAGCTTTAAAAAGCATTAAAAAATTGCTGAAGCTTTCAGGAAAAAAAAATTAATTAAAGAGATTCCAACTGATAAAAATAAAATAAATCCCAATTAATTTAAAAAATCCCAATTAATTGAAAATTAAATAACCCACTCAGCTTTATTTTAAAAGCATATGGGGTAGGGTGGCAAAATTGGGATTTTTCAGCTAAATGTGCTGGAGTTGAAATCCCATTTTTGCTGCAGATTTAGGGGAAAAACCTCAGAAAATCAGTTTATCATGGGCTGAAAATATATGTGGTTTGATCAGTACGTGATTGAGTGATTGTGATTTTCTCTTGTGATTTTATTTCAGCTGGGATGGAGCCACATTTGACGTTTTGGGTTCATTTTGGTTAAATGGAGACAGAGGAAAGAACAATTTTGGGGCAGCCCAATGGGGCTATATATTTCGAAACGTTAAAAATCCTGGAGAGTTGGGCTCAAAAAGCCTGGAAATCACAATTCCAGCAGCACCATTCATGTATTTTAACAAAAAATTGGAGTTTCTTTGGTGGGTGTGCCTCAAAATCCCAAAGGTCCAGCAGAGGCTGATCCTTTTTAAAGAATAAATGAAAAACTGAAGTGAAAGAACAGCTGACCTTTAGCCCAGGGAGTTCCCTTTTTGCCTTGGAAGATTTCTGTGAAAATGATTGTTGATGTTTTAATCTCACAATTGCTTGGTGGGAGAAACCCTAACGCAGGGAATTGTTTTCTCCATATGAAGAGCTTGTCCAATTAAAAAAAAAATAAAAAAAGAAAATAAGAAAATCCTCCTCCCTTAGGGCAGATTTCCCTGTCTGAACACTCCCATTGCATCAGGAGCCCAGAATTCCCTCAGGAACAAAACAAATCTAAAAAAATCAGGTTCAGAGGGTCAAAACCTCTTTTTTTTTTTGCTTTCCTCCCATCCTGGAATTTGGAGAGGTCAAAACCCAGAATTTGCCTGGGCAGGGTCCAGCAAAGCCAGGGGAATAATGAATTCTGAATAAATAATTCACAAGAAATAATTCCGAATAATTAATTCTGAATAGACACTTCAGAATAAATAATCCAGAAAAATAATTGAGAATAAATAATTCAGAATAATCAATTCAGAAGAAATAATTCAAAATAAATAAATTAATTCAGAAGAAATTCAGAATAACTAATTCCGAATAACTAATCCTGAAGAAATAATCCAGAATAAATAATTCAGAACAATCCAGAATAACTAAATCAGAATAATTAATTCAGAAGAAACAATCCAGAATAACGAATCAGAATAAATAATCCAGAATAACTAATTCAGAATAACTAATTCAGAATAAAGAATCCAGAAAAAATTGTCAGAATAAATAATTCAGAATAATTAATTTTGAATAAATAATTCAGAAGAAATACTCCAGAATAAGTAATTCAGAATAAATAATCAAGAATAAATAACCCAGAAGAAATAACTCAGAAGAAAAAACAATTCAGGAGAAATAATTAATTCAGAAATGCAAATGAGGTGACATCAGCAGGATGCCCTGGTCATGAGATCACACAGGAAATGCCCCACTAGCAAATTGCCTTTAATCTCAGCCTAATAAACCTTAAACCTCACTTAGCTAAGCCTCACCTAAAGAGGTGTTACACAGGAAAATTCCTTTTTCTCTTCCTTCTCCTCTCCAAAGGGATCAGGACAGAGGGAAAATGGGGAGGGGTTTTCCCTCAGAAAAGCAGAAAAAGCTTCACCTCAGGCTTGATAAAGGAGTTTTTTCCTCAGAAAAAGGGGAAAAGATTCACTTTGGGAGGGATAAAGGAGGTTTTTTCCTCAGAAAAATGGGAAAAGATTCACTTTGGGAGGGATGAAGGAGTTTTTCCTTCGGAAAAGCCTCACCTCAAGATGGATGAAGGAATTTTTCCCTCAGAAAAGCAGGAAAAGCTTCAGGAGGGATGAACCTCAGGAGGGATGAAGGAGTTTTTCCCCAAACAAATCAGGAAAAGCCTCACCTCAGAATGGACGAAGGAGTTTTTCCCTCAGAAAAGTGGGAAAAGCTTCACCTCAGGAGGAATGAAGGAGTTTTTCCCTCAAATAAAAAGTGGGAAAAGCAGGTAAAGTTTCACCTCAGGACATAGGGAAGGAGTTTTTCCACAAGAATGCGGGAAAAGCTTCACCTCACGAGGAATGAAGGAGTTTTTCCCTCAGAAAAATGGGAAAAAGCTTCATCTCAGCACAAATTTAGGATTCTTTTCCCTCAGAAAAGGAGGAAAAGCTTCACCTCAGGACAGTGGGAAGGAATTTTTCCCTCAGAAAAGTCTCACCTCAGAAGGGAAGAAGGATTTTTTTCCTCAGAAAAGCAGGAAAAGACTCACCTCAGGAGGGATGAAGGAATTTTTCCCTCAAATAAAAAGCGGGAAAAGCAGGTAAAGTTTCACCTCAGGACAGTGGGAAGGAATTTTTCCCTCAGAAAATCAGGAAAAGCTTCACCTCAGGAGGGATGAAGGAGTTTTTACCTCAGAAAAATGGGAAAAAGCTTCACCTCAGGACAAATTTAGGATTTTTTCCTTCCGAAAATGAGGAAAAGCTTTACATCAGGACAGTGGGAAGGAATTTTTCCCTCAGAAAAAAAAAAGGCAAGAAAAGCAGGAAAATTTCACCTCAGTAGGGGTGAAGGAGTTTTTCCCCAAGAAAATCAAGAAAAGCTTCACCTAAGGACAAATGTAGGACTTTTTCCCTCAGAAAATCAGGAAAAGCTTCACCTCAGGACAAATTTAAAGTTTTTTTTTTTCCCCAGAAAAGCAGGAAAAGCCTCTCCTCAGCTCTGTAAATGCCTTTAATCCCCAACTTTAAGGACAATTTCCCACCCAGCCAGTCCAGCTGGTTCTCACCCCCAGCCAGGGCACTGAAATCAAAATAAAACAACACTTGAAGAGGCTTTGCAGAGTTTGCCTTCCTGACAAACTAGAGAAATGCTGATTTTGTGGGTAAAACACATTTATTTCCCCCAACATCCAACCTGGGGTGGGTTTGGAATTCCTGGGATTGAGGCAGGAGCAGCAGCGCTGGGAGAGAGGACTCAGAGGCCCCGACCCTTGAAAAATGTTAATAAAAATTGTGGTTTTATGGCCTAAAAACACCATTAAAAAGGAGCATTAAACACAAAAAGAGGTTTTTCAGAGCCCTCAGATTCTCAAAGGAACTTGGAAACTGAGCTGGTCAGCATCTAAAAAGAATTTTAATGACTATTTCTATTTCAATAACTCCCAAATTTCAGCTTTAACGGAGCTCTGGCGTCACAGAAAGTGTCTTTAAATATTTGGGTGCATTTTGAAATGCCAAGAAAACAGGAATTGCACCTTTGCTCCTGCCAGGAGCTCCAAGTGCTGCAGTGGGAGGGCACAAAAAGTGAAATCTCATGGGTAAAACTCATTTATTTCACACCACATACGGCTTGGAGCGGCTTTGGGATTTGGGATTGAGAGAGGAGCAAACCCAGCTGGGCACGACCCTAAATTCAAACCACAGAAATCTCCACAGAAATTGCTAAAAGAGGGGATTGGAAGTGTTGTAAATTCATTTTCAGGTGCTGTAAATTCATTTTTAGGTGCTGTAAATTCATTTTCAGGTGCTGTAAATTGATTTTCAGTACCTTAAAGTCGAGGCTGCTCAAGCTGACAGCGTCGTCGTCCTTCTCTCGGCGCTTCCTCTTCTGTGAGAAACCAAACACAATTATGGATTTGGGGTCAGAAATGTAATTTTAAATACAGTAATCTGGAGATATTTCCTTTTTTTACATCCCCAGATAACTGTAAGAACTCAAAAATTAAAAGTTGGACACAATTTTGTTATTTAATGAGGTTTGTCACCTGGAAATTAAATTATTTGTCTTAAAGCTTCTAATCCCTTAATTCTGGTTGGGAATTGAATTTTTAAGTAGGAAGAGGCAGCAGCAGCAACCACTGGGAAATGATTTGGGATTTATTTAAACTCATAAAATCCTGGAATGGTTGAATGGGTTGGATTGAAAGAGGTTTTAAAAATTATCCTGTTCCAAACCTGTCACCTCCACCATCCCAGGGTGCTCCAACCTGGCCTTGGACACTCCAGGGATCCAGAAGTTCTGGATATTTATTTTTATTTTATTTTATTTTATATTTTATTTTATTTTATTTTATTTTATTTTATTTTATTTTATATTTCATTTATTTTATATTTTATTTTATATTTTATTTTATATTTTATTTTATTTTATGAAGTCCCTGCCTGTGTATGAGAGCTTTGGGATCTCCCATCCCTTTGGGCATGGCCAGCACAGAGCTGTGGCTGCAAAATTCCTGCTGGGAATGCAAGTGCCTAAAAAAACAAAGGATTTTTATTGGAAAAAAATGAGGTTTTTGGCCTGGGAATTCTCAGCTCTTTTCCCTTCCCAAGAACAGAACCATTGGAATAATGATCAGAGGCATCTGCACTGAGATTCCTGCTATTTCCCACTGTTTCTGGAATATTAGAGTAGAAAATTCCCCTTCTCCCAGCCCCCAAATTGTGTGGAAAAATTCCTTTCCCCAAAATTATTGAAGTAGAAAATTCCCCTTTCTCAGCCCCCAAATCCTGTGGAAAAAGTTCCTTTTTCCCCAAATTTATTAAAGTGGAAAATTCTCCTTATCACAGCCCCAAATCCTGTAGAAAAAAATTCCCTTTCCCCAAATTATTAAAGTGGAAAATTCTCCTCCTCCCATCCCCTAAATTATGTGGAAAGAATTTCTTTTCTCACAGTTATTAAAGTAAAAAATTCTCCTTCTTCCAGCCCCCAAACTGTGTGAAAAAAAATTAATTTTTCACAAATTTATTAAAGTAGAAAATTCCCCTTCTCTCATCCCCAAAACCTGTGGAAAAAAAATAATTTCCCCAAAATTATGAAACTCTCACATCCAATTTTGGGGCTTTGTAGAGCAGAAACTTAAAAAAAAATAGTTATAAATTTTTTCTCAGATTTCCCTTGAATTCAAGGCTAAAATTCCTCAATTATTTCAATTTTTCTGGTTTTTATTCTGACTTTACAAAGACAAGATCCCAACTCTCACGTGAATCCCTTCTCTGACAGATTTGCTGAAGCTGAGAGGAAAAAATTCCCATATTTCTGTCTCCATCCTTTTCCAGAGCCCTGAAAGCCTGGAGAAAATGCAAATCCAGCTTTTTCTTGTTCCTTGGGATCAGGGAATTATTCCAGCTCGGTTCTCTCTCCAAGCCTGCTCTGCTTTTCCAGGTGATTTTTCCCAAAAACCCAAGGATTTCAGGATTTTTTCCAGGTGATTTTTCCCCAAAAAACCCAAGGATTTCAGGATTTTTTTCCAGGTGATTTTTCCCAAAAATTGAGGATTTCAGGATTTCTTTATAAGGAAAAAAACATCTGCAATAAAGATCCCCCCCACTTTTTTTGGGGGGATGTATTTTTTGGGATTTATTGGTTCCTTATGGGGTGGAGGATTTAAATTTTTTCCCATAAAAGCCAGACATAAAAATGAGGCCAAAATGTTGTTTTTAAACTGGCCAGACTCAGGATTCCATTGGCTGCAGCCCCATTTCCTCTGCCCAAGAATTGAATTCTGGATAAAATCTCAGACATTGCACTCCAGAGCCAGAAGAGAAAAAAAATCCCAGGGAAATCGGCTCCAATCCAAGGATCTGGAGCCACAGGATGGAAAAGCAACTGAAAAATGCTTTTTTTCTCCCATTTTTGGGTCTTCCACCTTCCATGATCCCGCTCATTCCCCTTCTCCCAGCCCCCAAATCCTGTGGAAAAAATTCCTTTTCCCTAAATTTATTAAAGTGGAAAATTTCCCCTTTCCCAGCCCCCAAATAGTGTGGAAAAAAATTCCCCTTCCCAAAGTTGTTAAGGGGGAAAATTTCCCTTTTCCCATACCCAAATCCTGTGGAAAAAAATTCCTTTCCCCAAGTTATTAAATGGGAAAATTCCCCTTTTCCAGCCCCCAAATTGTGTAGAAAAAATTCTTTTTATGAAAATTATTAAAGGGGAAAATTTCCCTTCTCATGGCCCCCAAATTCAGTGGAAAAATTAATTTTCCCAAATTTATTAAAGCAGAAAATTCCTCTTTGCATGGCCCCCACATTCAGTGGAAAAATTCCTTTCCCCAAATTTATTAAAGTAGAAAATTCTCCTTCTTCCAGTCCCCAAATTATGTCGAAAATATTCCTTTTCCTAAAGTTATTAAAGGGGAACATTCCTCTTCTCCCAGCCCCCAACTTCTCTGAAAAAATTCCTTTTCTCAAAATCACTAAAGTAGAAAATTCTCTTTTTTCTAATCCCTAAGTTGTGTAGAAAAAAATTCTTTTTATTAAAGTTATTAAAGGGGTAAATTTCCTTTCTCATGGCCCCCAAATCCTGTGGAAAAAAATTCCTTTTCCCAAATTTATTAAAGTAGGAAATTCTCTTTCTTCCAGTCCCTAAATTGTGTGAAAAAAAATTAATTTTCCCAAAGTTGTTAGGGGGGAAAATTTCCCTTCTCCTACCCAAATCCTGTGGAAAAAATTCCTTTTCCCCAAGTTATTAAAGGGGAAAATTCCCCTTTTTCCAGCCCCCAAATTGTGTAGAAAAAATTCTTTTTATGAAAATTATTAAAGGGGTAAATTTCCCTTCTCATGGCCCCCACATTCAGTGGAAAAATTCCTTTTCCCAAAGTCATTAAAGTAGAAAATTCCTTCTTCCAGTCCCCAAATTATGTGGAAAAAATCCCTTTTCCCAAAGCTATTAAGGTAGAAAATTCCCCTTCTCATGGCCCCCAAATTGTGTGAAAAAATTCCTTTTTCCATAATTATTAAAATGGAAGATTCTCCTTCTCCCATCCCCCAATTGTATGAAAAAATCCTTTTTCCCAAAGTTAATAAAGTAGAAAATTCCTTTTTTCCCAGCCCTCAAATCCTGTGGAAAAAAGGAATTTTCCCAAATGATGAAACCCCCAGACCCAGTTTAGGGATTTTATGGAGCAGAAACTTAAAAAAAAATGTTGCTCAAGAAGGAAAATGAAAATATTTTGGGATTTTATTTCCGAGCAGTGCTGGAAATGGAATTTCTAGGATTGTGAGGGAAGCTCCAGGAAAATGGAAAATAATTCCAAGGAAATTCTCCTTTTTTGCCTCGTTCCAGGACATTTTGGTTTGGAAGGATCAGAAAGGGTTTCGGTGCTTTTTGCCCAGCTGAAGTCAGAAACTTTCATGTGGTTTTAGGATCATTAAATGCACAAAGCTCCAATTTCCCAGAAATGAATCCTCAAAAATTAAACTGAAACTTCATGACATTAAATGAAGGGAAATAAAATTAAATGAAGGGAAACATTCCATGAGGAGTTTTGTTTCCACTCAGAGGATCTTTACACCCAAACTGATTTAATTTTTTCTTAGAATTCTGTAGAAGAAGCACTGAGCATTCCCTGAAAATCCATCCCACTTTGGCAGACATGGAAAATTCTGGCTTAGAATTTTAAATTTCTTCCCAAGCCAGGTTCATTTTCCAGCCTTTTGGCCAAACTTCTGCATAAATTATCCCATGAAAAGAGGATTTTTGGGACTGGCATAGGAATATTTGGGAAAAAACCAAAACCCTTTTTATTTGTGTTGTTAGAGCACAGAATTTTCAGATTTAAAAGAGGAATTTTTAAGGCTTTGAAATAACTCAAAACTGGGTTTAATGGAGCTGAAAGTTTCTAAAATTGAGCAAAATTTGAATTTAGGAGAATTTGTGGGTTTGGTTGTGCGAAATCAGCTCATCCCAAAATCCCAGGGGCTGGGTTTGGAAAGGGAAATTGTTTAGGTTTGAGGATGGGATCAGCACTTCCAAGGCAGCAAATTTTGGGAATTTAGGAGCTGGAATTCCTTAAAACCCTCCTGACAATCCCAAAGGGAAATTCCCAAGGGAAATCATTCCCTGCCTGCTGCAGGCCTTGGGAAATAAAGGATGGAAAAAAGAAAGTTCACAAGAAGACCAAAAATTCCCTCTGAGGAGCTTCTCTACACCAATAAAATCCAGATTTTTTTGCATTTATTAAATAAAACCCCCTCATTTTATTTCCCCACCTTGCCAGGGCTAAAACACATCACAAAAATCAGGAATTCAGCAAGGAAAAGTGTCCAGGATTTCCCTGAATTCTGGCTGAGCTCAGGAACCTGGAAAAAACTCAGGAATTACTCCAAGGAAAATGTTGATTTTCCTTCTTTTCCAGAGGAGCTTTCACCTCTGGATTCCTGCTTTTCCTTCACCTCTGGATTCCTGCTTTTCCTTCCCCTCTGGATTTTGCTTTTCCTTCCCCTCTGGATTTCTGCTTTTCCTTCCCCTCTGGATTTTGCTTTTCCAGCTGTTCCACTCACCAGGGTGAAATCCCAGTGTGGGCCTGGAGTCAGGAATGTGAAGGAGCTGCCTCGTCTCAGAGGGTACCTGTGAGCAGAAAAAGAAATTATTTTTATTTATTTATTCATTATTATTATGATTATTATTATTTCCCCTATTTAGTTTTCCTATTATTGTTCCTATTATTATTATTATTATTATTATTATTATTATTATTATTATTATTATTATTTTACAATATTCCTATCATTATAATATTCCTATTATTATTTTTGTTATCATTATTTTCCTATTATTCTGTATTTCCTGCTGCAGAATTGATGGATTCCATGTTTTCCAGCAGCTCCCAGCACAGCCAAGACAAGGAAAGGTGGAGTTTTTTGGGAAGGAGGAAGCCAAAGGATTTGCCAGCATTTCCCACCAAATTTGGAATTTTGGATTCCAAATCTTGATTTGCTGGAATAAAAAGGGGCTCTGGGTAAAACTTCCCACTGGGAATTGCAGGAAAAGCTCTTTTAGATCCCAAATTAAAAAAAAAAAAAAGGAAGGATACAGCAGCAAAAGTAAAAAATAATCACAATTTACAGCCTCATTTTCCTATTTCGACCAGGCGGCCTTGGAGCTTCCCATGAAATTCCAGGCTGGAATTGCCCTGGGGGATTTCCTGGGGGGAATTTTCCTCCAGGGCAGTTGTGGCACACACAAAGGGCCCTTTGTAATCCCAATTTTGAACAAAGCTGAGCCCTTTATTGCACCAGTCCCACCTGAGCAAACAAATTCTGCTCCCAACTTTCACCCTCTGCTGCATTGAGGGAATTTTTTCCAGCCAGGATTTTTTTTCCCAGCTTCTCCTGGCCAGAGGATGGAGGGATTTGTGTCTCTTGGTGGGGTTTTGTGGGTTTTCAGTCCCAAGTAGGCCACACAATTTTTTTCCCAGTTTTTTTTTTTTTGGGAGATTTCCCCTTTTTGTCTCTGGCATCTCCTCCTCTTCCTCATCCTGCCTTTTTTCCTCCTCTTCTTCATCCCGAGATCCCATGAGATTTTTAAAAATCTGGGAATAATCAAGGGATTGCCAGAGCAGCTGGGGCTGCCCCTGCATCCCCTGCAGTGGCCCAAGGCCAGGCTGGACACTGGGGCTGGAGCACCTGGGATGGTGGGGTTGGAATGGGATGGGGTTGAAGGGCCCTTCCCACCCAAACCATTCTGGGATTTGGGACACTCAGAATCCATCCCGAGGGATTTTTATGGAAGTTGGGGATGGAAAAGGGAAGGGAGACCCTTCCTGGAGCCCTGAGATTCCCAGCGAAGCCCCCGGATCCCAAAATCCCTTCCTAGAGAGGAGTCGGGGTGGGGATGGATCCAATCCCAGGTGGGAGAGCTGGGAATGGAGGGAATTCCCTGGAGAGGGAGACTGGGGTGGGATTTTGGGAAGGGATTCCCAGAGCAGCTGGGGCTGCCCCTGATCCCTGCGATGCCCAAGGCCAGGCTGGACACTGGGATCAGGAATTGTCCCTGCCCTTGGAATGGGGCTGGAATTGGAGGATCCTGAAGGTCCCTTCCCACCCAAAGCATTCCACGATTCCATAAAAACCCCACAGTGTTCATCCCCTTCCCAACCAAAGCATTCCATGATTTTCTTGTAACTAGCTCAATTAGAGGAGTCAGATGAGAAGAGGAGCAGAAATGATGATGATGATGATGATGATGATGATGATGATGATGATGCTGAGCTCCACTCCAGCCTGAGCAGGCACCAGGCCTGGGCAGGTTTTCTGTCCCTGCGCCCTTGCAGAGCCCAGCTGAGTCACCTGCCTGCCTCCCGTGGATTCCTGCACTCAGGATTGTTCCCCACATGGATTTTCCTGCACTCAGGATGATTCCCCACATGGATTCCTGCACTCAGGATTATTCCCCACATGGATTCCTGCACTCAGGATTATTCCCCACATGGATTTTCCTGCACTCAGGATTATTCCCCACATGGATTTTCCTGCACTCAGGATTATTCCCCACATGGATTCCTGCACTCAGGATTATTCCCCACATGGATTTTCCTGCACTCAGGATTATTCCCCACATGGATTCCTGCACTCAGGATTATTCCCCACATGGATTCCTGCACTCAGGATTCCTCCCGTGGATTTTCCTGCGCTCAGGCTGACTCCCCTGCCCGGATTTGAAGCCAGCCCAGGTGAGTTAAAGGTCATGGATGCTGACCTGGAGCCATCCTGGAAGTTTTCCCTCCACGGATCAAGGTGAGGAGAAGCAGAGCTGAGCACTGCTCCAAACACTCCGTGATGGATTGGACCGAGCTCCCAGTGGCCTGGCTGGAATATTTTAGGATCTCAAGAGAGCAAAACAAAGTGTCCAGCTGGTGCCAGCTGGAGTCCATGGCCCTGCTCAGTGGGGACATCCCTGCGGTGTCAGAACAGATCCCTGACAGAATTTCTGTGTGTTTGGGGCAGGAGGAGCAGCCACACTCCCTCCTCACCTCAGCAGGAGCACAAAGGGTTAATCGGACAGGCTGATTCATACCTCGGAGTGATTAAGGAGCTCAGGGTCATGAGAAGGCACAAAAATAAAGTTTGCAGATGTAAAACATCGAGGCAAAACAAATCCCTCCAAACTCAGGCCAACCTTGTAGAGAAAAGAACAAACATTTCTGTTTTGGTACCCTCTGTTTGCTTCAAGAAATGAAATGTTCCAGGCTTTTCCCCAGCAAATGATGGCACTGCCAAGAGAAAACTGCTCTGTTCAAACACAGATTGCCACGCTGATGATCCATGGGGAATATTTTTAACCTTCAAAGAGACAATTCCAGTTGGATTTCCAAGTTGGAAAAGGGATTTTCGAGTTAGAAAAGTCTCCCCAAGGCTGAGAGAGAAGCCCTGAAGGCAAAACCCGTTTGGCAACATAGCAGAGGAGGAGATGTGGCCCCAATAATCTTAATAGAGGAAGTTTGGGTAATTAATAGATAAGGAATTGATAACGCAGAGCGGGCAGCTCGATTGTTTGGCTTTGGGAGCAGAGTAGGAAACGCTCATTGTTCCCCACCTTCCCTGGATAAACAGTGGATGCTCCTGCCAGGATCCTATGGAGGCACTCAGCCCTTGGCCATATTTGTCCTGGGAATGCTTTACCTCAGAGAGCTCAGCAAAAACACCCTCAGATCTTCAAGCTATTTGTCAAAAAAAAAAGCAAGTTTTTCTCTCGAGTCGTACATTGTTCCTAATCTTTCACTGCTTGTCTTCACCAGACGCAGGTTGGGGGTTTTGTACGTTGGTTTTTGCTGGTTGGTTTTAAGAAAGGAGAGGGGGGAAAGCCATAAATGAGATTTTGGGCTCAGCAAGAATGCAAAAGAAGCCACAAAGGGCGTGCAAAAAGCTTCCATCAGTCAGAGGGGGAGGCACAGCAGAGCAAATTCCCATTAATGTCATTTTCCTGTAAATCAGCACTGCTCAGTCAGCACCACTCGACAGCCTGCCCCCTTTTTTCCCTTCTTTTCGATGACTTCTCCAGGAAACTGCAGAAATGCTTTGATCTGGCAAGACTCTGAATTTTTTGGAAGTTCCAAAATAAATTCTTCAGGCTGGGCAGCAATTTTGTGTTTCCTTCCTCTCTGACTTCCAACCTCCTTTTTTGTTTTTTTGGTGTTTTCAGAGCAAGATGTACTTGAACACAAACCAGTTTTAAGATGGTGAAGAGAACAGGAATAGATTAAAATTAGGTTTTTTTTCCCCCCAAACAAGTGAATCTTGCTTGGAAAGATAAGAACAAGCAAGCTCCACAAAGAAGTTTTGAATTTTAATTTAAAGCTTTTCTGCAGGGGGAAAACAAAGAAGATTTTCGACTTGTTAGAGTTGATATTTCCACAATATCCAGAGGCTCTGGCTGCTGGAAGAGGCCTCCCAAGCTGTGTGCAAACAAAGCCTGACTCAAGGCACTTAGGCTGGGCTTGTCAGGGTTCCTTATCTTGCAAAGCTCCAGGGCAAAAGCTTTGCTTGAAGAAAACTCTGTTGACAAACGTTTGGAACTTCTAAAAGCAAGGCAGAAGAACTCAGGATTTTAATTTCACTGAATAGGAAAATTTGGTAAATTTAGCCTGGAGTTCAAGTGGGATCCTTGCAGCCCTAATTAAACAGGGAGCAAATAGGATTAAACAGGAATGCTGGGTGGCTCTCTGGAAATGTGGTCTGAAAAGTGCAAGAATTTGCAGGGTAATTCCAATTTAGGAATTCCAGCAGGCTCAGCTTGCCAATGGGAGCCAAACAGGGATGGGAAACACTCCCAGGCAGGGAGGGTGTTGGAACCCCTGTACTGGGAACTGGAGATTTCTGTGCTGCCAGCACTGACCCCAGGAGAACCCTGCACTGACCTGAGGCCTGGAGAAGCTTCCAGAATGGAATGATGGAACTGGGATTGTGGGTGTGCAGTTTGAACAGAAGTGTGTGATATCACATGGGGGAAACCCAGAGTTTAAGGGTTTGGAATACAGGAATAGATAGAGAGCAAGATGGAGGTTTTAGGGCAGTGCTTGTCTTTCTTCTCCATGGGTTTGGGTGGTTTTGTGTCATTGGATAAAAGAGTCCCCATTGCAGGGCAGGGGTGGTTGGTTATTGAGTTAAAAGTGAAAATAATTCAGGTATCATTTCTTAATTGGACAGTTTATCCTTCAAAGACTTTGTAGAGAAAGGTAGTTGGCCATTTGGTAGTTACAAAATTAGTAATTCTAATTACTAGCTCTGTAGTAGAATGCTGTAGAACTCAGGACTTGTAGGACTGTGACACAGATGAATAACAAACATTTGAGTCTGAACACCAAACACCATCTCGAGAGCTCCAATCCTGAGCCTGACAGAGGCAGAAAAGAAGTTAAAGAACCCACAGGATGGGACTGAGCAGCGCCCCTGTGGAGCTGAGAACTCCCCGTGCTTTTCTGGCATTGCCGTTATTTTGTTCCTTTCCCTTGGCACAGGCTCTGCCCCTCAAAGGCAGGTTGGAATTGCAGAGGGAACATTGGGTTTGTGGTCAGTTTTACGGGAAAAAGCCATTTTCCAGGCAGGGTTTGCTCCTGGCAGGTACTGCAATATCCCAGCAGCAACCCCTGAACTGGAGGTAAGGCTTGAGGAGATGAAACAAGCGCTGATATCCCAGAATAATCACCCCATGAACGGGCTCTCCACTGCCAGCAGGGCAGCAGCGCCGGCCCAGGGCTCAGGGATATTTCCCAGGGCTCAGGGATATTTCCCAGGGCTCAGGGATATTTCCCAGGGTTCAGGGATATTTCCCAGGGCTCAGGGATATTTCCCAGGGCTCAGGGATATTTCCCAGGGTTCAGGGATATTTCCCAGGGCTCAGGGATATCTTCCCAGGGTTCAGGGATATTTCCCAGGGCTCAGGGATATTTCCCAGGGCTCAGGGATATTTCCCAGGGCTCAGGGATATTTCCCAGGGCTCAGGGATATTTCCCAGGGTTCAGGGATATTTCCCAGGGCTCAGGGATATCTTCCCAGGGTTCAGGGATATTTCCCAGGGTTCAGGGATATTTCCCAGGGCTCAGGGATATCTTCCCAGGGTTCAGGGATATTTCCCAGGGTTCAGGGATATTTCCCAGGGTTCAGGGATATTTCCCAGGGCTCAGGGATATCTCAGCCATCAGATAACATACAGGGATACCGCAGGGATACCCCAAAAAATAAGCAGGGATATTTCCCAGGGCTCAGGGATATCTTCCCAGCACACACTTCCCTTCGATCCAACACTGCCCTCCCTCTTTGCCCTCACGCTTCCCTCCCCGCTCTGCTCCAGGCAAATCCAAACTCCCTCTCAGGGCTGACAGGCAGAGCTTTCCAGAGGGGAAAAGATATCTCAGGAGACACTCAAAGCTCCTCTTTTCCCATCCCAATAACGGGGAAAAAAACTCCACTCCAGGCTCCTCTTTTCCCATTCTAAAGGTGGAAAAAAGGACACTCCAGGTCCCTCTTTTCCCATCCCAACAGTGGAAAAAAGGACACTCAAAGCTCTTCTTTTCCCATCCCAATAGGAAAAAAGGACACTCCAGGCTCTTTTCCCATCCCAATAATGGAAAAAAAGAAACTCCAGTCTTTTCTTTTCCCATCCCAATAGGAAAAAAGGACACTCCAGGCTCCTCTTTTCCCATCCCAATAGCAGAAAAAAGGACACTCCAGGCTCTTTTCCCCATACAAATAATGGAAAAAAAACCCACTCAAGGCTCCTCTTTTCCCATCCCAATAATGGAAAAATGACACTCCAGGCTCCTCTTTTCCCATCCCAATAATGGAAAAATGACACTCCAGGCTCCTCTTTTCCCATCCCAATAATGGAAAAAGAGAAGCCTGGAGTGGGGTTTTTTTCCACTATTAGGGTGGGAAAAGAGGAGCTTGGAGTGTCCTTTTCTCCACAGCTGGGATGGGGAAAAGAAGAGCCTTGAATGTTTTTGGGTTTTTGTTGTACTGTTGGGATGGGGAAAAGAGGAGCCTGGAATGTCCTTTTTTCTGCTATTGGGATGGGAAAAGAGGAGCTTGGAGTGTTGTTTTTCCCTATTGGGAAAAAGGTCTCAGCACCCTCAGAGGAAAGAATTCCTTCCTGATATTTATCCTAAATTCCCTCTTTAACTTGTACCTGTCACAACAACCTGAACCTCCCGATGCCTCAGAGCATCCCCAGCTCTCCCCTCACCAAACATCCACCTCCATCCATGGCTTGGTTTGTTTGGAATGTGGAAGGAAGGAAGGGAAGGGAAGGGAAGGGAAGGGAAGGGAAGGGAAGGGAAGGGAAGGGAAGGGAAGGGAAGGGAAGGGAAGGAAGGGAAGGGAAGGAAGGGAAGGAAGGAAGGGAAGGGAAGGGAAGGGAAGGGAAGGGAAGGGAAGGAAGGAAGGGAAGGGAAGGGAAGGGAAGGGAAGGAAGGGAAGGAAAGGAAAGGAAAGGAAAGGAAAGGAAAGGAAAGGAAAGGAAAGGAAAGGAAAAAAGGAAAGGAAAGGAAAGGAAAGGAAAGGAAAGGAAAGGAAAGGAAAGGAAAGGAAAGGAAAGGAAAGGAAAGGAAAGGAAAGGAAAGGAAAGGAAAGGAAAGGAAAGGAAAGGAAAGGAAAGGAAAGGAAAGGAAAGGAGGAGCATCCTCTGCCCCGTGAGTCAGCACATTCCCAGCACCTGCCACTCCAGAGCTGGCTGTGCTCTCCCTTCCAGGGTGTGATGCAAACACCCAGCAGCAGGAGGAGGAAGAGGAGGAGGGCTGAGGAAGAAGCCATGCAGCTGCTGCCAAAATATTTTGCTTCTCAGCATCCACACAATGTCTGTCTCTGCTGCAGGAGCAGCCCTGGCCCTGCCCAGGAAATGCAGAGCTCAGGATCCCAAAAGATCCCAAAGCTGGATCCCAAAGGCTCCCAAAGTGGGATTCCCCAATTCCCAAAGCACAAATGTGGGTGCTGTAGGAGCAGCCCTTGCACAGGAGATGCAGAACTTGGGATCCCAAAAGCTCCCAAAGCTGGCTCCCTAAAGTTCCCAAAGCACAAATTTGGGTGCTGTAGGGGCAGCCCTGGCACAGCAGATGCAGAGCCCAGGATCCCAAAAGCTCCCAAAGCTGGATCCCCAAAGCTCCAAAGCTGGATCCCAAAAGCTCCCAAAGCACAAATTTGCTCCTGCAGGAGCAGCCCCTGCCCAGGATCCCCAAAGCTCTCCAAGCTGAATCCCCCCAATTCCCAAAGCTGGATCCCCAAAGGCTCCCAAAGCTGGATGCCCAAAAGCTCTCAAAGCTGGATCCCCCAATTCCCAAAGCTGGATCCCAAAGCTGGATCCCAAGCGATCCCAAAGCTGGACCCAAAGTGGACCCCCCCAAAGGGCCCCCATCCCAAAGCTGGATCCCAAGCCAATTCCCAAAGCTGGATCCCCCAATTCCCAAAGCTGGATCCCTCAATTCCCAAACCTGGATCCCAAAGCTGGATCCCCCAATTCCCAAAGCTGGATCCCTCAATTCCCAAAGCTGGATCCCAAAGCTGGATCCCCCAATTCCCAAAGCTGGATCCCAAAGCTGGATCCCAAAGCTGATCCCCCAGCCCAAGCTGGATCCCAAACTGGATCCCCCAGTTCCCAAAGCTGGATCCCCCAATTCCCAAAGCTGGATCCCAAAGCTGGATCCCCCAATTCCCAAAGCTGGATCCCCATCCCAAAGCTGGATCCCAAAGCTGGATCCCCCAGTTCCCAAAGCTGGATCCCAAAGCTGGATCCCCCAGTTCCCAAAGCTGGATCCCCCAATTCCCAAAGCTGGATCCCAAAGCTGGATCCCAAAGCTGGATCCCCCAATTCCCAAAGCTGGATCCCAAAGCTGGATCCCAAAGCTCCCAAAGCTGGATCCCCCAATTCCCAAAGCTGGATCCCAAAGCTGGATCCCATAGCTGGATCCCCCAATTCCCAAAGCTGGATCCCAAAGCTGGATCCCCCAATTCCCAAAGCTGCATCCCCCAATTCCCAAAGCTGGATCCCAAAGCTGGATCCCCAAAGCTGCAATTCCCAAAGCTGGATCCCAAAGCTGGATCCCAAAGCTGGATCCCCATCCCAAAGCTGGATGCCCCAATTCCCAAAGCTGGATCCCAAAGCTGGATGCCCCAATTCCCAAAGCTGGATCCCCCAATTCCCAAAGCTGGATCCCAAAGCTGGATGCCCCAATTCCCAAAGCTGGCATCTCCCAAAGCTGGATCCCAAAGCTGGATCCCCCAATTCCCAAAGCTGTGCTTTGGGTGCACCAGGCCCTTGTCAATCAGCCCTGAACAAGGAGCTTGGGGCTAACGCTGCTCATTGAAGCCCAGCACAGAAATAACCCCCGGGGCCACCGGCACATGCCAAGCTCAGCTCCCCTGCTCCAGGGGCTGATCTCATCTGTCCCAGGCCCTGCTGTCACTCCTGCAGCACGGTGACACCTCCAGCCAGGCATCTGAAGCTGCCCGGAGGCGCCTCTGTGCTGCAGGGGCTGTAAAGGAACCCTGACTGAGGCTCAGATTTAAGCAATCGGCTTTTAGGTGAAATGAATCTCGGTTAGGAGGCACCAGCTCCTGAAATTTCTAGACATAACGTTCATAAATCCATTTTTGCCTCGCTTGCTCGTGTCACCCTAGCTGGGCATGGATAGCAGGTACTTGGAAAGGCTTAGAATAAAGCCTGACTAAAGATTACTCAAAATAGTTCTTCAGCAATTTTAGTCCCAAGGTCAGCAGGGAGTTCTGTGGTCTAGAAAAACCACCAGCAGCATAAAGAAAATAAATATGAAATCCAAACAAAAGCAGATTTGTGGATGCAAAGATGTTAGAAAATGCCATGAGGGAAGGGTGAGGAATCTGTATCCAAGCAAAGAGAAAGGAAGCAAATGTTGGACACAGAAATCCTCGGGGAAAGCAGTGTCCCATAGAGACTGGATGGGGAGATAAGGAGTTTTCAGGGAGGTTTTATGGACCACAGTGGGGCTCTGTGGATGTTTAACGAACCACTGACCCTTCAAATTAACTTTACCTGCCTTTTGTTCATTCCCACAAAATCAGCCTCCCGAGGGCTCCATGAGAACACAGGTTTGTGACCATTTCCAGCCAGGTCAGCTGGCATCAGTGGGATTTAAACTCCCTGAGTGTCACCCCTGTGAGCCCCTTCCCTGGGATCCCTATTTTGAGCTTTCCCTGGGGACAGGGGTCTGGCCAGAGGAATTCCAAGTGCCCAGAAGCCCTGGGAGCCAAGGAGGACCACGCTGCTTCAAATGCACACAACTATTTTGAGTTCTTGTGGGAACTGAGCTTGGCCCGATAAATATCAGGAGTTATCACAAGAGAACCCAGAGGAAAACACACGCTGAGTGCTGACAGACACAAATTCCCCTTTTTTTAGCTGGGATTTCAAATGAGTGAAGGCAGCATTTTTCCAGTTCTGCAGAAGCCATAAAATTCACTGGGATTGAGGTGGGGGAGGGCAAATCCCTTTTTTCCTGCCAGTTTCAGTGGTGGGAATGATGCCCTGTGAATCTGAGCTAGAGCAGAGGCTGGGCAGAGTTCCAGGATGAAACAGGGATTTATGGAAAGGATCCACCTTGGGCAGCACCAGAGCCCAGCCAGGGCTGCACCCAAGATGAACCAAAATGGCCCCAAAATGCACGAGCGCTCCCGGGGTCTCTCCCTGGGATCAGTTCTGCTCCATTTGCACCTTGCAGTTCATTGTCCCATCCCAGCTTTAGCCCCGGCAGTCCCACCCTGCTTGTTTTTCTCTCTCCAGCCCATGGGGTTTGTGCTCCTGGGCTGAGATTTGGGTCATTTGTCCTTGGTGCCCAGCTGGAGCAGGAATTGTTTTGTCTCCCTGCTCTGTGCACAGAGCTCACCATCCCATAATGTGAAGCCCAGACCCACACACTAAAGCAGCACAGAATGGGAAAAATAGAAAAGCCAAACCCTGAGGCACCAGGAATATCCCAAAGAAACAACTGAGCTGCAGAACTCCTGCCAAAAGTGATCCTGGTGGGATCAGGACGAGACTGGACAAGGACTGGAAAAGGGAATACAGCTGATACATTTGTGAGATTGAGCTGAAAACTCCAAAAGTGAAGGAAAAAGGAGCCTCACAAACATCAGCCTCACCCTACTTAGCACCCAGATCATTGCTGGGATCCCCAGAGCAGAGGGAGCCTTGTCCTTAGGGAAATTCACCTTGCTGGCTTCAGCAGGGCTATAAAAAGCTGCCCTGCATTGCTGAGGGGGATTAGCATTTATCCCACAGGAGCAAAAAGAAACGGGGCCACGAGTAGATTTGGGCAGGAGGACAGTCTGGGAATCCTGGAGGAGAAAATGGAGCTGGAAGGAGCAAAAGAATAATTAGGAAAAAAATCGTGGAGGAGAAAATGGAGCTGGAAGGAGCAGAAGAATAATCAGGAAAAAAATCCTGGAGGAGAAAATGGAGCTGGAAGGAGCAGAAGAATAATCAGAAAGGAGCAGGAGGCAGGAAATGGCTGCAGGGTGGAGCTGGGGATTGTAATGTCTGTACAATTGCAGGGAAAATGGAAGCGAAGCAGGCCTGGCTGGCTGGGTGGTAAAGCAGCACTGAATGACTTCATATTTTAAATATTTTTTAAACATTACAAGGAGCTGAAGGTGTACTCTGCTCTGACAAAGGAGTTTGTTTAATGCTTTTACTTTTCGAGGCCCAGTCCCTTTCAGTGTGCCCTTGCTAAACGCACAGAAAGCAAACACACCGAGGGCTGCCGGGGCAGGCGGGAGGCAGCAGCAGCGCCCTGGGCTCAGGTGACACAGCCAGGAGAGCTGCTGTGCCCCAGCAGGGTTTGCTCTCCTTGATTTCATTCATTCAAGCCCTTCCACTGTGCTTAGGCAAGATAAATTCCCTTCCTTCAGGCCGGTGTAACCTTGAAGCACCTCCCTGCTGCAGCACTGGGACACTCCTGGATTCCCTTCTCCTGCAGCGTTTCAGCTGGAACTCTGGGCAGGTGCTGGGATCTGTGTCTGGGCTGTGTCTGCACTCACAAAAACACAACAGAAACCCCAAAAGAACATTTCTCAGCCCCCCTGCCCCTCTGTGTGTGCTTGATACCTCCTGGTTTTCCTGTGACCTTCCTCTCCATCCTGGTGGCAAAACAAGAGAGGAAAATGAGCTCTGCAATGATTTGCTTCAGGTCCTGGGTGGATTTTTCCAGCCTGAGATCCTTTTTCTTCCTCTAACCTAGACATGGATGGGTGCGGATCAGGTCTGACCCAAAATACCCTTGTGAGGATGAAAATCTTGGATTTTTTTTGGTTCTTTGCCCTTGGAGGTTTTGGAGGCAGGAACAGAGAAGGGACAAAGGAAAGAAAGGATAAGAAGAGCCTCCTCCCCTTCCTGGTGGGAAAACAAGAGAGGAAAAGCAGATTTGCAATTAAATCTCCTTGTGAGGATGAAAATCTTGGATAACCTAGACCATGCATGGTGGCAGGGATCAGGTCAGACTCAAAATCTCCTTGTGAGGATGAAAATCTTGGATTTTTTTTGTTTCTTTGCCCATGGAGGTTTTGGAGGCAGGAACAGAGAAGGGACAAAGAAAAAAAGGCCTGAAAGGAGAAATAAAACCCCAGAGCCTCCTCCCCTTCCTCGTGGGAAAACAAGAGAGGAAAATCAGCTCTGCAATGATTTGGTTCAAGTCCTGGATAAGTGTTTCCCTTTTCTTCTCATAGTCTAGACCTGGATGGTGGCAGGGATCAGGTCTGACCCAAAATCTCCTTGTGAGGATGAAAATCTTGAATTTTTTGGTTTCTTTGCCCTTGGAGGTTTTGGAGGCAGGAACAGAGAAGGGACAAAGAAAAGAAAGGCCAGCAAGGAGGAAAAAAAAGAAGAGTTTGAGACTGAGACAAAACAAGAGTGGAAGCTGAAGGAGTGCAGGAAAATGCAGTCGGTGCAGCAGACGGGGAACTGCTGCCTCCAGGGAGAATTTGATGGAGCCTGGCAAGGAAAAGCAGCGCAGGGGCCAAGGCAGCAAACACGAGGAGAGAAGGAGAGTTCAGAGCCTCTCATCTCCTTCCATGGCAGAAATATAAATACACCTGAAGTTTGTTTGCAAGTTTGAATCAGTGTAATAAAGAAGTTTTATGAAAGCCTTACAGTAATTCCCAGTTCCAACAACAAACAAACCAACCACCCACACGCAAAGTAAATCTCCCAGTGCAGAAGGGAAAAGCAGATTTTGATTTAATTTTTTTTTTAAGAGAGGAGAAAGTCTGCTAGACATGGCCACAGGAAAACCATTATTGAATCTCCCTCAGCTCAACCTCACGTTCAGGAGAACATTCCTGGACAGTGAGTAGGAAAATGAATCTGTCTGTTCTAAAGATTATTCACAAACACACAAAGAAATCCGATTTAAGTTGCAGAACAAGCTCAGAGCTGCCCCCTGATGTGGATGAGTGACAACAGCCCTGCTGCAAGGAGAGAATCGGCAAAAAATCAAAATTCATCTAAAAACCCCAGGGGTTTGTAGGAAATCAGCACTATCCAGGATATTCAGCAATATCCAAGGAAATCAGCAATAGCCAAGGAAATCAATCAATATCCAAGGAATTCAGCACTATTCAAAGAAATCAGCAATATCCAAGGAATTCAGCACTATCCAAGGAATTCAGCAACATCCAAGGAAATCAGCAATATCCAAGGCAGCTGCTGCCAGGACTGTTCAAAATCCCATGGAACAAACAGCAATGTCATTTGTGAAGGAACTCGAGTGCAGGTCATTAATTAATGAATGAATTAATTAATGCCTCCTAGTGCTCTGGGTAATATTTTTCAAGCAGTTCAGGATAAAACGGTTTGGGGTTGGAAAGGACCTTTAAAAATTCCTCCAATTCCATGGGCAGGGGATGGAATATTTAATGGAATACTGACATGTCTAAATCAATTTCTTGCTCGTTTCAATTGGGCAGCTTGCTTGGTTCAGCTGGGCAACTCCAGCCCTTTGCTGTGAGACACAGAAATATCTGCAGGTGTGGAGAAACCCTGCAATGCCAGGAAATCTCCATCCCAGGCTGCTCCAAGCCTGATTTGGACATTCCAGGGATCCATGGACAGCCACAGGAGGAGTTGAAGGGACTCAAAATCCATTCCTTGTTCTTTTAATTTCAATTTTGCAGCTTGCTTGGTTCAGCTGGGGAACTCCAGCCTTTTGCTGTGAGACACAGAAATAATTCCAGGGTTCCTCCCCACCTGCAATGCCAGGAAATCTCCATCCCAGGCTGCTCCATCCAAGCCTGGCCTTGGACATCCTAGGGGCAGCCTCAGGAGTTTAAGGGACTTATGAACACAACTGGAATTAAAAAAAACTACCCCTAGGAATCAGCGTTTTGCTGTGAGACACAGAAATAATGCCAGGGTTCCTCCCCACCTGCAATGGTGGTTTTGGTTCAGGTCCCTGGACATCCCAGGGATCCAGGGGCAGCCTCAGGAGGAGTTGAAGGGACTCATGAACACAAGTGGAATTTTAAAAACCCACCCCTAGCAATGACAGCACTCAGATCCACTGGAAAAGCTCGTGTGTAGAGGTTTAAACCTGGATTCACAGGAAAACCTCCTTAAAGCTGAGCTTAAACCGAGCCAAGCTCTGAGTGCTCCTTCTCCCCGAGCCAGACACGGAGCAGTTCCAAGCTCTGGCTGTGTGGGAGGGAAATCAGTTTAATTAAATTACACCTTGATATGCAATCAGTTTGTGGTCTCTCTGATGCAGCACATCCCAAACCACCCAGACAACTTTTGCTCAGGAGCTTTCAAGTGAGGAACCCTCCCAGCCCACCCACGTGCTCAGAGCCTGCAGCAGCCTGGACACCTTCACCTGATTCTCCTCTTTTTATTCTTTTTTCCTTCCCCAGGAGTTGTAAAAGTTCAGCAAAGGGCCATGGCAGCAGCAGGGTGGGTATTTAAAATATTTAAAACCAGGTTGGACAGGCCTTGGAGTGCCCATGCTAAGAGTGGAATGAAATGAGCTTTAAGGTCCTTAAAATCCTTTGGGATTTCATTGGTCCTTTGGGATTTTCCAACCCAAATCTTTTAATGATTCCAGAAATATTAATTCAGTGAAGTGGAAAAAAAAAACCCCACCTTGAAATATTAATGAATTAATTCCTTTCAGCCTTGCTGTGTTTCACCGGGTAAAACGAAATCAATCCCAATCATTGGAAATGTTAAATATTTCACCCGAAGCAGGAGTGAAATCCCGACGCTGTGGTTGGACTGAAAGGGAAAGCTGTGATTCCCAATGCAGTGGTGACACCTAGAGGGAGAGGAAGGAGTTCACCTCGAGGGAAGGAAGGGAATGAAAAAGGAATTTTTGTAAAGCTCTGCCCGAGCCAGAGGCGGCTCTGGAGCCCTTTGGGTCACCCCAGGAAAAGCCAAAGGGAAAAGGGAGAATCCCGAGGCTCTTCCCAGGGCTCCGGGAGCTCTCGGCAAGCCCTGGGAGCGCTGCAATCAGGCCCAGCGCAGGAATCCCCTTTAACCCTTTCCTGCCAAACCTCCCCTCCAGCCTGGATCTCCACTTTTCGGGTTTAAGCTTTTCTTTTCCTCTCTGAGGGAACTGCGGCACCTCAGAGACTCCAAAGCATCCCTGGTGTTGTTTATCCGTGGAATTGCCTGCTCAGACCTGCAGGAAAACTCGGCCTGCACTTGTTCTCCGCCTCCACACGAGGATTTGCAATTCCAAAGAGATTTTTGGCTCCCTGCCTTTTTTTTGTTGTTTAGTCTGGGTTTTCTTTGCCTTCACCAAAATCAAGGGGAGCAAGAAGCACCCAAATGGGAGCTTGTGGGACTTGTAAATGTGTTTTGTTTTATCAAATGTGTTTTATGTTTTCAGAGCATAAATACTTTTTTTTTTTTTGAGAACTTTTTGACAAGTACAGGGTGCTGCTGAAGGAGAAAAAAATCCCCTCGTCCATCTGGGATCCATCCAAACACCTGAGAGTCAGGGCTGGAATAACTGGAGTTTTTCCCTCACTCTGAAAACTACTGGGAGAGCCTCACATTACCTGAATTTCTGGGCACACTTCAGAGGAACCCCAAAGAAAATTGCTGTGATCAAGCCTTGCCTTCCTGTCCAGTCCCAGCAGCAGCTTGGGCAGATAATTAATAATAATTCTTCGTTAATTCCAACGAGGGCAGCACTTTAATGAGGTGTTTCCCTCCTCCCCGGGATGTGGGAAGTGTGGGACCACCACAACCCAGGAGATTTCCTGGTGGGCAGAAACCCTGGAATTATTTCTGGCTCTCAGCTGAACCAAGCAAAGTGCAAATTGAAATTAAAATAACAAAAAATGGATTTAGACGTGTAAATATTCCATTAAACTGCAGCTGCTTTCCTGGAAATTTGTATAAAAATATGGGAATGGAAATGCTTCAACTTAATGACCTTTTAATACCTGACCATCCCTTCCCAGTCCTGTTATCCCAAATATTACAGGAATAATTCCTATTTCCATTTCTTATTGCTTTATCTCTGCTTTGCTTTTTTTGGCATTTGGAAAATTCCCGTTAATTTTTGTGGTTTGATGCTCCCCAGATCCCAAATTTCCTGCTGTTCCCTCAGGTGAGAGCAGAGAAGCAGAAATGGAAGTGGAAAATACTGACAGGAAAAGAAAAGGATGGAAAAAGGGAGAAAAAAAAACCCCAGAAAATACAAAAATTGATGGAAGTCAAGTAGAGGTGAAGTTTTCCAGTATCCAGAGGGGAAATTCCTGTAAATCAGCCAAAACGGGAACATCCCGTGGCAAATTGCCTGGCACTTGGAGTTAATCCATTGTACAAAGCAGTTTAGGGAAAAAACCCATGGAATATTCTGGTAAAATATTCCATGAAATCTGGTAAAATATTCCATGAAATCTAGTAAAATCAGGGAATTCTGCCAGCAGCTCACTGGATTTGCTTTTATACCTTAGCTCTGGTTTAAAAGATTTTATTTTTGGTGAAAACCCCGCCAAGAAAAGAAATGCAAATCAGGGAAGGAAACAGCGACAGCAACTTCTGAGTGCAGAAAAGGTCTGGGAAACTGGGGGGTTCCAGATTCCTGATTTGAAGATCTAAACCCAATTTTTTTACTAAGATTCCTCCCTGATTCCTGAGTTTCCAGTCCCAAAGTGATTCCCACAAACGGCTGCCAGGAGCTCCCATTTCCATCGGGATCATCTCCCACCAGCCAGAAATGAATTTGTGTTTGAAATGATTACCCAGCAAAGAGGAGCCCTTATCGAGGAATTCATTTCTAAATTCAACCAGGCAGAGTGAGGAAATCTTTCTTTTCAGGCAATAGGAATTTCCCTACCCCTAAATAGAAATTTCCCTAACCCTAACCCTACAGCTTATCCTGAATATTTTAAAGGGCTGGAAATATTGGTTTTTTTAATCCTGTTATTTTAATAACCATTCATGGGGAGTTGAAATCCCTTCCAAGAGGGCAAACAACAGGAATTGATGTTTGCAAATATTTAAATTATTTACAGATATTTAAATTATTGATAAATATTTAAATTATGGGTAAATACTTAAATATTATAATACATTGAAATATAATGTATTTTAAAAATATAAAATATTTAAAATCTAATATTATTAAAATATTAATTTGAAATCTAATTATTTTAAATGTAATATTTTAGATTTATTTTATTATTTTAAAATCAAATGTTGTTAATAAATTGTATATTTATAATGTAAATATAATATTTGATGTAAATATATGTAAATAAAAATGGTATATTTATAATAATAACAACATAAATAATAATATATTGTAGAGTAATTATTATTAATATATTATTAATATTATTATATTATTAATATTATATTATTAATATCTTTATCGAGGATAATGATAAACAGGGAATAAAAATATAATATATATATATCTATAATAATAACATAATAAATAATATATAGTAATGATTATTAATATATTATTAATTGAATTATATAACAATTATAGAAAAAGCTTACAAATATTAAATAGAAAATACCAAATATTATATAGAAAATTATTTTTTTTAAAGATTATATAGAAAATATTTCGTGTATAATAAAGATAACATATAGGGAATATATTATAGATATTGTATTATATAGAATATATGTAATAGATATAGATAATATCTATATAATAGATATATATATATCTATATAATATATATTATATAGAATAGCTATCATAATTAAATATAATAATTAAATATAATTATTAAATATAATAACAATTAAATATACTAAATAATAATAATAAAATAATGAAAATAATGATAATAATGATAATGATAATGATATTAATGATAATGATAATAATAATAATAATAATGCTGCAATTTTACTATTATTCCCAATTCCCCTCACTTGGGACCAGCCAGCTGTCCTGGATGCTGAGGCTCAGGGGCTTTTCCTGGCAAAAGCACAAGCCCAGTCCATAAAACTCTTGTGCCCGTGGGAACCTTTGGCTGAGACTTTTCCTCTCTTTGCCCAGAGATCTGAGATCAGAGGCTGCACCAGTGTCACAGCTGCTCAGGGGAGCTGGGGATGGGTTTGGGCTGGCAGAGCACGAGGAGAAGCTTTTGTAGGTTCTGGTTTGGGAACTTCTCTGAGCTCCGTTCCTGGCTGAGCAGGAAAAGAGTTCATTTTATATTATTTGTTCATTTAGAAATTATTAAATATTTTAACAAGCTGCCTCAGACACCAGGAGCTGCTCTGCTATCCAGCTCTGCTGCAAGAGCTTTTGATTTATAAACGAAGTAATTTTTTATTAGGAATTCCTGGAGCTCCTCACAAGGAAAAGGGGAAAGAATCTTCTCTGGGTTTTGATTTCACTGCATAAAAATGCACTGAGGGCTGATGTTGCAGTGTGTTGCAATATCCTCTGTCAGCTATCCCAGTCCCTCCCAGGTAAAGCCCGAGTTCCTGCATGCCTGGACTCGATCCAAGTGCCACCTGCACCATCCAGCCAGCCCAAGGTGTCTCTGAGGGGAAACACCACAGCTGCTGCCTTTGGTCAAGCAGCAAGGGGTCAGATGCGCCCAGGCATGTTCCATCCCATAATATTGGGATCATATTTGGCGCCCAACGTGAGGCTGATCGAACCTGCAGCCCCAAGAAGGACTCTCAGAACCTCGGGAAAGCTTTAAGGCAGCTGAGCATCCACTGGAAGAGCTTTGGCTGCATCGCTCTCCAGAGAGACTTTGGGGCTGAGCCCACAAGAAGGCTCGCGGAACGCTCGGCGCCTTTGCAAAGTGCTGCTCCCTTCTGGTGAGCGGATTTCCCAGGATAATATTCCAATAGGCTCATCCTTATCACCAAGGACATTTTTACAGGAGATGCTCTCATTTTTCTGACGTCTGAAATTCACCCCCTTGTTGAGGTTTCCCATCCTGCAGAGCACCTGCCAGGAGCTTGCCCTGAAATGATTCATTAAAGCAGCACAAACAACTGCACTGGACTTGAGGATAATGATTTGTGAGGGAAGATAATTATTTGCTAAGTGTAGCTTGACTTCTGCTTTACAAGACAATAATGAGCAGTCTATCATCAGCACAAAGTAATTAAAAGCCTGGTGTTAAGATAATCAACATTTACACCGAGGGCTGCTGAGTGCTGAAAGGTTTTCCTGGGCTTTAATCACTGCAACATGGTTTAAAAATAAGATTTTACAGGTGTTTTCTTTCTCCTATCTTTACCTCATCTTTCCTATGAGAAAATTCATTTTTCCAGTATTTCCAAGCACTGAGGAACACCAAATTGCACTGGGAATAGAAGAGATTCCACAGGCCAAAAGGACATGAAATTATCCTTCAGCTTGGTTTATTTATTCTGCCTGTGTTCCAACACATCCCCCACATCCTAACAGAAAACCCAGGAGTTATTTCCAGAGCTGCTCACACCTTCTCTGCCCTTAGAGGAACACACCAGGCACAAGAGGTGTCCAGTGAAATCAGGATTTCATTCCACCTCGCAAGGATCTTAATAAACCCTGGCACTCAAAATGCAGGGTAAAATAAAAGTGACCTTAAAACATTTCACTGAACATTATTCTATAGCAGTAAAACCCAAAACCATCACAAGATCACAGCCAAATCCACTCTGTTTTAGGGATAATTTCCTCCCAACCCTCTCCCAGTTGCTGGAACATTGTAGAATTGTTGTCCCAGGAACAAAGGACACAAATGGGGTTTAAACACTTAAAAACTCTTATTTGGTTTAATTTTTTTTAATTAATTAATGACCCAGTTGCTCAAAGATTGTGGAATTGTTGTGCCAAGCCCAAGGAACAAAGGACACAAGTTGGATCTTAACCCTTAAAAACTCTTAGATTTTTTTTTTAAATGACTGATTCCCAAAGTATCAATAATCTTTTCCAGTAACTTCAGGCCAAAATATGGATTTGTAATTTGGGATATGATTCTGATCTCCTGGGAATTGTTTGAGGCCTCTGGAAGGACAAGTGCCTGCAGTGCTTGTGGGTTCCTCACACGCCAGACACAAGCTGCTTTTGGGAATAAAAAAAAAAAACAACCACTGGGAATTGGAGCCTTTGGACATTTTCTGCAAGCTTTGGAGCTTCCAATTATGCTCAAATGCTGCATTTTAATCACCACCTTCTTCAGGGGAGGAAAACCTTCCAGTTTGGGTGAACTTTGATGTGATAATGGCAGGGAGAAGTGGGTGTTTGTACTCTTGGGGAGGCTCTCAGCAGCTCTAGAAAATCTGCTGGAACAGAGCTTTAATCGCAGCCAAGATCAAGAGCAAACAACCATCGCTGGCAGAAAAGCCATAATTAAGGAGAAGAAAGGCAAGAAAAGCATCGGCATCAAAAGCACTTGGCCCTCCCAGCAGTGAGGTCAGTGGCCAACAAACAACTGCCTTTAATGGGATAAATGTGGCAAGGGAATCAATCAGAGGCAATTGGATTTATTGCAGCTTGTGCAGGTGATCAGGGAAGGGTTTTAAAAGCATTTTGGAAATCTATAATTCAGCAAGGACTCTCTCTCTCTTGAGATGCATCGTTAAAGCCAATCCTGGTGATGAGTGAACAACAAATTGCTTGCAAACAAAGCTCCCCCTGACAAAATCCCTGCACGGATGGGGAGGGTTTTGTTTCACACAAAACCTCTCAGGCTGCCGCCAACAAAATTCCACCTTTCTCCCTTCTTCACGCCTGCAAGCCTAATCCAGCAATGCCACAGCCACAGGGAAAGGTGGAAGGGTAAAACTTGACTTTTTTCACTGAATTACAGAATCCCTGGGTTGGAGAGACCTTCAAGAGCCCAGCCCCAGCCCCTGGCCCCCAGTGCCACATCCAGGCTTGTTAAACACCCCCAGGGATGGGGACTGCACCCCCTCCCCGGGCAGCCATTGCAGAACTTTATCCCCCTTGCTGGAAAAGCTTTTTCCTGCTCTCCAGCCTGAATTTCCCTTGGCACAGCTCGAGGCTGTGTGCTCTGGTTGTGTCAGAGCTGCTGGAGAAAGAGCCCGAGCCCAGCTGGGCACAGGCACCTTTCAGGGGCTGCAGGGAGTGCTGGGGGCAGCCCTGAGTCTCCTTTTGTGCAGGCTGAGCACCCCCAGCTCCCTCAGGGGTTCCTCGCAGGGTTTGTGTTCCCAGCCCCTCCCCAGCCTCGCTGCCCCTCTGGCCGTGCTCAGTGTGCCAAGGTCCTTGCCAGGCTGAGGGGCCAGAGCTGGGCACAGCCCTGGAGCTGAGCCCTCCCAGTGCCCAGGGCAGGGCACGGTGACCTCCCTGCTCCTGCTGCCCCTCACTGCACTCCCTGGCACAGCCGGCTCTGGTGCCCCTGCTGCTGCGCGGGGGGCCCTCCCAGTGCCCAGGGCACAGTGCCCTCCCTGCTCCTGCTGCCCCTGCATCCCTGGCACAGCCGGGTGGCACTGCCCTCCCAGTGCCCAGGGCACAGTGCCCTCCCTGCTCCTGCTGCCCCTGCATCCCTGGCACAGCCGGGTGGCACTGCCCTCCTTGGCCACCAGGGCACAGTGCCCTCCCTGCTCCTGCTGCCCCTGCATTGCTGGCACAGCCGGGTGGCACTGCCCTCCTTGGCCACCAGGGCACACCAGGGCTCCTGTCCTGCTGCCCACCAGGTCCCTTTGTGCCTGGCACTGCCCAGCCACACCATCCCCAGCTCGTGGCACTGCAGGGGTTGTTGTGGCCAAAGTGCAGCACTGGGCACTTGGATTTATTAAACTCCATCCTGTTGGACTCTGCCCATCCCTGCAACCGCCCCAGGTCTCCCTGCAGAGCCCTCCAGCAGATGGACACAGCTCCCAGCTCAGTGTCACCTGCAGAGTCACTGATGACGTGTCGGGACCCAGGACATCCCTCTGGCTGTCCCTGCCAGGGGGCTCAGAGACCCTGGCACAGAGCCCACGATGCCCCTGTGGTTTGGATTATGACCCATGGAGCAAGTTACCAACTTGAGATGAAGATCTGCAGGCCATGACAGTTTAAGTAGAATGATAGTGAATTTATCATGGGGTGGAAAAGTAGATTTTGGGGTTTTCTAGAATGGGGGTTCAGGGGGCAAGATGGAGGAATCTGGGCATGTCCAGCCTTTCTCCTTCTTCTTCTTGGCCTCCATCTTCTGGGTGATGGTGGCACTTTTGGATTGGTTTGGAGTAGAAGCTCAGTGTCTAACAGAGGTGATGGGTGTTGGGAAGGAATTGTAAACATTGTATACGTAGTTTTTAGTATAAAAAGATAACACCACCCTGGGGCAGGCAGAGTGCCTGGAACTGTCCTGCTGGATGGACCTCAGCAGGGCAGGAGAAAGAATTTTATAGATAAGAAACAATGAACAACTTTGAGACCGAGAAATGAAGAGCTCTGACTCCTTCTTCAACTGCCAGGCTGGGAAAAGAGAATTTCTACCACATCTTGGGGTCACTGTGAGCAGCAGAGACCCCGAGAATGACAGAGTCAACCCCCTCATCCATGTGGTCAATGAAGATTGAACAGAGCTGGCTCCAGCACAGAGCCCTGAGGGCCACCAGGGGTGCCGGGCCCAGCACAGAGGGACAGCCCTGATGCCTGGCCCCAGCTGGATGCAGCACTGCTCACCAGCACTCTCTGGGCCATCCAGCACAGCTCTTCATTCTTTTTCACAAATTCAAAAGCAAAGCAACTCCCCAGTGGGGCTGGAGCTTTGGGGAGCCTGCCCTGGGCAGCAGCTCGAGGTTGAGAATTTGGGAGATAAGCCAGCCCCAAACTCTGAGCTCTCCTCCTGCTCCTTTAGCAGCCTCGGGGTCGGTCCCAGAAGTGCCTGGCCTGGCTCTCTCAGCCCTGAGCATGCTTTCCACCTTCCACCCTCTTGTGACCTCCAGAAAAACACTTTTAATCCACAATAAGCCAATTAATTGGGATTGATCTCATTGGAGTTGATGTTTCCAGGTGTCAAAGAGCACAGCTGGCTCTGGAGAGATAAAAATCAACTTTGCAAGCTCCAGGCTTGCCTGGGGTTGGAGGGCTCCTTCTCCCAGCTGGAAGGAGCTGCTCCAGAGCCATTCCCCAGGGAAAAGACAAAGTGTCTGGAGCAGGAGAGAGGCCTCAGCTTTATTTCCAAGCTTCACCTGGATTCACCTCCAGATTAGAGAAACAGGGAAGTTGGGAACAAGATTAGAGAGTAAACAAACAAACTCCACAATAAATGGTGTTTTATCTGTCTCAGATTGAAGTTTTTGTCAGGTTTTTTTGTTATCTCCTTGCAGCTAGAGTTGGGGTGGGAGGAAAGGTTGAAAGGAAAACACTCATCCACTTGTTGTGCTGCTAAATTCTGGGAAAACTTCTGGAAAAAGAGGGAAAGTCATTCTTTATTTTCCCTTCTGAGCACACTGCAGCTTCCTCTGTAATTACCTCTCACTTTTGAACCTGAAACCTGACACAAGAGCTGCAGGTGCATTGCCAGGGGAGAAAAAGAAATAAAAATGATAAATAGAAAATGAGAAGATGTGAAAAGAGCACCCTAAGCCCAAACATTCCCTGTTCATAACTGGCTGAAGTCACCGTCTCCTCCCTTTTTAGACACCACAAACAAGAGGCTGCTCCAAATGCCCCGTCCCTTCCCACCTCCCTCTCTTTGGGGGCATCAGGAATCCTCCGGCAGCAGGGCAGGAGTGAAATTCGATCCTTTAAAAATACCCCGCAGAAACAGCAGCCCCAGGCTGCTCGGGAATGTTGCAGCGCCGAGAATTCCGGGCTAATAAAGGGAATTACCTCGCCCTCGCTTAGCTTGACACGGGAGACGTTTATAGAAGTGACAGAAAACTTTTAGCTGCTAGGAGGTTGTACACACTTCTGTGAAAAGCCATTTTAAAGAGCAAAGACACCCGAGAATTTTGTCTTTTCTAGCAGGCAGCTGCTATGCATGAGAAAGCCACGAGAGAATTGTTTTTCCCTTACAGAAAAATCTCCATGACATTGACAAGAGGGACTTCTCTCCCTAAAGAAACGAATTGCAGAAGTGGTAAACTGACTGCAATTTTAGGTTTTGTTTCTTTACATTGTTAGTGTGAAGAAAAGGTTGGGGGGGAGGAGTGTTCTAAACGTTTTGTTCTGATATTTATTACTCCTTCTTTTAGTTACTGTTAATAAATTTTTCTTTACATCCTTTTTAAAGTTTTAAGCCTACTTTGCCTTTCTCCTACTCCTATCTCACAACAAGTCCCTTAAAAACTCCTATTTGATTTTTTTTTTTTTAATGAATGATTCCACTCAGTTTTAGGGATGATTTTTTCCCAGTTGCTGGAAGATTGTGGAATTGTTGTGCCAAGGGCCGCTGAGGAGAAGCCCAAGGAACAAAGGACACAAGCGAGGTTTAAACACTTTAAAACTCTTATTTGGTTTTCTTTTTAATGAATGATTGCGCTCAGGGATAATTTCTGCCCAGCCCTCTCCCAGTTACTGGAATATTGTGGAATTCTTGGGGCAAGGACAGCTGAGGAGAAGCCCAAGGAACAAAGGACACAACTGATGCTTTAGCCCTTAAAAACTCTTATTTTTCTTTTTACTAACTTATTCCACTCAGTTTTAGGGATAATTTCTTCTCAGCCCTGTCCCACCAGAGCTCCAGGAGACTCTGGGTTCCCTAAATGCACCCAGAAAATGAATGAACCAACACTGAAACCCGCCACACTCATTAGCACAACAACCAAGACATCTCACAATTAGCAAAGTCTCAAATCAGCGCTGCCAAACGAGCGTTTGTGCAGGTTCCGAGCTGAAAGCGCCACTCCCCCAACGCTGCCGGGCGGGTTCGGGGAATCCGGAGGCTCCCGGAGCCTGGACTGGGATTGGAGCAAACTGCGGTGCCCAAAGGCGAGCTCAGGTTACGGGCTGGGGACAAAAGCTCCTTCGTGGATGCGCGCACACACTCGGGCCTGAGGTCACTTGTCGTGCATATATTGAATATATTGAATATATTTATGGTTTGTAGGCAGTGGAGGCCGTGCTTAAATCCCAGCCAGACCCTCGAACATAAAACAGATTTTGCATGTTTGGCTAAAGTTTAAAATCTGACTGCTTCCAGATTTTGGTCTGTTTTGTTTTTGGTTTTTTTTTTAAATTAAGAAAACAAACCCTGTGTCACTCTGTCCCCAGCAGCTGCAAGGATTAAACAACCGAAATTCTGTTATTGGTGGTTTGCAGGAGCGGGGCTGGGGAAGCACAGAGCTCACATGATGCCAGTTGGGATTTGGGAGATCCCATCTGGATACTGGGAACAGCAACTGGGGCAAAATAACGGCCGGGATTCGTAAAGGGCCTGGGAGCGGGGGGCTCTGGGGGAGGCAAAAAGGGACTTGGGCAAGGGGAAAAGGGGTCTGGGCAAGGGGAAAAGGGATCCGGGCAAGGGGAAAAGGGATCCGGGAAAGGGGAAAAGGGATCCGGGAAAGGGGAAAAGGGATCCGGGAAAGGGGAAAAGGGATCCGGGCAAGGGGAAAAAAAAATAAAGGGGTCCAGGCAAAGGCAAGGGGAAAAAAATAAAGGGGTCCAGGCAAAGGGGGAAAAAAATAAAGGGATCCAGGCAAAGGGGGGAAAAATATAAAGGGATCCAGGCAAAGGGGAGAAAAATAAAGGGATCCAGGCAAAGGGGAAAAAAATAAAGGGATCCAGGCAAAGGGGGGAAAAAAATAAAGGGATCCAGGCAAAGGGGGGGAAAAAATAAAGGGATCCAGGCAAGGGGAAGGGAAGGAAAAAAAAAAAGGGATCCAGGCAAAGGGGGGAAAAAATAAAGGGATCCAGGCAAAGGGGAAAAAAAAGGAAAAAATCCAGGCAAAGGGGAAAAAAGGGATCCAGGCAAAGGGGGAAAAAAAATAAAGGGATCCAGGCAAAGGGGGAAAAAATAAAGGGATCCAGGCAAAGGGGGGAAAAAATAAAGGGATCCAGGCAAGAGGAAAAAAATAAAGGGATCCAGGCAAAGGGGGGCAAAGGGGAAAAAAATAAAGGATCCAGGCAAAGGGGAAAAAAATAAAGGGATCCAGGAAAAGGGGAAAAAAATAAAGGGATCCAGGCAAAGGGGGGAAAAAATAAAGGGATCCAGGCAAAGGGGAGAAAAATAAAGGGAAAAAGATACAAAGGGGAAAAAAATAAAGGGATCCAGGCAAAGGGGAAAATAAAGCAAAGGGGGATCCAGGCAAAGGGGGAAAAAAAATAAAGGGATCCAGGCAAAGGGGGGAAAAAAATTAAAGGGATCCAGGCAAAGGGGGGAAAAAAATTAAAGGGATCCAGGCAAAGGGGAAAAAAAATAAAGGGATCCAGGCAAAGGGAAAAAAAATAAAGGGATCCAGGCAAAGGGGGAAAAAAATAAAGGGATCCAGGCAAAGAAGGAAAAAATAAAGGGATCCAGGCAAAGGGGAAAAAAAATAAAGGGATCCAGGCAAAGAAGGAAAAAATAAAGGGATCCAGGCAAAGGAGGAAAAAATAAAGGGATTTAAGGAAGGTAAAAGGGGATCCAGGGAAGGCAAAAAGGGATTTAAATGCTGCCTGGACAATCTAAAAAGGAGCTCAAAGCAGAAGCAGACCCTTCCACACGCATAAGCTGCAGCATGGAAAATTCCCAGTAAATCCAAGGAAAACTGTTCCCCAGTGAGTGTGAGAGGTAAGAAAATCCCTTGGAGGTTTTAGAGCTCACCCAGCCAGTGCCGAGCTGACCTAAATCTGAAGCTGGGCTGGAGATCACCCAGTTGAACTTTTTAATTTCTCTACATGAGCATCAAGCAGCAGCACCTTGAGGTGCTGTGCATCACCTCGGGTGTCCAGATGTATCTGCATTCATTCCTTTCGGGTTTTACCCCAATTCCTTGGGCCTCACCCAGCAATGCCCGACCATCCCAAACCACCAAAGCCTTCAATTAGGCTCCGCTTTTCACAGTCTGCTAATTAGGGAGCTCCAGGTTGGTTTTTCAAGAGCACATTTCTATGAAAACATTTCTTTTCCAAAGCCTGTTAAACCCTTCTGCCGCCCAGAACTCCCCAATGCTCGCAAACCCCAAGCTCGCCGATGTTTATTTTGCTTTTATCGCCTAATTAAGAACATCCACTCCCGCCCCTGGGAAACTTTTCCAAAACCAGGGATTGCTCCACTCCCCTTCCTCGCTCGCATTTCCATGGAGAAACGAGGCTGGAGGAAAAGCAGGAGCATCTCTCACCCCTCCAAGCCAAGCTGGGATGCAAAGGTTGATCCCTGCTCACAGCCAGGAATACATTTCTGTCCAAACACAGCGTTTGGAGGTGGGAACTCCCTGTGCTGAGCTAACTAAAGCCACTTTGGTCAGATACATGCATATTCCCAATCCCATTTTTACATGGATATTCCCAATCCCGTTTTCACATGGATATTCCAGATCCCATTTGTACATGGATATTTCCAAATCCCATTTTTGCTTGGATATCCCAATTCCATTTTTACATGGATATCCCAATTCCATTTTTACATGGATATTCCAAATCCTGTTTTTACATGGATATTCCAAATCCTGTTTTCACATGGATATTTCCAAATCCCATCTTTGCTTGGATATCCCAATCCCATTTTTACATGGATATTCCCAATTCCATTTGTGCATGGATATTCCAAATCCCATTTTTACATGGATATTTCAAATCCCATTTTTACATGGATATTTCAAATCCCATTTTTACATGGATATTCCAAATCCCATTTGTACATGGATATTCCAAATCCCATTTGTACATGGATATTCCAGATCCCATTTTACATGGATGTTCCCGATCCCATTTTTACATGGATATTCCAGATCCCATTTTCACACGGATATTCCAGATCCTGTTTTCACACGGATATTCCCAACCCCATTTTTACATGGACATCCCAAGAAGTTTCCACATCACCTGCACGCTTAGAGAAGTCATTTCCTAACCCTGAGGGCGACAGAAAAGCCAAACCTCTGTCAAACCTATTTAAATTCTAAACACACTCAGGTAACATTATGGGGTCAACACAAATAAGATGAACTGAACCTCAGGGTAGTTTTATTCCTAAATTTCTTTCAGGGTGTGACCTTAGGAAAATCTCCCCAGTTTCATACCTCAGAGTAACAGTAACACAAATGGGTTTAAATATCAGAATAAAGGCACAGCTGGTGCTGCGGTGGATTTTATGCCCAGGAGAGGGGGATGATCCCAGCCCTGCCCAGAGAAGCTGTGGCTGCTCCTGGGATCCCTGCAAGTGTCTGGAGCAGCCTGGGACGGTGTCACTGGATGGTCCTTAAGGATCATTCCAACCCTTTAAAACTCCCCGATAGGAGCAGCTACAGACTCATCAGGGGACATGTTATAAAGCTCTTATAGCCTGAGGAAAGAAGCGTCCAACTCATGAGGCAGAAAGGCAAAGGATTCTCCCAAAGCCCGCAGGAGAGGAATTCCCCTCAGGAGATGGGAAGGGAGACCCTTGAACATAAAACAGGCTTTTATAGGGAGGGAATTTCCCCGGAAAATCCCCTCACAGCCGGCCGGGGGATCCCTTCACAAGGCAGTCAGGAAGCCAAAGGGAGAACCGGCGGGGATCTCCTCTGAGGGCGGCCCCCGGGTCACCCTCAGCCCCTTACGGGGGTACGCGGGAGGATCGCGACTCCTACCGGCTGCAGGAGGCGGCCACGCCGGGGGTTCCGCCCGCCGGGGGCGAGATGCTGACCCTGCCCCGTCTCCTCGCAGAGGGTTTCTGGCCCAGGAGCTCTGCCTCCATGGGGATGGGGATCTGGAGCGGGGCTGGCGACAGCGGCGGCGCCTCAGCCCGGGGAGAAATGGCGGCGGCGGCGGCGGCGGTTTGAAAATGGCGGCGGTGGCGGCGCTGGCCAATCAGGAGCCAGGGGGCGTGGCCAGAAGGCGGCGGGCGCAGCGCCCCCTGGCGGAGCGCGCTGAGACAGCGCCCCGGCCGCAGCGGGGAAACTGAGGCACGGGGCGGGCATCGCCCTCCGAGTGAAAAACGCCAATGACTTGGTTTTGTGTTGTTTTTTTTTAATTTTAAAAGTTTAATAGTAATAAAATGGTTATAAAAATAGTAATACAATTAGAGTAATAATAATTTGGACAATTTGGATTAGGACGATATGAGACGATAGAAACAAAGAGTTGTGAAAAATGCCAATCACTTGTTTTTTAAATTTTAAAAGGTTGATAGTAATAAAATGGTTATAAAAATAGTAATACAATTAGAGTAATAATAATTTGGACAATTTGAATTAGGACAATAGGAGACACAATAGAGACAAAGAGTTACAGACAGTCCTGGTACCTTTTCTGGGCAGAATAAGCCCGAAAAAGGACCCACGTTAACAGAAGATTAACCCTTAAAAACAACAACCTGTTGCATATTCATACACCTCATCCATGATGCATAAATTCCATTCAACACACAGGATTCTGTCTGGGCAGTGTCAGCTTCTTCCTCTGAATCCTGACAGCGCCTTTGAGGCAGGAAGAAGTTCATTTCTTCCTGACAATGGAGCAATAAATTCTCTTTCTCTGAAAGATTCAGGTGTCCTGAGGCTGCTATCTCACTGCGAGTCCTTTCTTTAAAAAGGTATCCTACATAGCATAGTTTCTATTTTAACATTTGTTATAACCTCAAACTCTATTTAACACACTGCTTAAGAGAATTAATACAGCATTGTCACAGACATTTCTTTTATGAAAAATCCTCTCTTAGGATTTTCCTGCTGAAGCTGAGAAGTTCAGCAACCAGACATAAACAATAGGTTACCTGCTGCTGTGGAATGTGGCAGGTCTGCCTGGATTGGCCCAGTTTGGATGTTTGGAGCTGGAGACCAATCCAGAACTGAGATCTCTCGGACACAGTCCGGGAGAACAAAGTTTGTTATTCATTCTTTACTTTTCTTAGGTAGCTAGCAGCTTCTGGAAACTCTCCTTTCTTTTTCTTTTTAGTATAGTTTAAATAGATGTTTATATCATAACGTAATAAATCAAGCCTTCTGATCATGGAGCCCACCTCGTCTCTTCCTTCACCCCAAACACCCTTGTGACAACCGCCAACACAGCATCGCTTTCTAACACAACACATATAATATTCATTTGAATATTTGTGAAAAGCCAGTCATAAAATACGCATTTTTCACACTCCTCATCCTGGGATTCCAGAGCATTGTGGAGGCTGCAGAGACCTCAGGGACCAGCGAGTCCAACGTGAGGCCGAGCTTTGGCCACTTTGTGAGCCAGACCTGAGCGCTCAGTGCTGTGTCCGGTCATTCCCTGAACATCTCCAGGGATGCTGAGTCCAGCACTTCCAGTGGTTAATCCCCCTTTCTGCTGCCTCAGGTTTGGCTTTTCTATTTTTCCCATTCTGTGCCGCTTTAGTGTGTGGGTCTGGGCTTCATATTATGGGATGGTGAGCTCTGTGCACAGAGCAGGGAGACAAAACAATTCCTGCTCCAGCTGGGGAGCCATATTTTCTGAAAAATCCCTTTGCCCAGGATTCTTCTCCTGGGAAGCTGAGAAGCCTCAGAGAAAAAGGAAAACAATATTATCTGATTTGCTTCTCCTGTGTTTTGCTGCTTTGGAATGTGGTTGGAGATTGTTTATCCAACAGGTGATGGTTTCATTGGTTTCATGTGAATCGTTTTGACTTAATGACCATTCAGGCTGTGTCGGGACTCTGGAGAGAGTCACGAGTTTTCATTATTATCTTTTAGGCTTTTGTAAGTATCCTCTCTGTATTCTTTAGTATAGCATAATTAATATAATATAATATAATGTATATATATATGTATGTATGATAATGTAATGTAATGTAATGTAATATAATGTAATATAATATAATATAATATAATATAACGTAATATAACATAATATAATATAACGTAATATAACATAATATAACATAATATTATATTATATGATATAATATGATATATGATATGATATATGATATGATATTATATTATATGATATAATAATAAATTATTCTTCTGAGAACCTGGAGTCAGATTCATCATTCCCTCCTTCATCCTGGGGACCCAGCAAATATCACAACAAATGACCCAAATCTCAGCCCAGGAGCACAAACCCCGTGGGCTGCAGAGAGAAAAACAAGCAGGGTGGGACTGCAGGGGCTAAAGCTGGAATGGGACAATGAACTGCAAGGTGCAAATGGAGCAGAACTGATCCCAGGGAGAGACCCCGGGAGCGCTCGTGCATTTTGGGGCCATTTTGGTTCATCTTGGGTGCAGCCCTGGCTGGGCTCTTGTGCTGCCCAAGGTGCATCCATGGAGGAGATCCTTTCATAAATCCCTGCTTCGTTCTGGAACTCTGCCCAGCCTCTGCTCCAGCTCAGCCTTCACAGGGCATCAGTTCCAGGAAGAAATTTTCCCCAAAATCGCCCCTGAGGCTGCCCCGGCCCAGCCTGGGGCCGTTCCCTCTGCTCCTGTCCCTGTGCCCTGGAGCACAGCCCGACCCCCCCGGCTGTCCCCTCCTGGCAGGGACTTGTGCAGAGCCACAAGGGCCCCTGAGCCTCCTTTGCTCCAGGTCAGCCCCTTCCCAGCTCCCTCAGCCCCTCCTGGTTCTCCAGCCCCTTCCCAGCTCCCTCAGCCCCTCCTGGTTCTCCAGCCCCTTCCCAGCTCCCTCAGCCCCTCCTGGTTCTCCAGCCCCTTCCCAGCTCCCTCAGCCCCTCCTGGTTCTCCAGACCCTCCCCAGCTCCCTCAGCCCTCCCCACACCACCGCCTCTGTCCGTCCTTCCTGAGCTCGAGGGGGTCTCAGGGACCCCCCATCCCTAAGGAGTGGCACAGGGTGGGTGAATCCAGCCCCAGCACATCCCTGCCCCTGGAGGCACAGCTCTCCATCCCACACAGACCCACAGGGTGAGGTGACAATGGCACTTGTCCCCTGCCACTTGTCACTGTGCGTGAGCTGCAACCAAAGCGTCTTTGTAGGGCGCAGCAGGGACCAAGGAAAAGAGCAGGGACACTGGGATGTGAGCTGGGCACTGCCGAGGGCAGGGCGGGTTTAATCACAGCAGAGTCTTCACCAGGGAGTTTGGTTCTCACTTCCTTTTCCTCCCCTTCTTCTTTTTGAGAGAGCCAGGCCAGGGGTGGCCCCGGAACTCCAGGAAGGCGGCGGCGTTGTGACAGATGTAGTAGGCGTTGAGCATGGCAGCTGAGCTGAAGAGATCCACTGCTAGCACTTCCTTCTTCACACCCTTTTTGGAGCTTCTGCCTTTGCCACCCTTCTTGCCTTTGCCACCATCCTTTTTGCCTTTGTCACCTTTTTTAGCTTTGCGTGCCTGCAGAGAGAAAACGACCACAGACCCACTCAGTCCTGGGTCTTTGTGGTCTCACTTTTGGGCAGAGGACTCCAGGCTGAGAGACTGAGAGAGCTGGGGTGGTCAGCCTGGAGAAGGCTCCATGGGAGGGTTTACAAAGGGCAGGAAAAGGGAAGGAGCCCCTTTGGTTTGTGAGTAAAGAGGGAAAGGGGGTGGGTGGTAATGGGGGGAGAGGGGTGAAGTTAAAGGGGGGGGGAGGGAGAGGTGGGGGGTGGGGAGAAGGGAAGGAAGAAGGAGGCTTAGGGCTGCAGGGGCTCCAGGAGAGCTGCAGAGGGACTGGGGCCAAGGCCTGCAGGGACAGCACCCAGGGAATGGCTCCCACTGCCAGAGGGCAGGCATGGATGGGGCCTCATTCCTTGTTTGCCCAGGGTCTCTGGTGGATTTTGTGAGCACTCGTAGGCTCCTGGTAGGAATTCAGCCTGTAGCTGATCTTTCCAAATATAAAGATGCTCACAGGCTTTATATGCTATATATAGAATTTTACAGCCTGCAGCCAAGAAGGAAAAAAGCTAAAAATCAGAATTAGGTTTGCACCTGCACACCAAGTGGATTTGGGCAGGTCAGTTCTGTCCTGCAGCTGTGGGAGGGAACTTTTTGGATATTAACCCTTTTCCTTAAAAAGGTGTTACCAGCACTTCTGAAGGATCAAAGGTGTTTTACCATGGCTGAGGCTTTTTATGGAGCAGCCTGGAGTTCACATCAAGCTCTGCAGATGGACCCTGCGACACAAAATTACACGGTTAGTTACACAGTGCAAAGCACCTGTGTCTGCGTCGGTCCCCACGAAACTTTGAAGAGAAAAAGGCAAAACAAAAATAGTCCCTTGCAAAACCAGGGTCATCCCCAAAAGCTGATACTCACCCGTGAAATCAGCTGCTAATTGTCAAACTTCAGGACTCTTGAGCTTTTCAGCAAAGCCCTCGAGGTTTACAATCACAGAATGCTGGACAAGACCTCCCAGACCAAGTCCAGCCGTTCCCCGGCGCTGCCAGGGCCACCACTGACCCCAAGCGTCCCCAAGTGTCCCCAAGTGTCCCCAAGTGCCACATCCGCGGGGCTTTGAAACCCCTCCAGGGATGGGCACTCCATCCAGCCCCGCAGCTGTGCGAGGGCTGGAGAACTCCTTTAGGGAAGGAATTTTCAGGATACCCAGCCTAAACCCCTGGCACAACCTAAGGCTGTTTCCTCTTGTTCTGTCCCTGTTCCCTGGGAGCAGAGCCCGAGCCGCACTTGGCTGCACCCTCCTGTCAGGGAGTTGTAGGGAGCGAGCAGCTCCCTCCGGAACCTCCTTTTCTGCACCAGCCCCTGCCCCAGCCCCAGCCCCAGCCCCAGCCCCCTCCGTCCCCGCCCCGTGTAGAAAAGGCAGATTCTCACCGTCCTGCCCTCGCAGCTCTGAAGAGACCCCGGCCCCCCTCCCCTCGCACGGCCGCCATGGCCGCCCCACCCTCCCCTTAGCGTCGCGTTGTCATAGCGACCCCGGGGCGGGGTCTGGTGCTGATTGACAGCCCCCTGTCCAATCGGCTGCTGAGGCGCCCGCCCATCGCCCAATCAGCTGCCGGGGGGCGCTTCCCGCCACAGCAGTGGTCAGGGGGAAAAGGGCGGGAAAAGCTGTGAGGGGCGTGAGGGGAGCGGCCGCCGCCATCCCCGCCCTCAGCCAAAAAACCCCGAAATGTCACGAGGAGGCGAGAAAACCCCCACCCCAACAACTTGGAGCTGAGAGGAGGAGGGGAGCAAGTCGTGTTTTCCAAAGGTCTTGGAAAGACTGGCGTTTGGTGGACTGTTAGTGGAATATTCACGTTATTGCTGCGTGATATGGGGGAGTCTGTTTAAATACCTAGCTCAGCTTCCTTCACCATAAAAATATTTAAAAAACAAACCAAACTCTGCTTTGCATCCTCTCAGAGCCACAGCTCCGGACAGCAGGTCCTGAAAATGACGTGTAATTGAAGTTGGATATTTCCAATAAAGCCTCATAAACTGAGGCCTGAGACACAGGGAATCAATGGAGGTGAAGGGGGCTGAGGGAGGGATAGGGACATGAAGGGTTCATTTTGTTCTCTGCACCTTTTTTAGACACAACAATTTTATCCAAGGGTAGTAATGCTTCTAAATGTGCGGTGATTTTTAAATTTGGGAAAAAATATGGGAGAGAGGAGTCTCTCCTGCATCCCTCCGCACCAGATTTTCACTTCCAAAGCACTAAAAAAAATAGGCACAAGTGAAAAATATCAGTAGGGGCTGAATTCCCTTAAAAAAAAAAAAAAAAAGCTCATAATTGCAGTATTGCCAAACTCCAACAGACACATCAGTGAGTCTGCCTGGATCATGGGTTTATTTTTACCTTTAACATTAACCTCTCTAAATGTTCTCTCTGCTGCATAAGTAAATTTCCTTCCTTCTTGCCTAATAAAAGTCTTGGTAGTGTAGCTCAGGGAAAAAGTCTACAGATTTGGGAGTATAATTTTCTTGAATGAGCCTTGGATAATGAAAGAAAAAAATGAAAAAAAAATTAATTTCCACTCTGTTCAGGGAAATTCTGTGTCCTCTGTGTTAACAAACCACACAGCATAAAAGAAACAATCATAATTACACTAATTATCTCATTTTAGCACAGACAACTGTCAGGAGGCCACATTATAATTATTGAGGAAAAAGGAAGGCACAGAGCACTGAAATGTTCAATCAAGGAGACAGAAATGATCCCGTGCTGTCCAATGTTGTGTTTTGTGGCAGAGCTTGGACCTGGCTGCAGAACAAGCTGCTGCTTACACATGCAAGGCTTTGATAAATAATTGAGGAAAGCTTCTCAAACTCCAGAGCATAATAATAAGCCTGACCTCATACAGTCACTTCTGTGGTTACAAGTGGATAAATACAGAGTCAGCCAGGACATCTCTGTGTTGTTATTTCTAGGGAAATATTCACAGGAGAAAAAAGGAGTGATTTTTTTAACACTGCCGGACTGAATGGATGAAGGCTAAATCCTCCCCTTTTTATCACTCTCTCCTTTTCTCAACTCTGGAAGGAACTTTGTATCTTTGTAGCCTTTTATCCTTCCCTGAAATTTGCATTAAGTTCACCAAACAGCTCCAGAGTTGCTTAGAGAAATTAATAACTTGATCCTGTATGTTTTATATCCCTAGGAAACAGCAAGAATCTACGAGAAAACAGAAGAATCTACGCTGAAGTGCTGAAGAAAAGGTCTTACCCACAGCAGAACTTCAAGCAACCACCTGTAGGGTGAAAAAAAACCAACAAAAAAGAATTCTTTATTGCAATTACAACGGGAACTGGGATCACTGGAGGGTTCCTGGAACCAACAGTCCTGCTGGGGTGAGATAACAGATGTTCCTCCAGCTGTGCAGAAACCACCCCAAACTTTGTTCTGAAACTGCCTTGCTGCACATATAAAATGATAATTCCTTAATTGCTGGCCCCCAGCTCTTCTGAGAATTTTTAATCAGTAGAAAATCCTCATTGTGAAGCAGGAAAAATTTGAAACTGCTGCTTGCTCGCCAGGATGGGGACATAAATATTTCAAATAAAGGTGTAGCCTCTCCCTAAGTCCCTTTTTAATGCAGAGGTTCAGGTTTTCTGTGGAGATCTCTCTCTGGGAAGCAGAAAATTTGGTGGTGATGGTGTGAATAAATTGTAATCCAGGATGGGTTTGTACCATCCTCCACCACCCAGATATTCAGGTAAGAATTTGTGCTTCTAATCTCTCTCAGTAAAAATAACAGGCACTGAAAAGCACAGTTTAAATATAAAATACAGAAAAATGCACATTGGGTATGCACTGGTTATTTTTTTTCCAACATATTCTGGAGAAAAAAAGACATTTTGGGGAAAAAAAAGGTTTGAGTAAAATACCAAGGGCTTTTCTAAGTATTTTAGTAATTAATTTAATTTCTCCTTGAGGGGAGATGGGCAGGGGTGAGGGCTGAGTCTGGGGGATGTTTTTATCCTTAAAAAATAATAAAAAAGAAGCGTTTAAATTAAGACACAAGAAGAAAAAGCTTAAATAAAGAGGTGTCCTTTCAAAGTTGGTTTATTTTGAACAAAAGGCTTTGAAAGGCTTAATGCCATTTCCATGAACAAGGCCTTGGACAAACCCCATGAAGGAAACATTCCCAGGCTAATTAATTATTTCAGCAATTAGCACAAATCCTGCCATAACAAACACTTGTTTATTTAGGGCTTCCCTGCCCTATATGAACACACAATGCTTTGACAAACGCCTCCCTCATGCAACGCAGCCTTACCCAAGTGTAGTGTTCATTATTGAATTTAAGTATTAAGTTATTAAATCGACAGAAAGTTTACAGCTCCATATCCTATTCATTCTGAAAGTTATGGACCACAGAATCCACTCTTTTCCTCATAAATTGTTCACCAAAGCACCTTCTCTCCCCACCCTAAGGCCTGGCACAGACATTCCCCCAAAACAAGCAAAAATCTGTGTAAAACTTGGGTTGTTTTACGCGGTGCTTGCTGTCCCCTCAGGGCTGGAAGGGCTGCAGGGGATGTGGAATCCCAATGACACTCAGAGAGAACAGGGATCTCCAAGCACCACAGCTGGGACCTGCACAGCACAGGGCTGCTGCAATGAAGGTGAGCGAGGGGGGAGGAGAGCAGAGCTGCAAAGGTGACAGATGGGTGTCCAGGGGACATGCAGGACCTGCCCTGGACTGAGCTTGGTGACAGCATGTCGAGGGGAGCAAGCATGACAATGGGTGTCCAGGGGACATGCAGGACCTGGCCCTGGTGACACTCTGAGCTGGGCTGTGCCACCCCAGCAGCAGCAGTGCCAGGTGGAGGACAGCAGAGCTGCAAAGGTGACAGATGGGTGTCCAGGGGACATGCAGGACCTGGCCTTGGTGACACAGCACTCTGAGCTGGGATGTGCCACCCCAGCAGCAGCAGTGCCTGGAGGAGAGCAGAGCTGCAAAGGTGACGGGTGGGTGTCCAGGGGACATGCAGGACCTGGCCTTGGTGACACTCTGAGCTGGGCTGTGCCACCCCAGCAGCAGCAGTGCCAGCCCAGCAGTGGCTGGTGGAGGAGAGCAGAGCTGCAAAGGTGACGGGTGGGTGTCCAGGGGACATGCAGGACCTGCGTTTGTTGATTGTTTACCTGGGCCTTGTGGTGCCGGTTGGAGAGCGAGGCACAGGTGTCCAGGGGACATGCAGGACCTGGCCCTGGTGGCACAGCACTCTGAGCTGGGCTGTGCCACCCCAGCAGCAGCAGTGCCAGCCTAGGGACAACACAGAATGCTGTCTCCATGCCATGCCAGTTCCTGGCAGCCCGGGGTGGCAGGGTGGTGTTGGGAGCACACCAGCAGCCAGAACAGACCCAAACAAAGGAGCGTGGGGCGTGCGGGAGGGATGGAATTCCCACTGGGAATCCTTACCTTACCCCAGCCTACACCGAGACACACCGGGGCTCTGAGCTCGCTCTGCAACCCGTGCTGTATGGTCTCCAAGGAGTCACAGGATGACCTCCAAAAAGAGGCGTCTGCTGGGCACACAGAGACCTGGTCTCTTTGGAAAGGTTAAATTTTTTTCCCCTGCTGTGCTAAAAACCCCCAGATCCAGCCCAGCCCTGAGGGCGGCGGGAGCGGCGCAGGCGGGGCCGGGGCTGTCACTGGCAGTGCAGCAGCTCTTCCCAGCGGATGGGCTGCGAAAACACCTCCCGCTCCAGCCACAGCTCGTAGGAGTAGTGGAAGTCCTCGGGCAGCTCCAGGCGCTGGCCCAGCACGCTCTGCAGGCAGTTGTCCACCGGCGCGAACTCCGAGTCCTGCGGCTTGTCGTACCTGCGGCTGTTGAAGGCCTCGATGTTGGCCCTCAGCGTGCACTCCTCAGCCTGGAAATCCCACGGCCTGGCGTCGATGTCTGCGGGGCAGGAGGAACAACACGCAAATAGTGTGGGAAACAGCGCTCTGACAGGGTTGGAGCAAAAGAAAGGCTGCAGGTTTCATGTGAATTAACCAGAGTCACTCTAATTATTATTATTATTATTATTCCTAACCAAATCCCATTATGTGTGCATTTTCATTTAAGATATCCCATAAAAATATAATGACTCCTGCATTAAGGACTATTTAAGATAGTCCATAAAAATGTAATTATTCTTGCTTTAAGGACTCTCTATAATTATAATATTATTTTTTCACAAATACCCCACCACTTTTACTGAAAACCTCCACTGACCACTGAAGCAGGGATGAAGATTTAAAACATTTAAAACCTGGTGAGCTTATTATGAGCTCCTAACCACAAATATTTTAAAATTTGGGCAAATGTATCTATGAATGATATTGAAAAGCTGCAATAACCATGACATTATGTCATATTATATTAACTTACAATATGAAAAGAATCCTGGTATTTTCAAAGCTGGCTTTCACCAGCTCTAAATCTGATGGTGCAGAACAGTTTTATGAAACTTCTGGAAGAAATGCCCAGTTGTGACAGGAATTTTAGAGGTTTTGGGCCAAAGCAAAGTGAAGCTTGCAAAGGCACGGGCAGAGGGACAGGGCAGCACTCACCGTTGCCGTAGGCCCAGTCGTCGTTCATGCGGTGCCGCACCTTCTGGTAGATGGCAGACATGGTCTTCATGTTGCTCTTCCTCCACTGGCGCCCCAGGTACTTGGTCTGGATCTTCAGCAGCTTGAGCACGTAGAGCTGCATCATGGCCTGCTTCACCTTCAGAGCCCGCTTCAGGATCGGGGCTGATTTGAACACCACCAGCATCTGCCAGGGAAGCAACACCCATCAGTGCAGGGTGCTCAGGGAGCCACAGAGACAAACATCTGGGCTGATGTGGGCACCAACACGTGGGAGCCACACAAACAAATATCTGGGCTGATGTGGGCACCAACACCTGGGAGCCACACAAACATCTGGGCTGATGTGGGCACCAACACCTGGGAGCCACACAAACAAACATCTGGGCTGATGTGGGCACCAACACCTGGAGAGCCACACAAACAAACATCTGGGCTGATGTGGGCACCAACACCTGGAGAGCCACACAAACATCTGGGCTGATGTGGGCACCAACACCTGGGAGCCACACAAACAAACATCTGGGCTGATGTGGGCACCAACACCTGGGAGCCACACAAACATCTGGGCTGATGTGGGCACCAACACCTGGGCCTTGTACACCACAAACCCCCAGGAGGGAGAACAGGAGCGTTCAGCACAACCAACACTCTCTGCACAGGGCTTGAGGGCCACAGAAATAATGCTATTTGCAGGAGAAAAGGTATTTCTGTATTCAAGGCTCAATCTGTGAAAAAAACGGGAAGATGAGGAAGAGCAGGAGCTCCAGCACTTCCACAAGGAACCCTGAGCACAAGGCCAGGCTGAACCTGCTGTGTAGAGCCAGGGAGATGCTCCAGGTGAAGCACTGGAGGGTCGCAGGGGAGGGGACACCCCCTTACCATTGTCCTCGAGTGTTTCCACTTGGTCAGCTTGTTGAGGATCCTCAGCAAGTTAATGCAGGAGAACAAATTCCTCCAGCAGAACTGGTTGTTGTCTCCAGCCTCCTGCAAGGGGAGAAGTGCAACCCTGACCACAGCGCTCATCAGCACCGCCACGGAGATGTCCTCAGGCAGAAATCTTTATTGTCTACACAAGTCTTATTTCTGAGGGAGGACGAGCAGCAGAGCTTCCTCCTCAGTTTGGTTTTCCCCAGAATCTGCTGATGATAACCCTTCTGAAACATTCCAATTTTAATCTGCTTTTAATTTAGAGTAGGAGCTAATCATGGGATAATTATTCCATCATGGGAAATATATTTCGTGGTAGATTTGTATTCTTTGTTTACAGCCAGAGAGCAAATTTCAGCCTGGTGATCACCACTGCTTTTGGTAATTATATCAATTAATTCGTGCTTAGGGCAGACATTTCCAGTAAAAGGAAATCACAGATCAGCACAGGATGACAAATAGCAACGTCTGTATCAAGAGGATGAGACCTTTCTGTAACAAAACCCCCTCCAGCTTAAGTGCAGCTGAGACATTGTTTTAAATATAAGGTAACTGTAAACACCCCCAGCTCCAGCTTGTGGAAATACTGCCCGTGGCGCTTGGAGATTTAATTCCACCTCTGCAGTAACTTGCTCCATGTTTGAACAGCTCCAATGTCCCACAAAAATCCTGTTTGGGGATTAGTGCACAACAAGGGCTGCTGAATTTATAAACCACTCACAGCCAGCTACAGCTTTCTTAACTCGGGGCAAAACCCAACCCATTTCAGGATCTGGGCACCCTCGGGAGGGGTTTGAAAGCAGATTTACCCAAGAAAATCCCACCAGCACAAGCTCTTGGCTTTTAAAGGCAAGTGCCAGCCAGAATCAAGGAATCCCTGAGGCTGGAAAAGCCCTCCAAGGCCACCGAGTCCAGCTGTGCCTGATTCCCACCTTGTCCCCAGCCCAGAGCCCTGCGCGCCACCTCCAGGGATTCCTTGGACACCTCCAGGGATGGGAGCTCCAAACCTCCCTGGGCAGCCCCTGCCAAGGCCCGAGAGGCAGCCAGAGGTGGGATGTCACCAGAATGTCACCAGGATGTCACTGAGGTGCTCGTGAATGCTGTCTGGTGCTTTGGGGGTCCCAAACTGCAGTGCCCCTGCACTGTCACATTGTACCCAGGCCTAACCTGCTCCCTCTGCACAAAGTAATTTCCCCAAAGATCCCAGTGGAATCAGGCAGTGTCCATTTCTTGGGCTGATGGATTTGTTTGTCACCAGTCTGGTGTTGTCTCTACAGGTTCAAGGAGGGAGGGTCTTTCCCTCAGATTTATGGGAGGAGGGAACAGGCCAAACAGGCTTTAATACCCCTTCTAAGGGGGGGTTAAGCCCTTTGCAGACCCCTCTGGAGTGACAGGAGAGGGGACATGGGGACTGGCCGGGATTTTGAATTCCCCCACCACCTCAGCCACTCCTGATTTACACCAGGTGGGGACAGCAGTTCCCCCACAGGCCCCACCTTGGGAGACAGCAGAGCTGGACTCATCCTGGCTCTCCTTGGGATAACCAAACACACATCACCGTGCTCAACCCACTGAGAGCAGAATCATCTGTGACATCCTCTGAGAAATGTGTTACGCTGGGGTGTTGAAATCACTCATCAGAGTGACAAAAATAGCTAAAACAACACATGAAGTGCTGGCTGAAAAAATATAAATACGTGCACAAACGTATGCCTCGAGTAGCAGGGTGTGTCTGATTCCTATTAAATCCTTACTTCCATGGGTATCCTCCCAAAGATGAACCCTCGTGGTAAAACTCAAGTTGGTTTCTGCACATTTTCTGATTAAATTGCTCTCTCTCGAGGATAACATCCATGTTTGCTGGAGGAAAGCGAAAGGTGCTGCCCTTGAACGTGACAGCTCTCAAACTGTCCAGACCCTACTGGGAGTGTTTTCCCTAAAAACGCTCAGTTGTCTCCTACAGCCTTAAGGCTGATTGTGAGGACTGCACAGGCCATGAAACCCTCCCTGAAGTGTCACTAGATGTCCCCATCGGTCCAGGATACGTGGGGTCTGGCAGGCCTGGATGGGGACACCCAGCCTTCAGCAGCCTGTGGACGGGGGAAAATCTCTCTCTGTGATGATTTTGACTTTTGCACACCTAAGGAAAGCAACACAGGCCTCAGATTGCAGCAGCAACCATGAGATCATCCCTGCCCAGAGTGGATTTGCTCAGGATCCTTCTCAATGAATTCCCTGGCCATTATTTCCTGTTAACCCCAAAGCTTTCCCCTGTGCTAAGTCCAACCTCCTCTGTAGTTAATTATTGTAATTGTGAACCTGCCAGCATTATTGTCCCATCTGTGGTCTATGTGTTTGCCCAGCCCATCCTCCGGCCAGTCTCTGGAATACTTAAGGCTCCTCTCCATGGGGAATTTGGTTCATTCCTTCAACTGGTATCTCACAGCACAGGAGTGCTCAGAGCAACTGAAACCTGGGAGGCAACAGCCTCTGGGTAAACTCTCTTTCAAAGCACAAGAATCTTGTCTGGTCAGAACAAGAGGAAACAGCTTTAATCTGTGCCAGGGGAGGCTCAGGTTGGACATCAGGAAGAATTCCCCATGGAAAGGGAGGCCAGGCCTTGGCAGGGGCTGCCCATGGAGGTTTGGAGCTCCCATCCCTGGAGGTGTCCAAGGAATCCCTGGAGGTGGCACGCAGGGCTCTGGGCTGGGGACAAGGTGGTGTTTGGTCAAAGATTGCACTTGATGATCTTGGAGGTCTTTTCCAACCACAACGATCTTGGGATTCTGTGATTCTGTTCGGTCAAAGGGAAATCCCTAAACCCAGCTATTTTTATGGGGTGCTCAACACCAGCAGTGCCTCTTCCCCACTTCCTCACAGCTGGCAGTGATTCAGAATAGTGATGGGAGGGATTTTCAAGCCTGGAGGGGAAAGAAAAGTCTGATTTTGGAAAGGCTGGGGGCTACAGAAAAAGAAGACAGAGCACAGAAAACCCAAATCCTTCCTCATGCCATTACAAAGAGCAATCCTGGCCACAAAACCCTTTCTGTGGTCCTTACCAGACTTTCTGCTGTGAGCTCAGGCAAGTCACAGACTGTGCAATGTGGATAATCCAGGACAGAGATGCTGCAGAAAACAGGAAAGAAGGGGCTCATTAGCCAAATGTCACCAAATGTCACCGTTCGGCTGGACGTGACATACACACGTGATCAGGGTCTGAGAAGAAGAAAGTTTTTTATTCTGCGTGTTCTCTAGCTTGTATACTCCTAACAAAGTGTGATCTTAAGTCATTAACTACATCACAATAACTTATTCTATTCATTGGTGCAAAGCAATTAACATCAATATTACTAGCAAAAGTTTTACAGAAATTTCATAAGGCACCTATGCACATCTACTTATGCACGTAGCCAAGCTTACAAAAATTTTCATGTATCTTTTCTAATCTGTTTCCATGCTGACAGCCTTGTCTTCTTCTTTGCTATGGATACTCTCAAAAATCATCAATTGTTATTTGTTCTATTAACTCAGCTTTGCTTGCAGGCCAGCTGTCAAGCCCTTCTATACTACCAATTAACACGAGAGAAATTTTTAAGGTGATCTGTATGATCACGCCCAGGAATCTGTAACATTTTTTCTGCTCTGTGCCTGGAAATGCAACAAGTGATTTGGGTGGGGAACAATCCCATCCCCAGCACGTGGAGCAGCCGTGCTGATGGCACAGACAGCACCCAAAGGGGATCCCAGCCTCAGCACTGCCTCAGCCTCCAGATTAATGGAGCACGTCGATGCCTCCTGGCTCCAAAGCTCCATCCTGAGTCCATTAATAAGGACTCGAAGGGTTTGGATCCATTAAGACAGGACAGATGAGTTGTTAATATGCGTATTTAAAAAGGGGGAAAAAGTAAACAAAATAGATCTGAGGTTCACAGGGAGGCATCTGGTTGGCAGCAAGAAAATTCGTGGTGATGAATACTTAGAGTATCGTGTTTTTCAAAGGCTTCCAGGCCTGTGGAATTTGTAAAAGTAGTCAGTGAAATACAGCCAGAACTGGAATTTACACCTCCCTGGCTTAGAGTATCCAGCTGCACATCCCACCTCATTTACAGGTGCGTTTCCTGCCTGTGAAACCAGAGAACCCATCCCAGAGCAGAGGAGGGAGCTCAGTGCTCCTGGGGATACGTTTCTTCCTCATTTAAAAAACACAGGACCAAAAGTGGAAATATTTACAGCAGCAGGATCAACATATTACTTCCTATTTTTCTATGTGTGCCTCCTCACACAGACACAACCATACCGTGCAGGAGACAGCCCAGCCTACACACGCAGCTGAAGAGCCACAAAAAGAGCATCAAAAAGGAAGGAAAAGGATCTTTTTATCATCCCAACGCCCCTGTGGAGCTCCTCTCCAAACAGAGAAATCCTGCCCTGGTGAGCTGGGAAGGATCTGTGCTGTCTCAGGTCTCTGATCCATGGTGGTCCAGCCAGTGTCCTGCTCAATGGGGCTGGTGCCTCTCTCAGATCAGCAGTAAAGGGCAGTGAGAGCTATGGAAAACCTGAAGGAGCCAGGAAAGCTGAATTACAGCTACGAAAAGTGGGAAAGACCTGGAAGAGCCTATCCCATCTGGCCTTGATGAAGCTGTGGCCCAGAGATGCTCGGTGGCACTGGATGACTCCTCAGGAGTCCACGTGAAGATGAAAATGACTTTATTTTAAAGATTAAGCCTATTTTTTGAGATTGGAAACCCAGCATCCAGTCATCCTCATCATGCCAAAGGGATGTGCTCCCTCCACATATTCCTGTAGTGGACAGGACACCCCAAAGCCCAGGACATCAGGGGGGGACAAAGCACAAAGCCTTCCTGCCCCATCACCTGTCCGTCCCCCAGCAGGGGCTGTACCTGTTTTTGGCAGTGATGTAAGACATGATGTTCTGGTTGAAGAATTTCAGGATCAGGGGGATGCAGTTGGCGAACACCAGGTGTTGGGACACGTACTCAAACTGGGGGAGAGAAGGGAAACGGGTCAGTGTTGGCTGGGACAGCTGGGAGCACCACCTGGGAATGGAAACCTCTCCCCAGCCAAAAGCAGAGCACTTGGTTTGCCCCAGACACCTCCCAGACCATTCTGTCCCTGGAGTTTGCTGTGTAAGGTCTGTGTCATGCACAGCAGCTGGAAAATTCCATTTGCCACAGAGAGGACACGCACACTTCACAGCAGTGCTCTGGGAATAGCTGCACCTCATGGCTTTTCAAAATTACATCTGGTCAAAGCAGTGTGTGGGGAAGAGGGAAGGGGTTGTAGCTATTACATGAGAAAATACAATAAATCCTATTCCTCTCACACACCAATCCCAGTTCCCTCAGAAATTTTGACTGAAACAATATCCCTATTTTCCTACTTGCTTTTAATTCCTCTCCCCCTCAAAGCAGTAAATGGTCTTCAAGGTCCCTTCCAACCCAAGCCACTCTACAGTTCAACAATACAACAAATCTCTCCCGTCCTCTAAAGATACAAACTGCAGCAAAAGCCAGTCCTATCCCATCCTGCCCTCCCCATGCCTCTCCATCCAGATCTCCAGTCGGAGAGGGAAGGAACAGTTTGTTCTCATCTCAGCCTGGTGCCAGCTGTCAGCATTGGCACACCGCAGATGACACAACACCGCAGATGACACAGCACTGGGAAGTGCTGGTGAGTAACGGACCCCTCCAACCCAAACCATTCTGTGCTTCAGTGGCTCCTTCATTTCAGACCTGCTGGAGTTCTCATGGAGCTCCCTGAGACCACCTTTGTCACAGAAAGAACAAAATCACCCTGATCAGGCACAAAGGAAAGCAGAATCAGGGGGATTCAGGAAACCCTGCAGCTTTCTCCAGGCTCAGCAGCAGGCTGCAGTGGCCCTCCTGCCTGGGGGGAAGAAAGGAGAGGAGCTGCTTTGAAGTGAGAAAAATTAACGAAGGGATGTGTGGGGAGGGGGAGCAGAACAAATGTAGGATTGTAAAAAATGTGGGAGTTGGTTTCATTTTACCCAATCCAGTACGTGGATTTATATTTATCCTCAGTTAAATATCAGTGGGTTTTGTAATGCAGAGGGATTTGTAGCCTGCTGAAAGCTTTAACAGAAAAAATTAGAAAACATTAATTGTTTGACTTGCAGAATGAGTGGAGAACTGGGCCACAGCTCATATTAGTCCTTGGGTTTTTTTAACCAAGGAAAGCCCAGGAGTGGGTGCAGTTTGATTGCTGCCATGCAGATGGAACAAAAACCACATTGGGAACAAAAATTAGATTGCAACTGTGACCCAGATCTCCTCCTCTGTTGAAACTGGAGCCCCAAGAACCCGATCCTGCCAAAACCAGATTAGGTGACCTCGTGAGGTCCTTCCCAGCACTATTTCTGGGCACTGCAGATGACAGAGCAAAAGAGAGTCTTGCCTAATCCCCTTCCTCTTCCCCCTTCTGCCAGGGAGACTGGTGCTATTTCCTAAATTTAACCTGAATGGATATTCCCAGAAGCCTAAAAGCTCCTGCCACGCGAGAAGGAAAGGTGTTGTCAAAGCACAGCGGGGTTATCCCAACCTGAGCAACCCTGAACAAATCCTGGGGCTATGGAAATGTGATTACAGCTCCTCATGGAAACTCTTCCAGGAGAGGGTTTATCAGCACCTTCAGGCCCAGCTGGGCAATGGCCATCCCTTCCTCTAGGCCCACCTGGTAGATGTGGTTCAGCTTGAAGTGCTTGAGGAGCAGCAGCAGCAGCGCCGAGATGCTCTTGACGATGATCTCCTTGTGCCTGTTCACGTCGATGCCCAGCTTCATGCTCTGCAGGACGGTGATGCTGCGTGCAGGGAAAACAGCTCCTGGCTGTGGCAGCAGGGAGCCCAAGGGACCCTGGAGTTCTCCTTCATCTGGATGAGCTCTACAAAACCAAGAGCCTTCTCCCCACCACGGGACTCCCATCTCCACCCATCCCACCTGGTGATGTCAAAATGCGTTCAAAAAGGGTGGCTTGTCCTCCATCAGGAATCCTGGTGGAGCAGTAGGAAGGACACCTCCTGTATGCTGACAAATCTTTGTGATTTGGGTCAGTTAGCAGGATTTTGTAATTTGTGACACTTAGCCTGGAGTGGCTGCACTCAAATCATGGCAGCATCGCTTCCTTGGCTTTCACAGCTCTGCCCTGGTGCCAACTGCAATTCACAGCTACCCACACAGATACCCCAAATGTGGAGCCCCAAAAACCTATTGGCTCTCGTGCTCGGTCCAAGGCTTGGTGGCCACCTGGTGAGGGACTTACGGCATCTCTTCAGGCAACACGTCTGCCAGGATGTTGATGGAGTCAGTCTTGGCCTTGGAGGTGGGTGCAGCAGCCAGGAGGATCTTCAGCAAAGCGATCTGCAGGAGAGGGCAGGTGTGGGGAATGGTCCAGGAAAGGGAATTCCTTCCTCCTGCTTCACTTGCCAGAACTGGACAACTCCAAGCCAACTCTATGGGGTTTCACCAGACCATACTCAGCCTCTGACACACAGGACAAGTGTGGGGAGGCAACAGGCTCTGTTTGATCCTTAACCTAAGGCATCACATGTGCCTGAGCTCTGCTAGGGAGGGTAAAACAGCACTGGGAACATCTGCAGTTTAAATGCACTTAAATCTCTGTCTCTCCCTGCAGAGCCCACGTTACCCAACCAGCATCTCAGAATCCTCTGAATCCTCCTCTTGGACTGAACATTCCTCCCAACTCTGCTCAGGATTCCCACCAAAATCTGACAGTCCAGGTCCTGACACCCTCCCATGCTGAGCTCTGCAGCTCCTGGACTGGCACCATTCCCTGCTCCAGAGCTCTTCCTTCCTTTTAAGGAACGGGGGCTTACCATGTACTGGGGGAGATTGTACAGCATTGCTCGATACAACACCTCACAAGGGGTTTCTTGCACTTCCTCTTCCCCCTAGGGCAGAGAAACATTAAAAACAAGGGAAAATGAAGCAAAAATAAGCATGGGTTTACGTGACACCCTGGAAGCCTCCCATCTTCTCTCTGGTGATGGGGTGAAGCAACTTCCTTCTTACCAGAGACATGGGGCACTTCTCCAGCTCCTCCTCGTTCTTGATCTGGACATCCGAGATGGAAACGTACTTGTGCTGGCAAAACACACAGACAGAGGCAGAGCAGTGTCACAGCTGAGGGAGGAAACACGGCCAGAGATGGTCACAGCAATCCCCCAGTGAGGTGTGCAGCTCCCAGCAGAGCCACGGGCAGCTCACCCCTGAAGCCCCTCACACCTCCTGCCTTGGGTTACTTCCACCTGCTCCCTCTGGGAGCTCTCTGTAAGGAATTAGAGGGACAATCACCTCCAAAAGACAGCCCAGACCCTGGGCTCAGGGTCAGGTGGCCTCTGGAGGGGTCTCATTCCCCACAGAGCACTGCAGGAGCTGAAGCTGGCTGGGCTTCCCTCTGGGAGCAGCACCAGTTTGGGAATGCATGTGCAAACCCAGCTCTGAAAGTCTGTCACCTTCAAAACACATGACAGACATTCGCCAGGAAACAGGAATGCTGCACCTTGGATAAAGGGAAAGTTGAAATGCTGGAGAGGCTACTTGAGAACTCGGTTTTTAATTTTTTGCCTCAATTCCTGCAAGGAGCTCCAAAGGCTTTTCCTGTGGCACCCAACTTTTTACTCCCTGCAGTAGCAGTGTCTCAGGGAGGGTGGCCAGGAGGATCCACGTGGTGGATATCCCATGCCATGCATGGAGCCACCACCTCACCTGCTTCAGGGTCTTCACACTTTCATGGATCGGCCGCGGGAGCCCTATCAGAGTCTCAGTGTCCCTGGGGGAGAGGAAAGAAGGTCAGTACTGGGAAGGACATCCATGCTCAAACATTTCCATGTCCTAACAGGTAAAAGAGGGAGCCTGGAGTCTGCTGAATGCATCCCAGGTGGGTCAGGAATTGGGAGAGGTGCTGGCCCGAGCTGCTGCCCTCCCACCTCCTCCCCATCCTGCCTGCACGAGGCAGGAGAGACATCGGGGTGGAGAATTGGGGTGAAATCAGACTGAATCAGAATTTGGGTGACATCAGATGACATCACAAATAGGGTGGAGCCAGTCTGAGCCCAGCACTGCCCCTAAAAATGAATGTACCCTGCTGTCCCAGGATGACTCTGCACGCCCAGCTTGATTTATTCACCAAATGGGTAATTTGCTGTGGATACCAAACTGTCTCAGATGCCTTTCACATCAAACCAGCTCCTGGCTTGGGCCAGCGGTCACTTATTCTGGGCTAGGTCTGATTTTTAATAGAAAGAGGTGCCTGGGCACCAGTGTCTCCAGGAACATGCTTTTTCTAGCACTGCTTTCATTGCTGCAGCTCTGGCAAAGCCAGCACTGCCTCATGCTGAGCGCACCTCGGGCTGGGAAAACCTGGGCTCTGTGCTTAACCCCCACTGATGGAGGCTGCAGGGCCGATTTTGTGGATGAAACACTCACTGTCCCAGCGTGAACCCGATGAATTTGTTCCTGCTTGCTTCCAGGAAGTGCTCGATGTCTTTCTGTCTGATGGAGCAGCGGAGAGACGAAAACAAGGAGAAGGTTGGAAAACAGCCACGTACAAGATCACAGCCTCAGATGGATTTCTAGAGATCTCAACAGCAGTGGGCAAAACCTTTCATTTGCCCTCACTGGCTGGGGACAACGTGAACCTAAACCATTTGTATTTGCTGTGCAACTCCACAGGAACATGCGAGTAAATGGAGAGGAGTTTTCTGCAACCAGCACCTTTGTATCCACCTCCCGTGCTCCTCACGCCACCTCCAAGGAGCATCTGCTGGCTCTGAGAGAACAAATGTTGTCTCCCCGGTCTGTCACAGCACACGCTGCTCCCACAGCAAGCTGACATCTTGTCCACCTTGGGCATCTTTCATGGGAACTGCTGGGCAGCTCTGCTCTACAAGCAGGACATGAGCTGTGAGCCAAGGCTCTCCTGGACAGAAAGGAATCCAGCTGGATCTCCAGCCAGCAGCCAAGGAAAGCAGCAGCCATTGGATTTCAAAGCTGGGAGTGTTAAGTAACGTGGAGCACCGCAGCACCACCATGGAGATCCATGTGGGAAACCAATTCCTGCTGTGTTTCTGCTAGGAATGCTCTGGACAGACTGCCTTAACCCTGTCACTGCTCCTATCTCAAAAATATCTATTTGCTCCTGTGTTTTAAAGATACTGGATTAAATCCAGGCTTGGGATAAACAGCAAAAAAACCCTCACATGGATCAGAGGGAAAGGGGCAGAGGTTTCACCCTCTTTTCCTGACATTCCCTCATTTCATGTGGGGATAGCTGCCTTGGGAAGGAAAGGCACCAACTCCTTCATCCTTAGATGTTTTTCTCTGCCACTAAAAAAGGCTTCACCTGGCAACACAGGGTCCTACTCACCCAACAAGGTGTCATTAACCAGCTCCCAGGATGATTATTCAAGGGCTTTGTGCTACCAAGATCCACTGGGACCTGGCTGGGAAAGCTGACCCTGCTCCCACAGTGCCCAGCACAGCCTCCATCCCAGTACAGCCTGGGATATCCAAACTGGATCACCACTATTGGACAATAAGTTGGTTTGCCCATTTATTGGCTTGGGCTGGCTTTAGCTGAGCTCTCCCCCAGAATTTACACACCACACGTGGCGAGTGGCCAATCCAGAAAGGACCGACAAAAAAGAGAAGTGGAGTCACTCCAGTTCAACCTGCCAGAGGCCAAAAAACTTCCCAAAAAACTGCAGTGAACTCCAGGACAGGTGGGCGTGGGGAGGAGGCGGTGACACCGGGTGGCTTTACCTGACTTTGGGGGCCCAGGGCAGCCCCTTGGGGAAGGAGACCCTCTCGATGGGCAGGCGCTGGGCCGGCACGGCGGCGACGAGCGCGTCCCGCTCCACCAGCTCCAGCTCGCCCTCCATCCCGCCCTCCACATCGTCGTTCTCCTCTTCATCGACCCCTCCCTCGTCGCTCTTGAAGGGATCTCTCTCGTTGTAGATATCCAAACTGTCCTGCTTCATCAGGGGCTGCAGCAGAAGGGGAAGGAAACACTCAAGTCACTTCAAGGATTTTATTTCCCTTTCAGGTGCTGGCACCAGATCTCTCCGTTCTAAAGGGATCACGCTCTCAGATGTTCCTCAGGTAAGGATTTCCCTCCTAGCTCTTGCCACCAAAGCCTGCAGAAGAATAATTCCTTCTGTACCTCTAACCTTGCTGCTCTAGGAGGTGCGACCCCGTTTTCCACCTTAACTTTTGGGGTTTCCATCTGACACCTCTTCCTTAGCAAAAGGAATTTCCATGCTCAGAACACAACACAGCAACTCCAAGAGCAGAGCTAAAAAAAGAACTTGCTGTGAGCAGTTTGCTCCCTGGTGCTTATCAGCCCTTTGCCATAAGGTCAGGATGTCCTCTGGCTTCCTCTGGATCAAACACCCCATGGGGCTGATTTGTTGCAGTTGAAATTGGTGGATGAAAAACTGGACATGCTCCGAGCACGTGTACTGAGAGCCCAAAATCCCCCCAGCATGGGCAGCAGGGGAGGGGGGGATCCTGTCCCTGTGCTCAGGTGAGACCCCACCTGCAGAGCTGGCCCAGCCCTGGGGACACAGCAGCAGCACCTGGAGCTGCTGCAGAGCCCAGAGGAACCCATGGAGCTGCTCCAGGGCTGGAGCCAGCCTGGGAGAGCTGGGGGTGCCCAGCTTGGAGAGGAGAAGGCTCCAGGGAGAGCTCAGAGCCCCTGGCAGGGCCTGAAGGGGCTCCAGGAGAGGCTGCAGAGGGACTGGGGCCAAGGCCTGCAGGGACAGCACCCAGGAATGGCTCCCACTGCCAGAGGGCAGGCATGGATGGCATCTTGGCAATGAGGAATTCCTGGCTGGGCTGGGATTGCCAGAGCAGCTGGGGCTGCCCCTGCATCCCTGGCAGTGCCCAAGGCCAGCTTGGCTGGAGCTGTGAGAAACCCGATCTAATGGAAGGTGTCATTTGGAACTGGATGCTCCTTAAGGTCCCTTCCAACCCCAACAATTCCGTGAGCCTAGAACGGGCAAACACCGGAGCACCTGGAGGGGGGAAAGGGAACCACAACCACGAGCACTCCGGGCTCCTCCTGCCGGTGCCGGCTGCAAACCCCTCCCGGGCCGGGAGGACGCTCCCGCTCTCACCCTGCGGCTGCGGTGGCTCCGCTTCGGCTGCTGCGGCTGCTGCTGCTGCTGCTGCTCCACGAGCTCGATGGCGCAGGTGGGCGGCGAGGCCGCACGCATCCCCCGCACCACCTGGATGCTGTCCTCGGGCAGCGGCGGCAGCCCCAGCTCCTCCCGCCGCCGCACCTTCATGGCCTGCAGCGCCTCGAACCCGCCCAGCGTGAACTGCGGACAGACACAGAGGAGAGAACAGGAGCACAGAGCGCCCACGGAGCACACAGCCTTCCTGCGCAGCTCCCATCAACCAGGAGAGCCGAGGTGGAGGCATCACTGCCCTCCTTCCTTCTCCAGGTTCCTCCCCCACCCCACATCCTCGGCCCACCCATCCCAGAAGGAATTGTTTCCTTGTGTCAGCTCCCGGTGCCATCCTAAATAACCCCGTCGTGCTTGGGCTGAATGGTGGGGAACATCCAGCAGCAGCGCTGTTCCAGAGTAAGTTTCTGCAGCAAGGAAGGGTTTGCACTCACCAGGAGCACCTTCCAGAGCAGGAGCAGGACCTTCTTCATGGGGAAGTGTGGAGCGTGGCCGCTGCAGAACTTGGTGACCATCGCGAAGAGCAGCAGAGCAAAGGGCTCCTCAGTGTGCACAGGGAAACCTGTGCAGAAGGGACCAGGAGTGGGTCAGAGCTGATCCCCCACCCCTGAGCTGGCCCCGCTGGTCCAGCACCACAGAGGGAGCTCCAGGGGGCACAGGGAACTTTGGGGCTCACTCAGCTCCATCCTGAAGGTCTCCCGGCAGGTTTTCCACTCGGGGGGATCCGTCTCCTGCTCCACACGGATGTTCTCCACCATCAGGTACATGACACTGAGCAGGACCCTGCCGGGGCAGCACAGCAGGCTGGTGTGAGGCCACTGTGTCCCCAGAGGATGTCCCCCACCCCTGCCAGCACCGAGGCTACCTGAGCTCCGTGCTGTCGGCCAGGGAGATCGCTGGCTTCCGCAGGGCGCTGCTGCACGCCTGGCTGTTCCTGCAGGAGAGGGGCAGCTCAGCGCCAGCCCCCTCATCCCGCCCAGCCAGCCCCTGGGAATGCCACACGGGACAGGGGACACGGCTGCGGCACCTCCCCGGGAGGAGGAGGAGGATGGGGAGAAAGAGGATGAAGAGGAGGGTGAGGAGGATTGAAGAAGAGTGTGAGGAGGATGCGGTGAAAGAAGATGAAGAGGAGGAGGATGAGGAGAAAAGGGTGAGGAGGATAGGGAGAAGGAAGATGAAAAGGAAGAAGGTGAGAAGGATGAGGAGGAAGATGAAGAGGAGGAGGAGCACGAAAAGAAAGATGAAGAGGAAAAGGCTGAGGAGGATGAGGAGAAAGAAGATGAAAAGGAGGAAGGTGAGAGGATGAGGAAAAAGTGGAGGTAGAAGGAAAAGAGGAGGGTGGAAGAAGAAGGTGAGGAAAGTGGGGAGGAAGAAGATGAAGAGGAGTAGAGTAAATTGGATTGAAGAAAAGAAGGAGAGAAAGTGGATCAGAGAATCACAGAATCATTTTGGTTGGGAAAGACCTCCAAGGTCATCGAGTCCAAGAAGGGGAGGGGTGAGAAGAAAGAATGAAGTGAGGAAGAGGACGAGGAGGGAGAGGTGGGCGAGGGCAGTGCAGTCCTCTCACTCAATCTCCATGTTGAGGAGCTCCAGGAAGGCAGAGAAGGTTCCCAGCTGGTACAGGAGGAAGCTGTTGTGCCGAGACCAGTGCAGGACATCACCTTCATTATCACAGTCCCCAAAGACACCTGCAGAGGCCCCAGAGAGAAACCCAGGTGAGGGAGGACCTGCCTTTGAACCCCTGGAGTCCACAGGACCACCCCAGGCAGGAGCTTCACTGCCCCAGCCTGGCACAGCCCCGAGAAAGGCTTCTCCCCAACCCCCACGGCAGCAGATCCGAGGCCACATCTGGCCAGGGGGGGCGTGTCCTTACCCTGTGCCAGGTACAGGATGGCCCGTGCCACTCTGAGCCTCTTGTCCCTGTTGACCACCTCCAGCCCATCCAGCAGGTGCATGACATAGGCCTTCTGCTGAGCCCTGGCCAGCTCCAGCCACCTCCTGTCCGGCACTGGAAAAGGGACACGAGTCCGCCAGCTGCTTCCCTGGGGGGCTGCTCTTGCCCCAGGCCAGGGGCGCTGAGCTCAGGGCTGGCACCTTGAGTGTGAAAATCCTCCTCGAAGCATCTCCTGTTGTGGCTCAGCTCAGGCTCCTCGGTGTAGCTGTACAGCTCTGATGGAGACACGGATCAGCAGGCACATGGAGGGGCTTCACCCTCCTCCTCATTCCCAAGTTCCCTGGGAAGCGTCCCTGTGCGCCCAGGCAGACATGGGACAGAGACCTAAACTGGTCCCTGAGCCCTCCTGCAGCTCCAAGGGCATCTCATGGTCACCCAAACTCATCCCCTCCGCGCCCTGGCCGGGCTGTTCCCAGCTCCTGCTCCAGCTGCACTTGCAATTTCACTGGGGCTTTTGAGGGGACATTTGCACTCTCACTTTGGCCGTTTGGGAATGAAGGGAATGCAGGAACACCCAGGCAGGACCTGCACCGATCCCACATCCAGCAGCTCAGACATTTTGGGTCCTGCCAACAGGGGCTGGGCTTGGAGGGACACGATATTGCACCTGCTCTTTGTGGTTCCTGCCTGTTCCCACAGAATCCCTGCCTGTTCCTGTAGGATTCCTGCCTGTTCCTGTGGGATTCCTGCCTGTTCCCACAGAATTCCTGCCTGTTCCTGTGGGATTCCTGCCTGTTCCTACAGGATTCCTGCCTGTTCCCACAGAATTCCTGCCTGTTCCTGTAGGATTCCTGCCTGTTCCTACAGGATTCCTGCCTGTTCCTGTGGGATTCCTGCCTGTTCCTGTGGGATTCCTGCCTGTTCCCACAGAATCCCTGCCTGTTCCTGTGGGATTCCTGCCTGTTCCTGTAGGATTCCTGCCTGTTCCCACAGAATTCCTGCCTGTTCCTATAGGATTCCTGCCTGTTCCTACAGGATTCCTGCCTGTTCCCATAGGATTCCTGCCTGTTCCCACAGAATTCCTGCCTGTTCCCATAGGATTCCTGCCTGTTCCCATAGGATTCCTGCCTGTTCCTGTAGGATTCCTGCCTGTTCCCGTGGGATTCCTGCCTGTTCCTGTAGGATTCCTGCCTGTTCCCACAGAATTCCTGCCTGTTCCCATAGGATTCCTGCCTGTTCCTATAGGATTCCTGCCTGTTCCTACAGGATTCCTGCCTGTTCCTGTAGGATTCCTGCCTGTTCCCACAGAATTCCTGCCTGTTCCCACAGAATTCCTGCCTGTTCCTATAGGATTCCTGCCTGTTCCTATGGGATTCCTGCCTGTTCCTGTGGGATTCCTGCCTGTTCCTATAGGATTCCTGCCTGTTCCTACAGGATTCCTGCCTGTTCCTATAGGATTCCTACCTGTTCCTGTAGGATTCCTGCCTGTCCCCACAGAATCCCTACAACCCTGAGGTGCTGAGCAGCACCACGGAGGACTGAGGCGATCCTGCAGGGAAGGAGGAAGGATCCCTTGCAGAGGAAATGTGGTTTTGCCAGGCCAGCGTGCGCAGCTGAGATACACCGAGCTAAAAATAACCCCATTTTCTCGGGACACGCTCGGGAGCGGGGTCAGGGAGCAGAGGCAGCTGGAGGAACACGGGGACAAGGACAGAGCCGCCCGATGAAGGGTGGGTGGCACCTCCCGCCCGGGCTCTGTCACCGGACACTCGCGGCGCTCGCGGGGCAATCCCCGTGTCCCCACGGTCCCTCTGCGTCCCCAGGGAGCGAGCGGCTCTCTATTAATAACCCCGCTGGCTCTGTTACTGCCACACCGCTCCGTGTCCATCCCCCATCCCGGCGGGATTTTCATTTTCCCTGCCTGCCGGGCACCTGGAATTAACAACGCAGCGCCCGAAACCTGTTTCACCTGCCAGCTCAGCGCCGTGGCCGTCGGCATCGCCGTACTCGAATTCCAGGTTGGGACAATCCACGGAGCCCTGCGGAGAGCGGGATGCGGTTAGGAGGGGGCGGGCACATCCCCGGCGATATTTTGGGACGCGGGATGGCTGCCAGCACTCGCAGCCTTTGCGCCAAAGCTGCTCCAGCCGCGACTGGCAGGGATGGATCTCCCGGGCTGGAGCGGGGAGTCCGTGCGGGGCCGCTTGAAACACGGCGGAAATGTGGCAGCCGTGTGTAAAACCAGCATTTCTCAAATCCCAGGGAAAGCAAAGGCACGACACAAAATGCCGCTGAATGTTTGGTGCATTTCAGAGCCCTGCACGCCCTAAAAACAAACCCCGGGGCTGGTTCAAAGCAAAAGCCCGCGGGAGGATGCTGCGGATCCCTGAGCTCCGTCCCCAGCACCGCAGATCTGACAGCTCTCGGGGCCGCGCTTTGCCTTTCTGGTCTCCCCCTCCTCCCCTGCGGATGAGCAACTGGAGCATGAAACTTGGCCGGAGGATTCCGGCGGGGCAGCGAGCGGGCAGCCGAGCCAGCCGAGCCAAGGCCGGCACCGCGCCGCCCTGCCCCGGGGAAGGGAACACATGAATGGGTAACCAACGACATTAACATAATTCCCCGTTCCGAGGCTCGGCATCCCTGCTCGGCAGCCGGGCTGGGGCTGATGCGCATCGCGGCGATTAATATTGATGAGGCATGAGCCCGGGATGAGCGCTGGGCTCAGGAGCGCGGCGTTCTCAGCTCTCGCCCCGTCTCCGCAGCCCCGCCGTGGCGCGGCTCGGGCGCTCAAAGCCGGCCAGGAATTCGGCGGAGCGCGTGCAGCGCTAATCCGCTTTGGGAGACCGAGCCGGGGAGCAAAGCAATCCCCAAATTCACGAGTCGGGGACACCACTTGGACACCGTTCCCAGGGACCCTCTGGGGGGTAGGGAGCTCCAAAGGTGCCTTCAGGGTGGCCGGGGACATCAGATCCCGGTGGGATCCTGGTGACCCGATCCCGGTCCTGCTCTCCCAGCCCGGCACTCACGAAGCAGCACGGGCGCAGCTGGGGCAGAGCAGCCCAGCGGGGTTTGGGGGTTCCCCCGCGCCCCGGGGCTTTCGGGGCAGGAGGGGTGAAGGGAACAGCGGCACCCGGACCTTGCTCAGGGGCAAAGGGGAGCCCAGGGCCCAGGTGGGTCCCTAAAACCCTGCAGCCGGCTCTGGGCGTGGGGCTGGGAGGTGCCAGAGCTGGGGCTGAGCCAGCACCCCAAAACTCTGCAGCTGGGTCTGGCAGTGCCGCGGAGGGTCCCTGGGGCTCCCCGCTCCGGGCTCGGCACCGCAGGACGCCGAAGCCACCCCACTAAAGGGTCCAGTTTGGGGTAGGGAGCACCCCCAAGTCCGGACCTCCCCCAGTCCTGGATAAGGCTCCTTCCGCAGGGACCCCAGCCCCGGAGCAGGGACCCCCTAGTCCACAGCAGGTCCCGGCGGAGGGAGCCGGCGCCGAGCTCCGCGCTCTTACCTCGGACTCCTTGCGCTGGCTCCTGAAGAGGTCCCGGCCCTTGGGCTGTGGCTGTGGCTGTGGTTGTGGCTGGGGTTGTGGCTGGGGCTGTCCCGGGCGGGCCCTGCCCGGGCCCGCGGCTCCGCCGCCTCCCGCCGCCTCCATCCCGCGGCCCCGCGGCCGCCGCCGGCACGTGGGGGCCGGGCGCGCCACGCCCCGCCCCGCCCATTGGTCCACCGGGATTGGGGGCGTGCCCTCATGACACACCCCCGCCTCGCCATTGGCCCGGAGCGGGATGGGGCGGGGCCAGGGGTAACGGTGGGGGGAGTCGGGGGGAGCCCGGGGGTCCCTCGGGATGGGGGGGCTGGGGACACAGGGGGATCCCTGGGGTGCTGGGAACAGGGAATGCTGGGGAGTTATGGGGATCCCTGGGGTGCTGGGAACAGGGAATGCTGGGGAGTTATGGGGATCCCTGGGGTGCTGGGAACAGGGAATGCTGGGGAGTTATGGGGATCCCTGGGGTGCTGGGAACAGGGAATGCTGGGGAAGGGGTTTATAGGATGTTCCTGGGGTGCTGGGAGCAGGGAACGCTGGGGAAGGAGGATTTGTAGGGTGTCCCTGCAGCGCTGAACTGGGGCAGCAGGGCGGGAGCCGGCGGTGTCCGAGGTGCCCGGGCGGCAATGAGGGGTGGCCAGGGGGCACCTGTGGGGCTGCAGCCGCCCCAGCACAGGCAGGGCCGAAGGTTCCGTCCCCGAGGCGGCCCCAGGAGCGCCCGGCCCGTCGGGCTGTCCAAACGCCGCCGTCCCCATTTCGGTCCCAGGCAGCTCCCGAGGCCCTGGAGCGGGGCTTGTTTCCATTGCCACACCCAGTAAGGGGGGGCGGTTGTTTTTGGGGTGCCTGTGGGTCAGGTTTGTGGCCGGGGCGGTACCGGGTGCCCGACCCGGGGCCCCTCACGTCCCACATCCCTTCAGAGCCTCCGGAAGGCTGGAGACCCCGAGGGTTTGGGTCGGAATCTCCTTGGCTGCCGCGGCAGCGTGCGCAGAGCAGATAACGGGATTGCTCCGGAGGAGATAACGGGACCCGGATCGTTCCCGCAGGACTTCCCAAGGACACACCGGCCCAGCAGCCCAAACAGCCCCAGGGACGCGGCCCCGGCGCCGCTTCCGCAGCTGGGATTGTCTGGAAGCAGCAGCAAGAGCTCAAGGCTCCGGCTTTGGGGACAACCCCCCATCCCACCACCACCCGTGCTCCTTCCCTGTCCCCCCACCCCAAAATCCCGGGCTGCCCCCGCCTGACCCCAAGGACGCTCGGGAGAGGCTGAGTTTTCCAATGTTTTATTTGTGTTTGAGATTACAGAGTCTTTATTGCTGATCTAATACAATCACTCAGACATTAATATTTAAAACATCCTTCTGAAATGTTACGGTTGCGACGTTTTCGTTTCCTCGCTGCTGATGAGGAGTTTTGTCTTATTATTATCTCTAAAGTTCAGAACAGAATTAATTTCCTTTATGCGATTTTGCTGGTGTTACCTAAAATCTCCTTTTTCCTAAGTTTTGAAAAATGTGTTACATTAAAAAAAAAAAAAATGAAAGAAACCACCAAACCCCATTACACGTTTAATTTAGAGATGATCATAAGATATGATTCCAGGTTGATTAGGAAAAAAGCCAAGCGAGCCAAAAAGCTTTTACAGGAGAAGCAGAACATGGAGAAGAGCTTTAAAAATCGAGGTGGGAAAAGCCAGTTGGGATTTCAGTATTAATATATATATATAATTTTTTTTCCCTTCCTATCTACCTGGAAGATAAAGGGGGTAAAACTGGGCACGAAGGGATGTGGGGCTGTGCAGAGCAGGCACGGGGTGGGACGCGGCTCTGGGGATGAGAGGGGTCGGGATGAAAGGGGCTTTTCCAAAAGGGGCTTTTCCAGGGGCAAGTGGCTGTGCTTGGGTTGGGATGGGATTCCTGTTCTTCCCAAAGCTGCTCTGCCCCAGGGAGCCCACGGCCACGTCTCACCTGGGCCAGGAGCGGCTCCCACGCTCCCAGAAAACAGCAGGGGCTGACACAGACCAGGATCCAGCCCGGGGAGAAAGACCTGGGTGTGATGTTTCCAATTGCTCAGGGGATTCTTCCCAAGAAATCTCAGGATCTGGGTAAAATGAACGAGCAGAGATCATTTCAAGTCTGTGCTTAGCCATCAGTCTACTGGAAGCTTCTCAAAGCCTGAAGGTCTCCTCAAGGCCTTTGCAAAGCCCTGACGCCTTCCCAAGGTCTCTTCAAGGTTTCCTCAAGCTCTTCTCAAGGTTTTCCTTCCTGATTTTGAGAGATTTCAAAGAGAAACTCGGAATAAGCTGGCACATGGGAACGTTTGCTCTGGAGATGATCGACTTGTGGCCAACCTGCCTCCAAATCTCCTGAGAGCTGTGGGAAGGACTTGAGGCCGTAATTCCTCCGTTTTCCCTTCCTTGTGCGTGAACGAGCTGCCACAGAAAGCTCTCCATGATGGCAAAGAAGCCCAGGAGGACAAAACACGGATCTGCAGCTGATGAGAGATTCGGGAACCAACAGGGAGGACAGAGGCTTCTGAGCTCACGGGGCCGGGCAGTTTCATTTCAGAAGGATCACGTTCTCCACGTGAGGGACAGAAGTGACTCCGCTCAGACACTTGGGAAGTCACCTTGCTAAGGGTCACGCTGTCCTGTGCTCAGGTGGGACATCCTGGGATAAAACAGGGAACTCTGCAAATTTATTCTCCATCAGCTCTGACACGTCGAGGTGACCAAAGGGTTTTGGTGACGCTGAACTCTCCCCTCACACAGAACCCGTGGGGGTCACTCCGGCAGACGCCTCATACATTCCAAAGGGGAATTCCAGATTCATACAAATATGACCAGAAAATAAAACTCCGAAGGTTTCCAATGAGGACTGAAATTCAGCTGGAGAAGGACCTGGGTCCTCCCAGCCGGGCGGCCGGCGAGCTCTGCCTGGCGCGGCAGGAGCCGCCGGACGCGGCAGCAGCAGCAGCAGCATCGGTGGGCGAGGCCCTTCCAGCAGCGCTGGGAACACGACTTTGGTTGATCCAGAGAGGTTGGCACTCGGAACGACAGCAGCAGGAAAACGCCGCGGGGCTGTGCCCAGGGGAGCGGCGCCAGCGGCCGTCCCTCGGGCACAGCTCCGGGCAGTGCTAAGGCGAGCTCTCCCGGCTGGGCACGGCCCCGGGCGCCTCCAGGGCACACGGAGAGGCTTCTCCAGCCAGATTCCCGAGGCGGCTCCCGGCCTGGAGCCAAGGAGGATCTGGGCTCTGTGTCAAAGCGCCGGAGATTCCCCGGCTGCCGGGATCCGGCGCCGCCGGAGAAGCGCTGGGGCGTGGAGGAAACCAAAAGCGACTCCCAGGCCGGGTCCCGCCGAGCGGGGGGTGAGCAGGGATAAGGGAATATTCCACAGCTCGATTCCAGCAGCTTCCTCCTCGCCTTCCCCATCCTCCCAGCCCCGAAAAAGAACGAACCCAAAGAGAAAAATGAAAGGAACGGAAAGAAAATCCAGCGTCTCCAGTCCCGCGGCAGGACGAACACCAGTGGCAGAGGCCACATGAACAGTATTCTAATTTAATAAATAAATAACCTAAAACACACTGTCGACTATGGCAGCAAGCCCGGCTCTAGCGTGGGAAGCTTGCGCGGTTTCATCCTGTACAGTAGTTGAGAAAGACTCGGGTGCTTGTTGCGGTTCCTCGCGATTCTCCGGGACGCGGCGGCAGGAACTCAATATCTGGGAAAAGGAGGAAAAACGGGGCTTTGGTGAGTGGGGAAGGGAGGAGAAGCTGCCCCGGCACCACCACGGTGGATTTTGGGAGGGGGAGGCACCAAGGACAGAAATGGCTGAGGAAGGGACTCGGTCCTCGCTGCCTCCGAGGTGCCCACGGGAAGCTGGAGGGGTCGTGGCTCCCCCGAGACCCCCAATGGATCCCAACTTCTCCAGGACAAACCTTGTTCCCCACAAGGCTGGGCCAGGCACCAAAACCAGGCACAAACCTTGTTCCCCACAAGGCTGGGCCATGCCAGGCACCAAAACCAGGCACAGAGAACTGAACCAGAGGGAATTCTTCCACAGCCACAGGGAAGCACCGGGAGTTTGCAAGGAGAAAAGCTCAGGATCTGGGAAAACCCAGTGATCCCCAAACTGGGAGTGTTCTGGTGCTCTCTGCCTGCCAAGAAAATCCCTTTTCCTGCAGGAAAAGGATCTGGGCTTCACCCTCCCAAGCAGCTCCACTTTTGTGCAAAGGCATTTCATTTTCACAGTGGAAATTCATGGCAGTGCTGGCTAAAAATTGTGGAAAGGGAAGCGATCCAGGGCTCCTACTGAAAATTATTATTATTTTGGGGATCTGCCCAGCCTGTGCTCAGGAAGGAGCCGTGGAGCCGAGCCCAGGGAGCAGCCCCGGGGCCGAGGCCGCTCTGTGCCACCTCATCCTCCGTCAAACTTTAAAAATAAAGCTGCCACCGAGCCGGTGGCATCGCGCTGGCATCTGCCACGTCTGGGTGACAGCTGCTGCCACGCACAAAGGGCTCCTGTGCTGCCAAGAGCTCCTGTCAGGGCTCCAAGTGCACCAGCCCCTCCGTGCTGCCTGCAGCGGGACCCAGCAGAGACACCTCGGATTGTCGCCGGGGATGGGGGGGTTGAACCCCGACCCCTCTGCCCCCACAGGCGTCCCCCACCCTGGGGCAGGAGCAGAGGGCTGGGAGGGGACAGGGACGGCACTGGGAGGGGACAGGGCTGGAGGACATCAGGAGCAGCAGAGGGCTGGGAGGACACACGGAGGGCATCAGGAAAGGGCAGGGCTGGGAGGGCACTGGGAGGGGACAGGGCTGCAGGGCACCTGTAGTAGTTGGGTTTGAAGGGTCCGTTCTTGTTGAGCCCCAGGTACTTGGCCTGCTCGTCCGTCAGCTCCGTCAGGTGCGCGTCGAACGTGGGCAGGTGCAGGCTGGCCACGTACTCGTCTGGGGAGGGCACAGGAGGCCAGGCCTCGTCACAGCAGGCAAGGGAGGCCACAGCGAGAGCCCCGGATGAGGCACAACCCGCCTGGCACCTCGGGTTGGTGTCACCCCACCCCAAAATCAGGCCCAGCCTCAAAAACCTCAATTCCCACCAAAAAGCCCATTCTGCCCAAAGTGTGCCCAGGCCAGGGCTCTGCGGGGGGAGCTGCTGGCAGGGGTGAGGCCCCATCCCTGGCACAGACCCCACAGGACACCCCCTGCACTGGGAGGCACCCCCTGCCCTCCACAGGTGCCACAGGAGAGCAGCAAGAGCCCAGGGCTGGAGGGAAGGAGCTGCTGGAAGCCCCTGAGCTGGGCCCAGGGTCACCTCCCAGCTGTGACAGTGACCCAGCCTGGCCCAGTGGCACCTCCCAGCTGTGACAGTGCCCAGCCTGGCCCAGGGCCACCTCCCAGCCCAACACCCAGGAGCAGAAGGCAGTGGGAACATTGTTACCCATTTTTTTAGGCAGCAAGTACACGTCCTGCTTGTAGCGGCCCTCGGGAGCGTTGTAGAGCTCTATCAGAGCCAGGGCCTGCGGAGGGGACACCGGGGTCAGGGCTGCTGTCCCTCAGAGCAGGGCCTGCCCCAGCCCAGCCCAAATTCCCCTCACCTGGGTGGTGGCCGTGATGGACAGGACGAAGGTGGGCACGGTGGAGCAGCTCAGGTTCAGCAGGCGGCCCTGGGAAGCAGAATCTGGCTGTCAACAGGGCACCAAACCCAGTTTGTGACCCCACAGGAGGGACAGGAGCCACTGGAGCAATGTGTCCCTGCTGTGCCACCTGCACCGAGCTCCAGGGTGTGGCTGCCCTCAGGAAGTGGGAGATACCCTGGAGTGGGATGAATTAAACCAGGGGAGCTTTTCTTCACCCCAGGAACTCAGGGGGCCCCTGTGGCTCTGCACAAGTCCCTGCCAGGAGGGGACAGCCGGGGGGGTTGGGCTGTGCTCCAGGGCACAGGGACAGGAGCAGAGGGAACGGCCTCAGGCTGGGCCAGGGCAGGTTTGGATTGGATTTCAGGGGAAATTCCTTCATGGAAAGGGTGCTCAGGCACTGGAACTGCCCAGGGCAGGGGTGGAGTCCCCATCCCTGAAGGGATTTAAAGCCCTGTGGATGTGGCACTTGGGGACATGGTGGCTTTGGCAGTGCTGGGAATGGTTGGCCTGGATGGACTCAGAGGTGTTTTCCACCTAAAGCATTCTGTGATTCCAGTATTCCCTGAGCCAAACCCCACGAGGCACAGGGACCCTGAGCTGCAGGTGCTGCTCTCACCTCTGCCAGCAGCACGATCCTCTTGCCATCGGGCCAGATGACGTGATCCACCTGGGACCTCACCCGCTCCCAGGTGAGCTCGGGCGTGCGCAGGCTGGCCTGGAAAATGGGAAGTGTCACAGCAGCACCAGGGAGCCCAGGACCTCAGCAAAGGCATGGGAACAGGCAGCAACCCCTGCCAGTGCCGGGGACTGTCCCCTTGGAGCCCAGCCCCAGAGCAGTGACACCTCGGTGAGTCACAGCCTGAACTGCTCCTGTGAGCTCAGCACATCAGAGCTCCAGCATGCCTGCCCAAGAGCTGGTGAGGAGGATTCACCATCACCCCAAACAGCGCCACTCAAAGCACCCAAACACCACTGCCCCAAAGCACCATCACCCCAAACAGCGCCACTCAAAGCACCCAAACACCACTGCCCCAAAGCACCATCACTGCAAAACATCATCATCCTAAAGCACTGTCAGCCCAAAGCACCATCACCCCAAACAGTGTCACTCAAAGCACAACCACCCCAAACACCACCGCTCCAAAACACCATCACCTCAAAACACCATCACCCCAAACAGCGCCACTCAAAGCACCCAAACACCACTGCCCCAAAGCACCATCACCTCAAAACACCATCATCCTAAAGCACTGTCAGCCCAAAGCACCATCACCCCAAACAGTGTCACTCAAAACACCATTATCCCAAACACCACTGCCCCAAAACACCATCACTGCAAAACATCATCACCCCAAAGCACTTTGACCCTAAAAGAGTTGCCCCAAAGCACAACCACCCCAAACAGTGTCACTCAAAGCACAACCACCCCAAACACCACTGCCCCAAAACACCATCACCTCAAAACACCATCATCCTAAAGCACTGTCAGCCCAAAGCACTCTGACCCTAAAAGAGTTGCCCCAAACACCATTGCACCAAAGAACCATCATCCTAAAACACTGTAACCCCAAAGCACCATCACCCCAAAACACCATCACCCTAAACACTGTCAGCCCAAAATGCCATCAGTCTCAAACACCATCACCCCAAAACAGTCACCCCAAACACCATCTCCCCAAAATACCACCAGTCCAAACACTGTTAGCCCAAAACTCTATCTCCCCAAACACCATTACCCCAAACAGTGCCACTCAAAGCACAACCACCCCAAACACCATTGCCCCAGAGCACCATCACCTCAAAACACCATTATCCTAAAGCACTGTCAGCCCAAAGCACTCTGACCCTAAAAGAACCATCCTCCTAAATCACTGTAACCCCAAACACCATCACCCTGAAAGAGTCACCCCAAACACGATTCAGCCCAAAATACCATTATCCTAAATATCGTTACCCCAAATACTGTCACCCCAAAACACCATCACCCTAAACCATCATCACCCCAAAACAGTCACCCCAAAACACCATCACCCCAAACCACTGTAACCCCAAAGCACCACCACTGTAAAACAGTCTCCTCAAAGCACCATCACTGCCCCTAAAACCCCATCCCCACCCCAAAACTGTCCCCCAGCCCCGCTGGCCGTGCTCACCACGTCGATCTCGGTGTTGGAGTGGCCCATGTTGCAGACAATGCAGCTGTTCTTCATCCTGTCCAGATGTTCCCTGGTCACCACGTTCTTGTTCCCTGCCAGCACCACAGCCCCGCATAAATCCCCTGTGCTGGTCCACATTTAGGGCTTTCCCTCAGGCCCAGGCTGGGCTGGGGCCCTTTTGGGGTGTGCATCCCATGGGGCTCTTTTGGGGTGTGCATCCGATGGGATCCCTTTTGGGGTGTGCATCCCCATGGGATCCCTTTTGGGGTGTGCATCCCTATGGGGCCCTTTTGGGGTGTGCAGCCCCGTGGGGCCCTTTTGGGGTGTGCATCCCATGGAGCCCTTTTGGGGTGTGCATCCCATGGGAGCCCTTTTGGGATGTGCATCCCCATGAGGCCCTTTTGGGGTGTGCATCCCATGGAGCCCTTTTGGGATGTGCATCCCCATGGGGCCCTTTTGGGGTGTGCAGCCCCTGTCCCGCCCCGCTGGCCCCGTACCTGTGCAGGTGATGACGATGTCCACCTGCCTGATGACCTCGTTGAGCTTCACCAGGCGGAAGCCGTCCATGCTGAGAGGGAAAACAGGGACAGAGTGAGCCCAGATCCCAATCTCGACCTCCTGATGAGCCACTGGGAGTTCCTGGGGTCATCCTGGAGGCTCTGGGGCATTTGTGAGGAGAAGTGAGAAGGGATCTGGGGGCTTTGCCATGTCCTGTTCTCATTTGCAAACCTCAATTCTCGACCCTGACGGGGTTTTCAGAGCTGTTCCTCCTGCAGGGAACACCCAGGAGCTGTGGATCCGCTCAGAATCCAGGCTGGGATGGATTTAGAGCATCCTAAAAACCACCCCAAAGCTGTGGGTGCCTCTCACCACCCCAAAATCCTTATTTAGGCACCTGCAGAACGCTCAGGGTGCTGAGGCCAGGCAGGCCTGCCCTGCCCTCCCCAGCAGGGTGAGCTCAGGGATAACAAGGGCAGGCTGGGTTTTTTTGGGATTCGTTGCCAATTCTCCCCAGAGCTCCTTCCTGTGCCTCTCACAAGCTGCAAAATTGTAGTTACTAAAAAAATAAAATTCATTTTTTTCTGCTGCATGTCCCAATTTCTGAGCTTTTCCCCACTGCGAGCTCCTCCTGAGAGGGGCCCCGTGCTGCTGCTGCTGCTGCTGCTGCTGCTGCTGCCTCGGGCAGGGCCAGGGAAGGGATTGCTGGAAATTCCCAGCTGAGGATGGATGAAGGTCGCAGAGCAGCCCAAAAGTTCATCAGCTCTGCTAATTAGAACTCGTCAGTCCTCTCAGCACCACAAGCTGGGGAGGAGCAGGCTGAGGGTTTGGGGGGCTCTGGGTGTTTGTGGGGTCCCACAGCTGGGGATGCAAAGGAGGATCCAGACCCTGCTGTGTCTGCTGAGGGGTTGGGGGGGTCACAGGACCCCAAACACCCCCAGGGTGAGGTGGGGGCACGGCCCTGGGAGAGCCAGGGAGCTGCTCATTCTCAAAATCCCTGCAAGCCACACCCCAAACTCCTGGCTGCCGAGGGATGGGATAAACCAGGAAAAGATTTAGGGCAGATGGGATAAACTGGGAGATGTTTTAGGGCAGGGCCTGTTTCATGGGATGGGACAAATCAGGAGAAGCTTTAGGGCAGATGGGACAAGCCAGGAGATGTTTTAGGGCATTTCTGGGATGGGATAAACCAGGAGATGCTGTAGGGCAGATGGGATAAACCAGGAGAAGCTTTAGGGCAGGACCCTTTTCTGGGATGGGATAAACCAGGAGATGTTTTAGGGCATTTCTGGGATGGGATAAACCAGGAGATGTTTTAGGACAGGGCCCTTTCCTGGGACAGGATAAACCAGGAGAAGCTTTAGGGCATTTCTGGGATGGGATAAACCAGGAGAAGCTTTAGGACAGGTGAGATAAAGTGGGAGATGCTTTAGGGCAAATGGGATAAACCAGGAGATGTTTTAGGGCATTTGTGGGACAGGATAAACCAGGAGAAGCTTTAGGGCAGGCCCCAGGGCAGAGCTGGGCTGCAGGAATCCCTTGGGAAGGGATTTCAGGGCAGATGAAGGGTTCCAGCCCTACCAGGCCTGCAGGGCGCAGATGGGGTCGATCTCGGTGACGTAGACGATGGAGCCCATGGCCTTGAGGGCAGCACAGCAGCCCTTGCCCACCTGCAACAACAGGGACGGGCTCAGGGACCCCACTGCTGGGCACCAACCCCACTGCTGGGCACCAACCCTGCTCCTGGGGCACCAACCCCACTGCTGGGCACCAACCCCACTGCTGGGCACCAACCCTGCTCCTGGGGCACCAACCCCACTGCTGGGCACCGACCTCATTGCTGGGCACCAACCCCATTGCTGGGGCACCAACCCCATTGCTGGGCACCAACCCCACTGCTGGGCACCGACCTCATTGCTGGGCACCAACCCCTGGAGCTGGGGCACCAACCCCTGGAGCTGGGGCACCAACCCCACTGCTGGGCACCAACCCCACTGCTGGGCACCAACCCTGCTCCTGGGGCACCAACCCCATTGCTGGGCACCAACCCCACTGCTGGGCACCAACCCTGCTCCTGGGGCACCAACCCCACTGCTGGGCACCAACCCTGCTCCTGGGGCACCAACCCCATTGCTGGGGCACCAACCCCACTGCTGGGGCACCAACCCCATTGCTGGGCACCAACCCCACTGCTGGGCACCAACCCCACTGCTGGGGCACCAACCCCATTGCTGGGCACCAACCCCACTGCTGGGCACCAACCCCTGGAGCTGGGGCACCAACCCCACTGCTGGGGCACCAACCCCTGGAGCTGGGGCACCAACCCCACTGCTGGGCACCAACCCTGCTCCTGGGGCACCAACCCCACTGCTGGGGCACCAACCCCACTGCTGGGCACCAACCCCATTGCTGGGCACCAACCCCTGGGGCTGGGGCACCAACCCCTGGAGCTGGGGCACCAACCCCACTGCTGGGGCACCAACCCCTGGAGCTGGGGCACCAACCCCACTGCTGGGCACCAACCCCACTGCTGGGCACCAACCCTGCTCCTGGGGCACCAACCCCACTGCTGGGCACCAACCCCATTGCTGGGCACCAACCCCTGGGGCTGGGGCAAGCTGAGAGCCAGGCCTGCCTTAGGGCAGACGGGCACTACAAACCCCGCTGGTTCTGCTCCCTGGGGTTCTTTTCCCCCAAAACATCCCAAGTGATGCCAGGGGAAGCTCCAGAGCCTCCTGCAGCCTTTGCTCCACTCAGGGAACGTTAGGGGTAATGAACCTTGGAAGGTTAATGAGGGAATCCAGGTTAAAATGTTCCCCCAAATGGGATTACAGCAGGAAAACCGGACCCATTCCAGCTGCTTGGACATTAGAAAAAATTCCAGTAGAGCACCCACTGTAACTGGTGTGAACTGGTCCTGAGAAAAACTGGGAAAAGAGGAATATTCCCATGTGGAGAGAGGGTGGGTGAAGGGAAAAATCAAGATTAATTCTCTCCTGATCACACTGGAATGCCCAGAATATCTGCAGAACCTCTGATTTCAGTAAAATCAGATAAAATATAATATTCAAATTATAAAAATATCTGTTGTATCAATATATGGGCATGCCAATATCCAGATATTAAAGATATGCAGAATATTTAATGTATTTTTTTTAAATTCAGCTTTGGCATCTCTTTAATAATAAAGAAATGAAGAAAACTTTCAGTTTTTGGCAAACTCATGGGGTCTGGGGGGTCCTGCAGGTGCAGAGCAAAGACCTGAGGGTGGGGGAAGCCGTGCTGAGGGTTTACACATGGAATTCCCAGTGGGAAAAGGGGGAAAATTGGGAATATGGAGCCCCTTACCTCCCCATAGCCACAAACCACCACCTGCTTCCCTCCAAACATCATGTCTGTTGTCCTCTTCAGGCTGAGGAAAAAGGGGAAAAAAAACCCAATTAAAGGTCAGAATTCCAGCCCAGCACTAAGAGCTGCTCCAAGGATGGAGCCACAGCTGGATCCTGCATCCCTGAAATTCCCGGGGAAGAGACAACCCCAAAAGCATCTAAAAATTCCCTTTGCCTTTGGGAAGGGTGGGGGTTCTTTTGTTCTTCCAACAAAGAGGATGGAATTTGGGTTTGGAGCCCTTTTTTTGTTGATTTTTATTAATTTCCCTTTGTTTTGACACTTCCAAAATATTGAAAATGCTCTCGAAAAATCCTTTAATCTGAATTTTTACTGTCAACCCCAGGTGCCCCCCAAGGAAGAGCCCCAGGAGCAGCAGGGCAGTGGGATCTCCTTGCCAGAACCCCAGAGCTTTTCCCAAATGAAGCTCCCCCTTCCTCTGGTTTCCTTCTGCTCCCTCCCTGAGCGTGTCCTACATTCCAGGCTATTTTTAGCTCGGGAGTAAATAGGTTAGCAGTGCAGGGAAGGTGAAATTCCCTCCCTTTTCCAGGGGAATTCAGCCAAAACCCACAGCAGCTTTGAGGCACCTCCGCTCTCCTCTGCCCTGACCCCGTCTGAAATTCCTGCACCGGGCTGAACCCAAATCCTGATTTACCTCCAAGGGGTTTGCATGGAATCCCTGGACTTTTTGGGTTGGGAAGGACCTTAAATCCCATCCCATCCCATCCCATCCCATGGATCCCATCCCATCCCATCCCATCCCATCCCATCCCATCCCATCCCATCCCATCCCATCCCATGGATCCCATCCCATCCCATCCCATCCCATCCCATCCCATCCCATCCCATCCCATCTCATCCCATCCCATCCCATGGATCCCATCCCATCCCATCCCATCCCATCCCATCCCATCCCATCCCATCCCATCCCAGGGACACCTCCCACTGTCCCAGGCTGCTCCAGCCCCAGTGTCCAGCCTGGCCTTGGCCATTCCAGGGATGCAGGGGCAGCCCCAGCTGCTCTGGCAATCCTGTTGCCATATTTCACACCCCCCCATTATTCCCATTCCCTGTTCCTTGGAAGGGGCTGCTGCACATCCCAAATCCACGGATTGCTCATGGGTTGTGTCACAAATGTCACAACAAGGACAAAACCTGTCCCAGCCTCACTTGGCCGTGATGGAATTTGGGGCTGGAGGGACAGGGACACCCAATTCCATGAAAAGAAAGGGAATAAGGAGCTGGAGAGGGCACAGGGACAGAGGGACACACACGGCACACAGGCAGATTTTATCCCAAGGGGAGAGGGACAGGACAGGAATTCTGACGTGCACCAGAGGTAGGGAAGGGTTTTATTCTCCTCTGACACACGAATTGAGCTGAGATGATCCAATTGCAGCAGAGCAGAGCCCTGTGGGAATTCCTCCCTGTTCTCCCATTCCCCCATGGGAATTCTTCCCTCTTCTCTGTGGGAATTCTTCCCCATTTCCTGTGGGAAATCCTCCCCATTCCCTGTGGGAATTCCTCCCTGTTTCCTGTAGGAATTCCTCCCCATTCCTGTGGGAATTCCTCCCCATTCCTTGTGGGAATTCCTCCCCGTTCTCCCATTCCCCCATGGGAATTCTTCCCTCTTCCCTGTAGGAATTCCTTCCTGTTCCTTGTAGAAATTCCTTCCAGTTCCCTGTGGGAATTCCTCCCCATTCCCTGTGGGAATTCTTCCCTGTTCCCTGTAGGAATTTCCCCCCATTCCTTATGGGAATTCCTCCCCATTCCCCGTGGGGATTCCTCCCCATTCCCCATGTGAATTCCTCCCCATTCCCTGTAGGAATCCCTCCCCATTCCCCTGGGATCCCTCCCTGTTCCCCTGGGATCCCCCTCACCCATCCAGGATGGACTCCCTGCAGCAGTAGAGGTTGTCAAACTTCTGCTTGGTGACCGAGTCGTTGACGTTCATGGCTGGCACGCAGAGCTTCCCCGCCTTGGAGAGCTGGTACAGCCTGGCACGGGCACGGAGCTGGGGGTTATCCAGGGAACTCAGCCCTGCACTCAGGGCTTTGGGATGGGAAGGGCCCTGAAGATCAGCCTGGCCATGGTGGGGGCACTGGACACTGTCCCAGTGCCCAGCCTGGCCTTGGGCACTGCCAGGGATGCAGGGGCAGCCCCAGCTGCTCTGGCAATCCCAGCCCAGGCAGGAATTCCTCATTGCCAAGATGCCATCCATGCCTGCCCTCTGGCAGTGGGAGCCATTCCCTGGGTGCTGTCCCTGCAGGCCTTGGCCCCAGTCCCTCTGCAGCTCTCCTGGAGCCCCTGCAGGCCCTGCAATGTGCTGGAAGCTCTCCCTGCAGCCTTCCCTGCTCCAGCATCCCCCTGCTCTCAGCTCTGGGCACAGACTCAACTCCTCATAGCAGGAAAATCACTAAAAATGAATTTAAACACCTCACTGTGGCTCCTCTTTCAAGAGAATCTGGAAATCCTGTTCCTGCTCCAGCCCTCGGGAAGGAGAACCTGCCTTTGGGAATCAATTCTTCCCACACTGGGATTTCAGATCCTAAAAATATCACCAGTCCTCCCCCTGACCCCGCTGGTGCAGAGCTGGAGCCATCTCCCTGTTTCACACATTTCATTTCCCTGTTCCAGGAGCTGCCTGAACCTCTGGCCAAGCTGTGATCCAGCTCAGAGCTGCAGCCAAGCCTCTCCCCCTGCAAGAACTCAGCCAGCAGTGCTGCTCTCCTCAGCTCCCTGTTCCCTGGCACCTGGGATGGGATGAATTCCATGGAAAAGCTCCTGTGACACCTCCCAGCCCCCAGAGCTGCTCCCACCCCAGCTCTGCTCCTGCCAGGGACTGAGGGATTTCACTCCTCACTCATCCCTTCCCCAGAAACAGCTCAGTTCCTCTTCCCAAATCTCACTTCTTCCCACGGATTTAGGGCAGGCCTGGGCTCTTGGCTGCCTCCTCACCCCTCCTGTTCCATCTCCACAGCAGGTGAGAGCCTCTCCTCCCAGCCCAGGAGGGGCTGCTGCTCCTCGTGGGAGCTCAGAGTGAAGCAGTTTCCATGCAAAGCCAGGCCTGGGAGAGCAGAGCCCAGGTGCTGCTGGAGGGGGCTCAGGGCTGAGCTCTGTCCCAAACCTGTGCACGCCGGTGACGCTCTCCTCCACGATGCCCTTGATCTTCTTGAACATGTTGGGGTACTTCTTGTAGATCCAGTGGGTGAGATCTCCCCCATCATCCAGGATCTGGAATGGAAACAGCCACAGAGTCACCTGGAGCCAGGCAGGGAGCCACTGCTGCAATGAACACACTGCAGGTGAGCGAGGAGAGGGAAACTCTGGCAAACTGCCTTGGGAAGGGCAGGCAGGAAAACAACTCCGTCCCAGAAATCTCAGAATTCCAGGGAAAAGAGAGGTCCAAGAGCTTGGGCAGTCTGATGTGTGTGGAAACACCTGGAACGGCACCCAGGAGAGGTGCAGGGCTCAGAGGGGTCCCCTGGAGAAGAAAAGGTCCAAGAAAAGGAAAAAACCCAAATGTGGAGTTTGCCACATCCTCCTGCCCCCAGGTGGCCTGGGCAAGGTGGGAAGGGCGAGAATCCTGCTGGACTCCAGGGAAAACAGGGAGCAGAGGGCACCCTGGGCAGGGAGGTGTCCAGGGGCTGCACAGGGTGAGAGCAGCCTCAGAGTCACCATCATCATCATCACCAGGATCTTCAACCTCATCTTTGCATATTCCACACACTGAAGTCAAAGACTTTTCACTGCATCATCATCATTATCATCATCATCATCATCCTCATCTCACTCTTTGAACACTTCCTACACCAAAGTTAAAGACTTCTCACTGCATCCTCCTCCTCCTCCCCTTCTTCTTCTCCTCCTCCTCCTTCTCCTCCTACTCCTACTCCTACTCCTACTACTACTCCCTACTACTCCTCCTTCTTCCATATTCTATACACTGAGATCAAAGACTTCTCACTTCATCATCACCATCATCATCTTCTTCATCCTCCTCACTTCATCATCACCATCACCATCATCTTCATCCTCTTCTTTGCATGTTCCCTATTCCAATGCAAGGAATTCTGACTGCATCATCATCGTCCTCATCATCATCACCATCCTTGCACATTCCATGCACTGATGTCAAAGACTTCTCACTGCATCATTGCCCTCCTCACCCTCCATCTCCTCCTCCAAGATTTCTCACTTCATCATCATCATCATCAACCATCACTCATCATCCTGTGGCCAGAGGCTGCTCGATCCGTTCCCCAGGGATGCCGGGGAGGGTTCAGGGAATCCCTGCACTCACAGCTCTGTTCTGGGGCCAGGAAAGGGGCCCTGCCCTGAGGCACCTCCCAGATTTTCCCCATCCCACAGCAGCCAGGAGTTGAAGGACGTGGCTTGCAGGGATTTGGGGAATTCTGGGTGTCCCAGAATCCCAGCCCTGGGTGGAAGCATCCCCGTCCCTGCCCGTGTGCTGCAGCTGGAGCTCGGCAGGGACCCTACGGAGCCTTCCCAGGAGAAAGGAGCTCTCCCTCTCCTGGCACAGAGGGGACACTGCCCAGCTCTGCTGGTGGCTTTGTGGGGCCACCACGCTGCCACCCAGGGACAGAGAGCTCCTTGGGAACGTTCTGTCCCCACCTTTTCCAGAACTGCCGGAATTTCCGCTGCGGTGAGCGCCGGGGAGCAGCTGCTCCTCCAGAGCTCCTGGGAGCACAGGGTGTCCTCCAGGGACTCCATCCCCAGCTCCGTGTCCCCAGGGAATCCATCCCCAGCTCCGTGTCCCCAGGAGTCCCCAGGGAATCCATGGAGTCTCCAGGGAATCCATCCCCGGCTCCTTGTCCCCAGGAGTCTCCAGGGAATCCATCCCCAGCTCCGTGTCCCCAGGGAATCCATCCCTGGATCCGTGTCCCCAGGAGTCTCGAGGGGCTCCATCCCCAGCTCCGTGTCCCCAGGAGTCCCCAGGGGAATCCATGGAGTCTCAGGGAATCCATCCCCGGCTCCTTGTCCCCAGGAGTCTCCAGGGAATCCATCCCCAGCTCCGTGTCCCCAGGGAATCCATCCCTGGATCCGTGTCCCCAGGAGTCTCGAGGGGCTCCATCCCCAGCTCCGTGTCCCCAGGAGTCCCCAGGGAATCCATGGAGTCTCCAGGGAATCCATCCCCGGCTCCTTGTCCCCAGGAGTCTCCAGGGAATCCATCCCCAGCTCCGTGTCCCCAGGGACTCCATCCCCAGCTCCATGTCCCCAGGAGTCTCCAGGGAATAATTTTTCCTGGAGAAAAGCAGCCTTGGCAGCCCTGGAGCTTCTCTCCAAGTCACCAACTCCCTCCCTCAGCCCTTCCATCCAAAGTTTTCTCCAGCAGAAAATCCCCAGAGAGGTTTTTCCATGAAGGAAACCTGGCAGATTCTGTATTTTTCAGAAAGAAATCCCTTTTCTGAACTATTCCTGTCCAGAGGGAGCCTTCCCCTGAGGGTCAGAATTCCCAGAGCCCCCCATGAAGGATCCCAGAATGAACTGGCCCCATGTCCAAGGACCAGGGAGCAATGATGGGAAAATTGAGGGAGGCACAGAATTCCCAGAGCAGCTGGGGCTGCCCATGGACCCCTGGAATGTCCAGGGCCAGGCTGGATGGGGCCTGGAGCAGCCTGGGATGGTGGGTCCCTGTGGAACCCAAACCATTCCATAATTCCATGACTTCAAGATCCTTCTCACACCCTGCTCCTCACCCAGCGTCCTGTTTCTTATCTCTAAAACCATTTTAAATAATTTCTTATCTCTAAAACCACAGATCTCCAAAATCCAGCAAGATCTCTGGGAACAGATCCAAGATCCTGGTGCTCCCTCCATCATTTCCATGCTCCGGGAGCAGGTCTGAAATCAGTCCCAGAATGAAGAGATCCTGGGAAAGCAAAATCCACAATTTCTGGGACTCTGACTTGCTCCAAAAGTGCCATTTTGGATGGGAAATGATTCCTCAAAGAGCAGAACAAAGCTGCTCTCAGGTCTAGACTCAGTCTGATACCTCGGGGGTGGATTTTTTTGACACTCCTGGTTCTTTTTAAAGGTGACAGCGACTGGAAGGGACAAAAATCCCACCTCAAACGAGCCAATATTGGCAAAAACCCAACTCAGATCCACATTTCCACCTTTGATCACTTCCCATATTTAGATCAGGAGCACCAGGGCTTAAAATCCTTGGGGAAATGTGATGAAAGCAGCACATCTGACAGCTGAAAATTATTCTGCTCACCCAATTCCAGGTTCTCTGTTTTCCCTGGAAACGAGGGCAGGATAAAAAGGGAGTTGGGTACCTGAGGTTTGTGTGGTTTAAAGTGTGGAAATCACGGAAAAATCTGGGCTTTGTTCCTAAAAATCACCTCAGCCAAAGGTGAGAATTTAAGGGTGAAAAGGGTGAAAAACTCTTCTCAAAAAATACTGATTTGGAGCCATTTTTAGCAGCTTAAACTGCAGCGAGATGCTCTGAAATCAAACGAAACACCCCAAAAAACTGCATTAACGCAGCTTCTTTTGGAAGCACTGAAACCAAACCTCGCTTGGTGAGATCCAGGAGATTTCAGCTGCCTTTCCCTTGCCTCTCCAGGCGGGATTTTTCCAGGTGGGAGTGTTCCAGGTGTTTCCCAACTCACCATGTTGGGCTGCCAGCCCTCGACGTTGACGCAGCGGTCGATGCACCACCAGAAATCGTCCTCGGATTCGCCCTTCCAGGCAAACACTGGGAACCCTGGCCAGGGAGGGACAGGGGGTTAAGGCAGGAAAATCCCGTGGGAATCAGCTCCTGGACACTGATTTATTAATTAGTGCGTTAATTTAATAGATTCAATTATTACTCAGCTTCAGCCAGCAAGACCCACGGTGGGTTTGGCTTCTTCTGCGTGTCCCAGAGCGCGGGGTCAAACCTGTGGCTTCAGGCAGGTGAATTCCCTGACTTTAACCAGGTAAAATCTTTGGGCTTACTCAGGTAAAACCCCTGGAATTATGTAGGTAAAATCCCTGGATTTATCCAGGTAAAACCCCTGGACTTGCCCAGGTAAAATCCTTGGCCTCACTCAGGTAAAATCCCAGGTCTTATCCAGGTAAAATCCTTGGTCTTATCTAGGTAAAACCCCTGGAATTATCCAGGTAAAACCCCTGGACTTATCCAGGTAAAATCCCTGGCCTTACCCAGGTAAAATCCCTGGATTTATCCAGATAAAATCCTTGGCATTACCCAGGGAGAACCCTTGGATTTATCCAGGTAAAACCCCTGGAATTATCCAGGTAAAACCATTGGACTCACCCAGGTAAAATCCTTGATATGACTCAGGTAAAATCCCTGGACCTGCCCAGGTAAAATCCCGGGATTTATTCAGGCGAAATCTCTGGATTTATTCAGGTGAAATCCTTGGCTTCACCCAGGTAAAACCCCTGAATTTACTCAGGTAAAATCCTAGACCTCACTCAGGTAAAATCCCTGGCCTGGATTTACTCGGGTTAAATCCCTGGTCTTACCCAGGGAAAGTCCTTGGCCTCCTCACTCACTCAGGAAAAATCCTTGGCATTACCCAGGTAAATTCTTTGATCTTATCCAGGTAAAATCCATGGCCTTTCCCAGGTAAAACCCTTGAATTTACTCAGGTAAAATCCCTGGCCTAACCCAGGTAAAATCCCTGGATTTATCCAGATAAAATCCTTGGCATTACCCAGTTAAAACCCTTGGATTTATCCAGGTAAAACCCCTGGTCTTATCCAGGTGAAACTCTTGGTCTTTTCCATGTCAAATCCCTGGTTTTGCCCAGGTAGAATTCCTGTCATTACCCAGGTAAAATCCCTGATCTTACCCAGGTAAAACCCTTGGATTTACCTGAGTAAAATCCCTGATCTTACCCAGGTAAAACCCTTGGCCTTACCCAGGTAAAATCCCTGGATTTATCCAGGTAAAACCCTCGGTCTTTTTCTATGTAAAATCCCTGGATGTACCCAGGTAAAACCCTTGGCTTACCCAGGTAAAATCCTGGTTTTAGGGAAAACCATTGGATTTAGCCAGGTAAAGCCCTGGACACACCCAGGATTTCCCAGGTAACCCCCACACGCTCAGTTTCTGCTCCATGAATCACATTCCCCCCAAATTCTCTCTTTCACCTGAGTTATGCCCCAATTATAGAACTGAAACTCAATTTAGTTTCATTTCTCGGAGCAAAACAACTTCCAGCTTCAGCTTATAAATGACATTCTTACCAAGGATTTGACCTGGGCAAGACCAAAGATTTTACCTGGATAAGTCTAGGAAAAAACCCCAACTATTCCAAGAGTTCCAGAGCTTTGGGAAGGGGTGATTTTGTGCTGCAGGTTTATCCTAAACTGAAGAGAATGCAGGGAAAAAAGCCTCCAAGGGGCGATAAGTGAGCTAAAAACAACAGGGCATCAAAAATTCCCTAGAAAATGCAGCAGGAATACCTTATAAAATGCAGGATGAATTCCCCATGAAATGCAGGAATTCCCTATGAAGTGCAGTAGAAATTCCCTATAAAACTCGGGAGGAATTCCCTATAAAACCCAGGAGTAATTCCCCATAAAATGCAGGAGGAATTTCCTATAAATGCAGGTAGAATTCCCTATAAATCCCAGTAGAAATTCCATATAAATCCCAGGAGGAATTCCCTATAAAACCCAGTAGAAATTCCCTATAAAATGCAGGAAGAATTATCTATAAAATCCAGTAGAAATTCCCTATAAAGTCCAGTAGAAATTCCCTATAAAACTCGGGAAGAATTCCCTATAAATCCCAGGAGGAATTCCCTATAAAACCCAGGAGAAATTCCCCATAAAACCCAGGAGGAATTCCTTGTAAATGCAGGAATTCCCTATAAATTCCGGGAGGAATTCCCTATAAATGCAGGAAAAATTCTCTATAAAACCCGGGAGGAATTCCCTTTAAAACGCAGGCGAAATTCCCTATAAATGCAGAAGGAATTCCCTATAAATGCAGGACAAATTCTCTACAAAACCCAGGAGGAATTCCCTGTAAATGCAGGAATTCCCTATAAATCCCAGGAGGAATTCACTGTAAATTCCAGGAGGAATTCCCTACAAAATCCAGGAGGAATTCCCTATAAAACGCAGGAGGAATTCCCCATAAAATGCAGGAGGAATTCTGTATAAAATCCAGGACCTATTCCCTATAAAACCCAGGAGGAATTCCCTATAAATCCCAGGAAAAATTCCCCATAAAACCCAGGAGGAATTCCTTGTAAATGCAGGATAAATTCTCTACAAAACCCAGGAGGAATTCCCTAAAAATCCTAGGAGGAATTCCCTATAAAATCCAAGAGGAATTCCCTATAAATCCCAAGAGGAATTCCCTATAAAATGCAGCAGGAATTCCTTACAAAATCCAGGAGGAATTCCCTACAGAATACAGGAGGAATTCCCTGTAAAATCCAGTAGGAATTCCCTATAAAGCCCAGTAGGAATTCCCTATAAAACCCAGGAGAAATTCCCTATTAAACCCAGGAGGAATTCCCCATAAAACCCAGTAGAAATTCCCTATAAATCCCGGAAGGAATTCCCTATAAATCCCGGAAGGAATTCCCTATAAATCCCAGGAGGAATTCCCTATAAATGCAGGAGGAATTCCCTATAAATCCCAGGAGGAATTCCCCATAAATCATAGTAGAAATTCCCTGTAAATCCCAGGAGGAATTCCCTGTAAATCCCAGGAGGAATTCCCTATAAAATGAAGAAGGAATTCCTTACAAAATCCAGGAGGAATTCCTTACAGAATACAGGAGGAATTCCCTATAAAATCCAGTAGAAATTCCCTATAAAGTCCAGGAGGAATTCCTATAAAACTCAAAATAAATCCCAGGAGGGATTCCCTATAAAACCCAGGAGAAATTCCCTATAAATCCCAGGAGGAATTCCCTGTAAGATGAAGAAGGAATTCCCTACAGAATCCAGTAGAAATTCCCTATAAATCCCAGGAGGAATTCCCTATAAATCCCAGGAGGAATTCCCTGTAAATCCCAGGAGGAATTCCCTATAAAATGAAGAAGGAATTCCTTACAAAATCCAGGAGGAATTCCTTACAGAATACAGGAGGAATTCCCTATAAAATCCAGTAGAAATTCCCTATAAAGTCCAGGAGGAATTCCCTATAAAACTCAAAATAAATCCCAGGAGGGGATTCCCTATAAAACCCAGGAGAAATTCCCTATAAATCCCAGGAGGAATTCCCTGTAAGATGAAGAAGGAATTCCCTATAAAACCCAGGAGAAATTCCCTATAAATCCCAGGAGGAATTCCCTATAAATCCCAGGAGGAATTCCCTGTAAATCCCAGGAGGAATTCCCTGTAAATGCAGGAGGAATTCCCTATAAATCCCAGGAGGAATTCCCTATAAAATGAAGAAGGAATTCCTTACAAAATCCAGGAGGAATTCCTTACAGAATACAGGAGGAATTCCCTATAAAATCCAGTAGAAATTACCTATAAAACGCAGGAGGAATTCCCCATAAATCCCAGTAGAAATTCCCCATAAATCCCAGTAGGAATTCCCTATAAATCCCAGTAGGAATTCCCCATAAATCCCAGCAGGAATTCCCTGTAAATCCCAGCAGGAATTCCCCTGAAGGCAGGAGCAGTCCGTACCGCTCTCGGCCAGGGCGGCCGCCACCTCGTTGAGGGTGGAGTAGATGTTGCAGGCGGCCCAGCGGCACTGAGCCCCCAGCGCTCCCAGCATCTCCATCAGCACCTGCACGCAAACACACGGGAATCAGCAAAATCGGGGTTCGTCTGCAAAAACACCGCGGGAATCAGCAACATCGGGGTTTGTCTGCAAAAACACCACGGGAATCAGCAACATCGGGGTTTGTCTGCAAAAACACCGCGGGAATCAGTAACATCGGGGTTCGTCTGCAAAAACACCGCGGGAATCAGTAACATCGGGGTTTGTCTGCAAAAACACCGCGGGAATCAGCAAACATCGGGGTTCGTCTGCAAAAACACCACGGGAATCAGTAACATCGGGGTTTGTCTGCAAAAACACCGCGGGAATCAGTAACATTGGGGTTCGTCTGCAAAAACACCGCGGGAATCAGCAAAATCGGGGTTCGTCTGCAAAAAACACCGGGAATCAGCAAAAATCGGGGTTCGTCTGCAAAAACACCGCGGGAATCAGTAACATCGGGGTTCGTCTGCAAAAACACCGCGGGAATCAGCAACATCGGGGTTCGTCTGCAAAAACACCATGGGAATCAGTAACATTGGGGTTTGTCTGCAAAAACACCGCGGGAATCAGCAACATCGGGGTTTGTCTGCAAAAACACCGCGGGAATCAGTAACATCGGGGTTTGTCTGCAAAAACACCGCGGGAATCAGTAACATCGGGGTTTGTCTGCAAAAACACCATGGGGAATCAGTAACATTGGGGTTTGTCTGCAAAAACACCAGTGGGAATGCCCCGTTTGGGGTCAGTTTAGGGGATGAGCAGTGGGAATGCCCCATTTGGGGTCAGTTTAGGGGATGAGCAGTGGGAATGCCCCATTTAGGGTCAGTTTAGGGGATGAGCAGTGGGAATGCCCTGTTTGGGGTCAGTTTAGGGGGTCAGCAGTGGGAATGCCCCATTTAGGGTCAGTTTAGGGGATGAGCAGTGGAATGCCCCGTTTAGGGTCAGTTTAGGGGGTCAGCAGTGGGAATGCCCCATTTGGGGTCAGTTTAGGGGATGAGGAGTAGGAATGCCCCATTTAGGGTCAGTTTAGGGGATGAGCAGTGGGAATGGCCTGTTTGGGGTCAGTTTAGGGGATGAGCAGTGGGAATACCCCATTTAGGGTCAGTTTAGGGGGTCAGCAGTGGGAATGCCCTGTTTGGGGTCAGCAGTGGGAATGCCCTGTTTGGGGTCAGTTTAGGGGATGAGCAGTGGGAATGCCCCATTTAGGGTCAGTTTAGGGGATGAGCAGTGGGAATCCCCCGTTTAGGGTCAGTTTAGGGGATGAGCAGTGGGAATGCCCCGTTTGGGGTCAGTTTAGGGGATGAGCAGTGGGAATGCCCTGTGTGGGTTTGGGGCTCTCACCGCCGTCTGTGCTGTGATGTGAGTGCAGCCCACGATCTTGGCCCCAGCCAGGGGCTTCTCCCCCTGAGCTCTCTTCCTCAGAGCCATCAGCGCCGGCATCTCTGCGGGGGAAATGGGAAAAGGAAAACGGGGATGGGATGGGAACAGCTCAGGAGGAACAGCCACCCCTGCCCGGTGTTCCCATAAACTCACACAGCTTCAAAACAGCCAAAGCCTCCACAGCAAATACATCAAAACCCCCAAATCCCAAATACATCAAGATCCCCAAATCCCAAATACATCAAAATCCCCAAATCCCAAATGCATCAAAATCCCCAAATCCCTCTGGAGTTTTCCCTGTTACGTTCAAATTTTTGCCTCCAGGTGAGGCTGCAGGAAAATCTGCTTTGGGCTCAGGATTTGGGATTTGCTGCTCCATCTCTCCAACATCCAACACCTAAACCCTGCCTGGTCTTTGCTTTTTTTTATGTTTTGGAGGTAAACAAGCTAAACCAAAATTGTGATGTTTATGGGATGGATTTCATCTTTTCTACTGATTCAAAAGAACGAGTTTGGTTGCAGGGTACTCCTAACCCTTTTCCATCCCCAAAATCCCAAAGAGGCTTCCCCATCCCAACAGGAATGGGGTCAAGAACACCTGCCTGGTGCTCCCATGAATTTACATGGCTCTGGCAGCTTCAAAACAGCCAAAGCCTCGAGAGAAAACCCCAAATCCATCAAAACGACCCCAAATGCCTCTCGATTTTTCCCTATTTTATTCAAATTTTTGCCTACCAGCTGAGGCTGCAGGAAAATCAGCTTTGGGCTGGGGATTTGGGATTTGCTGATTTGTTCCACCTCTCCAATATCCAAACCCTGCCTGGCCTTTGCTTTTTTTTTTTTTTTTTTGAGGTAATCAAGCTAAACAAAACTGTGATGTTTATGGGATAGATTTAATATTTTCTACTGATTTAACAAAATAACTTTGACCATAGAATGGTCTTTTAATGGTTGGAACTACACAGCAAAACTGTATAACTCCTTTCCGATCCCATAAAACCCCACAGAAGCTTTCTCCAATGCCCAAAACCCCACAGAAGCTTTCCCAATGATCAAAACGACACAGAAGCTTTCCCATTCCCCCAAAACCCCATAGGAGCTTTCCTAACTCCCAAAACCCCACAGAAGTTTTCCCAATGCCCAAAACCCCACAGAAGCTTTCCCACCCCCCAAAACCCCACAGAAGCTCTCACAACCCCCAAAATCCCAGAGAAACTTTCCCAACCTACAAAATTCCACAGAAGCTTTCCCAATGCCCAAAATCCCTCGGAAGCTTTCCCAACCCCCAAAACCCCACAGAAGCTTTCCCATCCCCCAAAATCCCACAGAAGCTTTCCCATCCCCCAAAACCCCACAGAAGCTTCCCCAACCCCCCAAACCCCACAGAAGCTTTCCCATTCCCCCAAAATCCCATAGGAGCTTTCCCAACTCCCCAAATCCCATAGAGGCTTTCCCACCCCCTAAAATCCCACAGAAGCCTTCCCATCCCCCAAAACCTCACAGAAGCTTTCCCAACACCCAAAATCCCAGAAAAACTTTCCCAACCCACAAAATCCCACAGAAGCTTTCCCAATGCCCCAAACCCCACAGAAGCTTTCCCAATGCCCCAAACCCCACAGGAGCTTTCCCATCCCAGCAATGTGGGGGCAGGAGGAGCCCCGAGGAGCAGAGGAGGGAGCCCTTACCCTGCTCGGCGATCTCGATCTCGCGGCGCCCGAACTCGGCCTGTTTGATGTTCTTGACGCAGAAGTCGCTGCTGCCCTTGGAGTTCTTCTGCTGCTTGTCCCTTGGCGAGGTCTCGTCGTCGGAGCTGTCCGTGTAGGAGGCAGCTGCAGGGAGCAGGGCAGGTCAGGAACGGGGTGAAACATTCCCGAAATCCCCAGCACCCACAGGGAAGGGGGTGGGTGGCCCACCAAGGGTGTCCATGGATCCCAGCTCCTTCCATCCCAGCTGGGATCTCTCCTTCTCCTCACAAGCTGGATTTACCTGGGATGAATTCTTAATTCTCATCGACCTCTACTTCAACACCACAGCAGAGGTGATGGCATTGAGCACTGATTCCTGGTTCCCACATGGGCTCATCTCCATGGCCTTCTACCACCTCTCTTTCCAAACACTCTCCCACCTGTCTTCCCCAAAGTTCTCTCATCTCTCTTCCCAAAAGTTTTCCCACTTTTCTTCCCCTAAGCTCTCCCACCTCTCTTCCCCAAAGTTCTCCCACCTCTCTTGCCCCAAATGTCCTCCCAACTCTTCTCGCAAAAGTTCTCCCACCTCTCTTTCCAACGTTCTCCCACCTCTCTTCTCCAAAATTCTCCCGCCTCTCTTTCCAAGGTTCTCCCACCTCTCTTCTCCAAAATTCTCCCACCTCTCTTCCCCAAGGTTCTCCCACCCTCTTCCCAAAGTTCTCCCACCTCCCCTACCCAAAGTTCTCCCACCTCTCTTCCCCAAATTCTCCCACCTCTCTTCCCAAAGTTCTCCCACCTCTCTTCCCAAAGTTCTCCCACCTCTCTTCCCAAGGTTCTCCCACCTCCCTTCCCACTCTTCCACCTCTCTTACCCCAGAAGTTCTCCTACCTCTCTTCCCAAAAGTCCTCCCACCTCTCTTGCCAAGGTTCTCCCACCTCTCTTCCCAAGGTTCTCCCACCTCTCTTCCCAAGGTTTTCTCACCTCTCTTCCCCAAAGTTCTCCCACCTTTCTTTCCAAGGTTTTCTCCCACTTCTCTTCCCAAAAGTTCTCCCACCTCTCTTCCCAAAAGTTCTCCCACCTCTCTTCCCCCAGAAGTTCTCCCACCTCTCTTTCCAAGGTTCTCCCAGCTCTCTTCCCAAAAGTTTTCCTACTTTTCTTCCCAAACATTCTCCCACTTCTCTTCCTGAAATTCAGGCCTCCACAGCTCCAAGACATCCCACAAAATGCCTGCTGAGGTTTAGAGCACTCCTAAGCCCAGTAGGAATTGTCATTTCAGACCCTACTGGGGCACTTCCAAACCAGCAGGAATTGTAATTTCAGACCCATTTAATCCCAAACAGTCAGGTGAGTTGATGATTATCCCGTCACTGTGGGATTCCCAATCCTTGGGTTTGCTCCATTTTGGTGTTCCCTCACAGTGGCGATGAGCTGCTGCTGACTGGGAGGCTCGTGTGGGATGGTTGGAAGGAACTTCTCCACTGGGAGGATAATCCATGAGCCTGGTGTGGATTGTGCAGGGAGCTGCTGGCTCCCCATCCTCAGGGGATTTTGGGGATTGTTTGGAAAGCCGGGGATCACCGGATCCTGTCCTGAGCCCCACGGGATGGGATTGAGGCTCTGCCTTAAGACAGGGTGTGGATGTGCTGAATTCACTCCAGGAATTGTCTTCCTTCCTAGTCCGTGTGCTCCAAACCTCTGATTATGGAATTAGACCAATGGAAGAGCCCTCCATGGAGTTAGAAATTCCCTTTTCTGTTGGATTCCTAAAATCCCGTGTACTTGAATAAAATCACATCCATTTCTGATTGGAGTCACAATGGATCACCCACCACTCTGGATCAGCTGAAGGAATCCTTTGTGCCACATCTTCTGGATTTTGGATTTTGGATTGTGCCACATTTTTGGATTCTCTGGAATCCTTCCCCGCCGTGGGAAACCAAACCTCTCCTTCCATCTTCCAGGACTGGCACCAGCAGCCACAGAAATGCAATGAGCTCCAAATCCCAGCTCCTCTTTCCTCTCCACGTGACACTTCCAGGACACGACTGGCCACTCCCTCATTCCACATGGAATTGCTCTGCTCCAAGTCCTTCCTCTCCAGGTGACCCTTCCAGGACCCAACTCATCCACACAGCCATTCCCTCATTCCTCACGGAATTGTTCTGCTCCAAGTCCTTCCTCTCCAGGTGATCCTTCCAGGACCCAGCTGGCCATTCCCTCATTCCTCATGGAATTGTTCTTCCTCTCCAGCTCCTGTGGTGCTTGTAAACTGAACCTGGAGCCTGGCATCCAATGATTTTGGGTCCACCCCAGAGGAATTCCGTGGTGGAACAGCTCCATCCATGATGGCCCTGGTGGAGCTGGCTGGTATTTTGGATCGCTGGGAATGATGGACACTCCTCCTTCCACATCCCCACAGGCCTCTGGAACCCACGGGAGCTGCTCCAGCCAATGTCAAGATTCCCAGTTTCCACCCCAAACCTGCACTGGGGGAATGGGGCAGCAGGAAGGGGGGAGGTTCTCACAGTGCTGATCCCAGCAGCATTCCCAAAGAGCCACAGCATTCCAGTGTCATCCAGGCCTTGAGTGGGGATGCATTCCAACAGCCCCTTCAATCATTCAGAGTAAATCCAACAATCTTCTGCCCTGATCGGCTCCAGTGACATTTCCACACCAAAAACCCCAAAAAAGTTGTTAAAGTGGCCATGGGGTTGTGTTTCCTGCAGGACCCGACAAGCTCCACACTTTCCCTCCTGGCTCCTGGGAAGGGTTTCGGGATTCCAAGGAAAAGGCTCAGCCTGGGCACCGTGGGTGTGCCAGGCTCCCCCCGAGCTGCCCAGCTCCCGATCCCAGGGAATTAGGAGGGAATTAGGCATTGCTGGAATTTCTCCCCATCCTTGCTGAGTGTTGAGTCCCACCCTGCCAACAAACCCCTGAGGACAGTGGGGCTCCAGCTCTGCAGCTCTGCTCCCAATCCCACAGCAGATCCGAGGGACCAGGAGCCCGGATTAACTACAAAGAGCACCTTGTACAAACCAAACTCTATGTCAAGGGCTCCAGGAGGAAGGATTTATTAGTTGGAGGAAGATTAGTTCCTTGAAGAGAGTTAATCTGTGTAGAGGTTGATTTAAAACCAGGCAGTTTTGGTTCTGGGGGTTAAAAGTAATTTTTTTGAACAAAAAAAATCCTGCCTGGAGTTGCCAGATTTTCACAGGCAGGAGGTTTTATACTATTAAATAAATCTAAAATATAGAAGTGTACGTATAATTACAGTAATTAAATGAATGCTGATAGTTAATGTAACAGCAAACCAAATCTCTGAAAGTCAATTTTGCCTTTGCTTTGCTGTAAAATGAAAAAGAAGGACTGAAAGGAAAGGATTCCAGTCATTAACTGACGGGACAGTCTCCTAAAGATATTCTCCAAAGTTGATGAATGAAAACTTCCTCCCTGGGCTTGGCATTCTGTGAGCTATAGAAAACTGAAACATCAACTGGATTATTTGTGTTACATGTTTGTATCTCTGTCCAGAGAGACTGAGGATTCCACATCCCCGGAGGTGTCCAAGCTTGGAGAAGGCCTGGAGCACCTGGGACAGTGGGAGGTGTCCCTGCCATGGCAGCGGTGGCACTGGGTGGACTTTGAGGTCCCTTCCCACCCAAACCATTCCAGGATTCCATGATTTCCATTATCCATGTATTACTCGCAGATTACTGGGCTCCAGGATCCATGCGGGTCCCTCCCAACTCAGGGTATTCCACAATTTCATGGTTTCCAGAGAATGACATAAAAGCAGCAGGTCTCAGGTGACTTCCATCCATGTCCTGCCCCAGCAAAGCCCAGGTCAGAGCCTAAACTCAGCCAAGTCTGGCTCTGCTGATATTTGAGGTGAGGCTCCACTCATGGCTGCCTGAGCTGGCATCACAAAGGGCAAAAAAGGGGCAGCCTGAGCCTCTTACAGACCCCAAATAAGGACAAAACTGGTTTATTCTCTGTAACACCTTCCAAAAATATGAAACAGCACCAAGATGAAGTCAGCAGCCTGGAATTCCAGATATTCCTGTCCTAATCCCACCCTCAGAATGTGCCTGTGGTGGGTAACACACAACGTTGAGCACTTGGGTCACCCAGGCTGGGCTGACCTAAAAAAATCCATTTATCCATCCATCCATCCATCCATCCATCCATCCATCCATCCATCCATCCATCCATCCATCATCCATCCATCATCCATCCATCCATCCATCCATCCATCCATCCATCCATCCATCATCCATCCATCCATCCATCCATCCATCCATCCATCCATCCATCCATCCCTCCATCCATCCATCCATCCATCCATCCATCCATCATCCATCCATCATCCATCCATCCATCCATCCATCCATCCATCCATCCATCCATCCATCCATCCCTCCATCCATCCATCCATCCATCCATCCATCCATCCATCCATCCATCATCCATCCATCATCCATCCATCCATCCATCCATCCATCCATCCATCCATCCATCCATCCCTCCATCCGTCCGTCCATCCGTCCGTCCATCCATCCATCCGTCCATCCATCCGTCCGTCCATCCATCCATCCATCCATCCCTCCATCCGTCCGTCCATCCATCCATCCATCCATCCATCCATCCATCCATCCATCCATCCATCCATCCATCCATCCATCCATCCATCTGCCATCATGGGAACTGAAGTCCTCCATCAGGATTGCCAGTCTTGCTCCTTTCATTAGCAGGAAATTGAACATTTGCACGAGATAATTAACTGCAATTCTGATGTTAATTGTAAGGAGAGGAGGAGAATTTCCCAATGTTCCTCCAGGTCCTTCCACCTGTGATGTGGGAGTGACCACGGTGACATCAGCCAGGATAAGCAGACTCGGAGTCTGCAGCAATAGTCCCAAACATTCCCAGGGGCTCCGGGATCAGATGGAGTTGTAGATTCCCAACAGAGCCCGGGCTGATGTGCCTCTGGAGAGAACGTGGCATGAGCATTCCTGAATTTCTCCCTTTTCCATGGGAATGCAGGGAGTGCCTGCAGGATGGGTCACTCCGGGGGTGCCCAACCTTTGGGGGGCTCATCCCAACCTCTGGAAGAGACTTTGGAGGTTGCTCCAAGCCTGCAAAGCAGCACGAAGGAAGCAGCAAGCCGGGAGCTGGGAAAGGAGACCAGGAACAGTTGGCTTTCCCACAAAAACCGGGATGCAGCCTGGGACTGTGGTGTCCAGGATCAGATCAGAACCTCCATCTTATGGAGAGGAGCACTCTGCCAGGAGCTGAGTGACCAGATAAGCACGCCTTCTCCAGCTCTGCTCTTCCAAACCTGCTGAGGAATGCCAAGGGCTCCTCACAGCCCAGTCCTGTCCCAGCTCGTCTCCGCCATCCTCGGCATCGTGGGAGTGTGTGGAGAAACACCAAGGAGAGTTCCCAGCTAGGAGGACTTCTGGCCACCAGCCAGGTCTGTGTGCAGCCACCAGCCATGGGCCATCAGGAGCAGCTGGAGTCGGAGTTTCCTGAGGTTTTCCAAACTTGCCAGAGCTGAATCACAGCTTTGAACCTCCCAGGCTGGGCTGGATGAGGCTTGGAGCAACCTGGACTAGTGGAAAGTGTCCTTGACAGCAGGAGGGTGGAATAAGGTGAGCTGAGCTCTAAGGTGCCTAAAACCACCCAGATTCTCCCCAAACACACTGTGAGCTGCCAAGTACCCCAAAAACTCCATCCAGCAAGATTCCAGCAGCAGAAACCCCTTCCAAGAGCCTTCCAAAGTCCCCAAAGACTCCAACCTCATGTGCAACAAACCTACAGTGGGACCCCCGTGGATTTGTTCAGAACAGGAGGGAAGACGATGCTTAAGCAGGAATAAAGTGTGGAAACACTGTTTTCCTGGGAGGATCAAGACAGGGAGGAGAGGAGGGAGTGGAAAGGAGGGCAGAAGCAGCTGCACACTGGGGTTATAAGGAGAGAGCACCAGAATAATTTCATTTTCCATCCAGCTGTAGAGGACAATGAGGAAAAAAGCAAACCCCTATTTCCGTGCCTTCCCTGTGAGGCCAGAGCAGATGTGGGAGATGCCTGGACACACCTGAGCTGTAGCTGTCTGTCGAGGACTGCGAGATGGAGCGGGACAGCGACCGGCGGCCGATCTTGGTCGGGCGCTTGTTGAACTCCTGCTTTTGGTCAGCAAACTGGATCTGTGGAAAGAAATCAGGGATTTTCTGTAAAAAACACAACGGATCAATCCCAAGAACCCAGAGCCTTGGGATTCTCTGGGTCCCAACACCGGCACCATCTCAGTCACGGCCCAGAGCACAATTCCTGTTATTTAATGGGGACTGGATATGGTAAATTGCCCATTTTGTTTAATTTCAGTCCTTCCAGCCAAGATTAGAGATGTCACTCCAGGCTGTTGAATTTTGGGAGCACAGATGGCTGGAGAACACAAGTTTATAGCAGTACACAACAGAATGACACCGGATCAGGAGCAGCCACAGGAAGGGAAAATCCTCACCAAACTCAAGTTACAGCCAGGGCTGTGCCACGATTAACCCCCTGATCCCTGCGGGATGGGGGCTTTGCACACACACCAGGGTTTATGTTCCTCCTCTAAGAAGCTGCTGGCCTGAAATAACTTCCCTTTTTTGTCCTTTTTCTTCCCCTAATTTAGAACAAATCCCTCCACGGCTGAGCAGCTCCATCACAGGAGGAGGTTACTGGCGTGAAGCAGAGCTGGAGACACGCAGGGATTCTAACAAAGGGGGAATAATTTGGGTTAAATTCACATTTTCCTACACCACATCACCTCTTCAAGGACACCAAACACAACTTTTCACACAGTGCAGTGATCTTGGTAATTCAGAGCTCCCTGAGCCCTCACACATCCAACACCAAGTAAACGACGAAGCAAAAGAAGTCCTGAACTGAATCAGGCAGAATTAGAACCACTTTAAAATAAACCCTATAAGGTTTAAACCCCTTAAACACTGCCACAAGCTGGGTTCAGCTTTAGCTGAGACAGCCAGGAGGTGGAAGGAAGCACCAGGAAAGGAAAATGTGGGAAGGGGCCAGGTCAAGGCTCGGATCTGCTTTTGGCTTGGGTTGGCTGACATCCTTTGGCTTTAATCCTTTAGGGAATAGAGAGAGGGGCAAAAAGGGAATTTCACAGGGTCCCAGAGTGATTTGGGTTGGAAGGGACCTAAAGGATCATCCAGTTCCATAGGACACCTTCTCCTATGCCAGGCTGCTCCAAACCCTGCCAAACCCACAAAAGTCGCGTTCCAGCCAGGCTGGGAAGATGGGAATGTTCCAGATGGGATGAAAAGAGAGATTTGTCTCGGTCGGCTCCTACCAAAACACCTCTGAAGGCAACAGCTTCAAGGAGAAGCTGTGGAGCCTTGGAGAGCTGCAGCTCCTTGGATTTAGGAGCCCAAGCTGCTCTGAAGTGACACAAGAGCTGCTGCTTTCAACTTCCAGCAGGAACAAACAATTCCCTCTGGAAAACCTCACCTGCAGAGGCACAAGGGGTTAACGCAGGTGAGGTTTCACCTTTACATTCCAAATGAGCCACTGCTCATCTGACCTGGGGTTTCCATCACAGAGCCACCTTGAGCTACTTCTCTGTGCAAAAACGGTCTCCTTATCCAAGGTTTTCCTGGAAAACTTCCCCACCAACTCCTCCAGACAGAAAAACAACCCTTGAGCAACGTGTTTGCCTCGACTCCTCATTGCTCCTGAGAGAAAATTAAGGGAAGCTCTCCAGAGATTGGGATTTTCCCCAACCGAGGAGCTCCAGGAATCAGTGACTGGGTGGAAACAGCGAGGAGAGGAGGAAGCAGAGCGAGGTAGCAGAGAAACAATCGCGCTTTTGAGTAGAAAAACCATTATGACGGTCCCCAAGAGTGCCCTCACCTGGGCTTTCATGCCCGTTGGCTCCCCGTTGACGTTGTATTTCTTCTTGTTGGGCATGGTGGCCTCGCCGGCTGCCCCGTGCGCGGCTCCCTCCAAACGGAGCAGGGAATGCCCTGATCCCGTTTATATCCTCAGCCCATCCCGATCCCGCCGATCCCGCCCGCTCCGGTTTCACTGGTGAAGGGAACCAGCTGGATTTTCAGACTCTTTTTTTTTGTTGTTGTTGGTTTTTTGGCAGACCCCGGGACTTAATGAGGCGTCCCCGACAAACAATTCCTGCCTGTGTTTTGTGTGGAATTACAGCGTTCCCTGACCTGCGGAGCTCCGCGGCGGTTCTGAGCGTGGCCTGGCTGCTGTGTGCATAACAATGCCTCATTTATGTAACCAGAACATTTCCCTGCTCGCTATAATTAACTTGCTAATTAAGCTCCTTTAACTCGGGTCCTCCCCTCCCCGCTCTCTCCCTCTTTCCCCCCAATGTCAGATGATTGCGTTAACGGAGCCTCGTTAGAAGGAAATTAACTAATGAGCAACTAAAACAACGGGGGCGTTTGTTGGACGGCAAAGTGGTTTTTAATTATTATTATTTTAATTATCCCGCTCCTCGCTGCGTCCCCCACGGCAACCAGGGCAGAGTTTGTCCTTGGAAGGGTCCAGACTCCAACACCCATCCCTGTGTTGTTCCAATCCTTTGGGAATTATGGAATCATGGAATGGTTTGGGTTGGGAGGGACCTTAAATCCCATCCACACCTCCCACCATCCCAGGTTGCTCCAACCTTGGACACTTCCAGGGATGGAGCACCACAGCTTCTCCGGGTAGGACGTTGAGGTGTTTTTATGGGAATTATCTCAGGTAAGAAATTATCAGGGATAAAACTCCTTGGGTAACAAAGCCAGATGGTAAATGACAATTAAAATGTTTGTCCTGCACGGAATCTGCTCGTTCCACAGCCTTTTAGGTGGGAAGAGATGATCCAAGGAAGAAAAAATGGGAAAAACGAGAGTGGTGAGGCACTGGCAGAGGTTGGTGGGGCTTTGAGGTCTCCTCCAACCCAACCCAACCCAACCCAACCCATCCCGTGATTCCATTCCGTGATTCCAAGGAAAAGGGATCTGGGAAGCAGCAGGACACCACTGATTGTCCTCAGCACCATTTCTGACTGAATATGGAACAAAAAGCTCCCCCAGCCCCGATTCTTTCTGTACACCTGATTTACACCCGATTTACATCCGATTTACACCGGGCCAGATCTGATCCTGCTCCTCAACAGTTTTCCCAAGGATGGAAAACACTGCCAGGGAGAATTCCTTCCCCAAAATGTTCCTTCCATGGCATTTCCATCTCCAGGGGAGATGTCAAGGAATCCACTAAAAGAGCAAAAATTCCTCAGCTATATAAAAGCAACTCCTGGAGGAATGGATGGGGGAAAAAAGGAGGGAAAATCCCACAGAATTCCTGAGTTGTACAATGACTGAACAATGTGAAAAATGGAAATCTGAATTATTTCCAGTGTGGAAACATCTCAGGGAATAAGAATCTGTGATCAGCATTGCTTTTCTCACTTGATATTGCAGCCCAAGTTGTGTTTTCCAGGTAAATTTTTCATTTTCAACATTATCCATGAACCTTCTCCTGCAAAATCCTAAGGGACACATGACTTCAGCTCAGTGTAAGTCAACTCAAAGTCTCTAAAGGGGGTAAAAAACTCATTTTATGGTACATCAAAGCACAAACTCTTTTTCCAGCAGGTTTTCACACCAAGTTACTTAAATCCAAAGGCTTTTCCTGGGAAACAAACCCCTTTTTTTCCTTGATGAAGGCTGAGTCTAACACTTTAAAATTAAGAACCAATATTCAATAAAAATGCTAAAAATAAAAGCTTTTGCTTCATCTCCACCCCAGAGCTCAGGAATCTTCTGTGATTTCTGTATCAATCTGGGTCAGTCAAATAAAACCAGAGAGAACTACACTCAATCCCAGTAAATTGTTTTGTTCTGAGTGTCTTTAATTGATTCTTGGCCACGGATTTTTTTTTTTGGGGAACAAAAGGAGAAAACAAGAGTTTTCTGAGGGATTAAGCAGCACAAGCTCTCCAGCATCGCTGGAGCTTCCAAATCCACCTGGAAAGAAGCTGGGAATTTAAATTTCTGCATGGAATGAGTTACAATCCATTGTTTTATGGGTGGAACAGCCGGACAAGGCAGTGCCCTTGAAGAACTGCCACTGCTCGGTGTCAAACTTCCCGGGAAGTCTTTTCCCAGTGGAAAAACATCTCATCCACTGATGGTGCAGAGAGATAAAATCAATTTACTTTTTTTTTTTTTTTTTTTAAATAAAGGAGGGTGAAGATGGGTGAGAAATTTTTTTTTTGTGCTGTGACATGGGGGGGACCAAGGTGATTGTTCTGATGTCCCACTCCAACCCTCATCCCTGTTCCTGAAGGAAAAGTTGCTTTCCTGCAGTGCTGGAGCTGCCAAGGTGGATGCTTCACCTCCTGCTCCTGGTGACACCTGAGAGGCGCTGGGGACACCGGTGCCAGCAGGAACCTGGCTCCCAACCCTCTCCATGCTGGCAGTGAGCTCCAACCCTCAGCCTCACCTCTCCTCACCCACCTCCCTGGATCACACCGCTCCAGGAGAGGGATTGTCCCAGCCCGCTCATTCCGGAGTTCCACATCCCCTAAATCCACGTGGGATCCCCCCTGAGCCAGACATTTCACTGGAGCTCAAGGCGCTCAGATCCATCACACAGAGCTCAGCTCCAGGATTAACAAACAGGTTTAACCCTTGTGGAAAACAGCCAGGGGATGTGCAGGTTAAAGCTGGTTTTAGCCAGAGGATTTGAGAAAGAAAGGATGGGAATGAGGAGTCGCCCACCTGGGCCAGAGAGCTTTTCCAAGGGGGTTGGGAATTCTAACTACTGATTCTTGAAGGGATCACCCTGATCCCTCAGGTTTGGCTTTTCTATTTTTCCCATTCTGTGCTGCTTTAGTGTGTGGGTCTGAGCTTCATATTATGGGATGGTGAGCTCTGTGCACAGAGCAGGGAGACAAAACAATTCCTGCTCCAGCTGGGCACCAAGGACAAATGACCCAAATGTCAGCCCAGGAGCACAAACCCCGTGGGCTGCAGAGAGAAAAACAAGCAGGGTGGGACTGCAGGGGCTAAAGCTGGGATGGGACAATGAACTGCAAGGTGCAAATGGAGCAGAACTGATCCCAGGGAGAGACCCCGGGAGCGTTCGTGCATTTTGGGGCCATTTTGGTTCATCTTGGGTGCAGCCCTGGCTGGGCTCTGGTGCTGCCCAAGGTGCATCCATGGAGGAGATCCTTTCCACAAATCCCTGCTTCATTCTGGAGCTCTGCTCCAGGGCAGATTCTCAAGGCAGCAAGCCCAGCGCTGGATCATGGAATGGTGGAATTCTGGTTGGGAGGAACCTCAGAGCCCCTCCGGTGCCACCCCTGCCATGGCAGGGACACCTCCCACTGTCCCAGGGGACTCCAACGTCCAGCCTGGCCTTGGACACTGCCAGGGATCCAGGGACATCTGACAGAGAATCCCTTGGAACTGGTGGGAGCAGGGAGGAGAAATCCTTCAAAGAAGAAAACAGAAACCCCCAACCCAGGCACCTCCAGTGGGGACAGTGGGAAGGACAAGGAAGAGAGAAATCTCCTCCCTCAGCAGCGGAATGGGTCCCCTGGGCCATCCCAGCTCTGTTGGCCGCAATCCCACAAAAAGCAGGAAAACCAGGAATTTGGTATTTCCACATTGCCTCAACTGGCACTGAACAGGCCATGGGTGTTTTACAAATTGAAAATGTGAGATCTCAGGGGACTGTGGAGTCACCTCCTGCCAGGACACCCCATCCTGAGCCACACCCCGTGGGATCCCACAGTTCCTCCCACAGCCGCACACGGAATCCTTCCGTGAGTGCTGAGGGTGTTCAGGGGGTCCAGCTGGGATTCTGGGGAAAACCCCTTCATGGAAAAGGCTGTCCAGCCCTGGGAAAGGCTGCCCGGGGAGGTCGGAGTCCCCACCCCTGGAGGGATTTCAAAGCCGTGTGGGTGTGGCACTTGGGGACATGGGGCAGTGCTGGGAATGCTTGGACTCCATGGGCTCAGAGGGATTTTCCAGCCTCAGGGATTCTGTGATTCCATCAGAGTCCCAAAATATGGGAGAACCCACATTTTAAGCTGCTTTCCCAAGAACCAATCCAAAGGAATTGTTATGATTATTATTACTATTACTGTTATTGTTGTTGTTGTTCACTACTAATATAATTTCCCAATATTTGGTTAATAATAAGAGGTGGACGTAAAAACAGAGACTCAACAAGAACATTAAGACCTAAAAGACTCTTTGAAATAATGACCTTAAAGATAATGAGCAATTTAGAGCTCAGGCTAATTATTTCTTGAAATGTGGCTGCTCCCTCCCACGCTGACCCGAGGAACCCCATAAAATGCAAATGAGCTGAGTTAAAATCCTGATTAAAAACGGCGCTGCAGGACGTGACCCTTTGGAGATGGATTTGATGCCACAGCAGCTTTAAACCATCCATGAAATCATAAAACTGCGCTGGAAAAGGAAATCATCAAAGCGATAAGAATGAAAAAAGTCTATTTAAATAATTTTTTGTCGTCTGACCCTGATCCCAGAAGCACCGAATCCGTAATGGAAAAATTAAGAGAACCCACAGGGAGAGGTTTTGTTTTTAAGGAAAATGTTTTTACAAAGAAAAACCCACATTTGAGACTATAAATGAAGTTGTGCATTTGAGACTATAAATGAAGTTGTGAACGATGCAAAGTTTGTCACTGATAACCCTGAAACGCAAAATTCTTTCCTGATTGTTGGTAAAAATATGTTAAATTTGGGGGAAGGCTGAAAGAACTGTGTCACAAAAAATGAGTGAGAGGCAGAATAAACTGGAATTTTACAATAAAATCCATAACAATAAGAAAGGGATAGCAGGGAACATAAAGCTGGATATAAGGGGGAGTAATGATGTCTGAATCCAATCCATGGACAATATTTGTAAATAAAATCAAATTCCTTTGCAGGAGCACCAGAATTCCAACTTTTTCTCACATTGATCCAAGTGTTTTTAGAAGAACTACCAGCAAGGACAACTTCAAATCCAGAAATCAGAGACGTGAGCAGAAATATAGGAAGAAATAACAAATATTGGTCCATTTTTGGGCCACAGGACACTGACAAACCCTGGGGGACACAATCCCAAACAGGGAATTCTGCCTTCCAAGCCCAGCCTAGTTTTTGGAGCTATGTCATTTTATTTTCAGCTGCTTTGGGAATTCTTTCCACCAGAGAAGGAGGAAAAAGTGGATTTAATATTTGGGATCCATTTTAAACCCTTTAACCACTCAGATGAGGAGCGCTTGCTGCCCTGGAGGGCGTCTGGAAGTTTTAGAGGTTTTATTCCAACGGCAGAATGCAAATTGCTGGTAAAAATTAAGCTGAAAAGGTGGACGTGGGATGAAATTCCAAATCTCTGGAACACGCTGTGGGTTCTCCCACTCCTCCTCCCTGCCAGTCCCAAATTCCTTTAAAAATTGGTACTGAATACAACGGATTTGGGGCGACCATGGGGATAATCTTGGCTGTTATTAACGAGGCAATTCATCCATGCCAATGATGCTCGTTAATCTCCCACCTTAATGAGCCTCATTCCAGCTAAATGCTGGAAATAAACCTCCTGAAGTTCTCCCCAGGAATTCAGCTGGCCAGGGCTGGTTAAAGGCAGCAGGTCAGTAACTCACCATCCACTCGGGCAGCTGGAAGGTGCCGCCGTCCCACATCTCCCACGGCGAATCCCTCCACGCTCACATCTGGGAGTGCCCTGGGATGCACTGAGAATGCACCGGGATGCACTGGGAGTGCACTGGGATGCACCGGGATGCACTGGGAGTGCACTGGGATGCACTGGGAATGCACTGGGAGTGCACCGGGATGCACTGGGAGTGCACTGGGAGTGCCCTGGGATGCACTGGGATGCACTGGGATGCACTGGGAATGCACTGGGAGTGCACTGGGAGTGCCCCGGGATGCACTGGGAATGCACCGGGAGTGCACTGGGATGCACCGGGATGCACTGGGAGTGCACTGGGATGCACTGGGAGTGCACCAGGATGCACCAGGATGCACTGGGATGCACTGGCATGCACTGGGAGTGCAGCGGGATGCACTGGGAGTGCACTGGGATGTACTGGGAGTGCACTGGGAATGCACTGGGAATGCAGCGGGATGCACTGGGAGTGCACTGGGATGCACCAGGATGCACCAGCCCAGCCCCACAGCTCACAGAGCCCTCAGGGACAGATGTCCCACAGAGAGGTCCCCTCAGGATCCAGGCTCGCGCTCAGGGCACCGATGGGTTCCTCATTCCTGCTCCAGATCCCAAACCCAGGAAGGGCTCGGATCCAGCCCGTTCTCACAGCCCTGATTTCCCACCGAGCCCGGCTCTGCCCAGCGTGTGAGTCAGGAACAACCTGGCTGTGGCGTGGAGGACGTGTCCATCCATCACCCGCTGACGATCCCAGCCCGGCGTCCACAAAATTCCGACATTCCCATAAATCCCGCAGCGATGTCCCACAGGCACGCCGGGATTTACACCTGGAGGCTTCCAGCACTGAGGATTTCACCAGAAATTCCTGCAGCCTCAACCCAGAGAGAGCAGGGATGCCTCGAATCCTGACCGAAGCTCAGCTCCAGCTCCATCCGGTTCGGGATGAGCTCCACATTCCAAGGAGAATTCATCTAAAGGATCGATCCGGTTCAGAATGAGCTTCACATTCCAAGGGGATTCTTCTAAAGGATGGATCCAGTTCAGAATGAGCTTCACATTCCAAGGGGATTCTTCTAAAGGATGGATCCAGTTCAGAATGAGCTTCACATTCCAAGGGGATTCTTCTAAAGGATGGATCCGGTTCCGAATGAGCTCCACATTCCAAGAGGAATTTTTCTAAAGGATGGATCCAGTTCAGAATTAACTCCACATTCCAAGAGGAATTATTCTAAAGGATTGATCCGGTTCCGAATGAGCTCCACATTCCAAGAGGAATTCTTCTAAAGGATGGATCTGTTCGGAATGAGCTCCACATTCCAAGGAGAATTCTTCAAAAGGATCGATCTGGTTCCGAATGAGCTCCACATTCCAAGGAGATTTCTTCTAAAGGATGGATCTGGTTCAGAATGAGCTCCACATTCCAAGAGGAATTATTCCAAAGGATGGATCCGGTTCAGAATGAGCTCCAGATTCGGCGGCGAATGCTTTTAAAGGATACGAGCAGGGACACGGAGCTGCTGGAAGGGCTGCAGCTCCCTCTGCTGAGCAGACAGGACAGGAAGGAACATGAGGAGAGGGATCTCCTGCACAATTCCACATCCAGACCGGGATGCAAACACAATCCTGCCCCTCTGCGGGGTGCAGGCTTGAGTTGAGGTTTCATCTTAACTGAAATTCACTCAAAATTCCACATTTCCAATGTGGAAAAGCTTTCTGAGCCCTCTTTGGACGGTCATCAGTGCCAGGGTGAAAGTGGGGCTGGGAACATTTCCCCTTCCTCTTCTCCCTTGAAATTCCCGTTCTCTGCTGGGAATTTCTGGGAGTTTGTTATATTTGGGGTGGGAATTTCTGGGAGTTTGTATTATTTGGGGTGGGAATTTCTGGGAGTTTGTTATATTTGGGGTGGGAATTTCTGGGGGTTTGTAATATTTGGGGTGGGAATTTCTGGGGTATGTTATATTTGGGGTGGGAATTTCTGGGGTTTGTTATATTTGGGGTGGTATTTTCTCACTGCTGGCAGCTCCCCCTTCCAGATGGGAAGAAGCTTCCGGTCACTGCTGCCTTGGGACCGTCCCATTCCCATCTCCACGAACACCAAGTTTAATTTGTGCCAGGAAAAAGGAAATGTGGGATTTGCCCAGCATGGATATTCCCGAGGAGCCAAAGGATTCCCACAGCTCTTGCTGTCCTTGTACACTGGGCATTCTTTCCTCCATGGAAAACATGGAATCACTGAGGTTGGAAAAGCCTTTGGAGACCATGGAGTCCAACCCAGCACTGCCAAGGCCACCACTGACCCTGTCCCCAGGTGCCACATCCAGGTGGCTTTGAAATCCCTGCAGGCATGGGGACTCCAGCCCTGCCCTGGGCAGCTGTGCCAGGGATGGACAAACCTTTCCAGGAAGGAATTTCCCCAATATCCAACCTAAACCTTCCCTGGAACTTCTCCAGCATCCTTTCCATAGGGTCAGTCCTTCAGGAACTGCTCCAGCCTGGATCCCTTTATCCATGGGCTCAGTCCTTCAGGAACTGCTCCAGCCTGGATCCCTTTATCCATGGGCTCAGTCCTTCAGGAGCTATTCCCTTTCCATGTGCTCAGTCCTTCAGGAACTGCTCCAGCCTGGATCCCTTTTCCATGGGGTCAGTCCTTCAGGAACTGCTCCCTTTATCCATGGGCTCAGTCCTTCAGGAACTGCTCCAGCCTGGATCCCTTTATCCATAGGCTCAGCCCTTCAGGAACTGCTCCCACCACCCCTGATGGATCCAGCCCCAGGCAGTGGTGGGTCCAACATGAAGCTTCCCACAGAAGCCACCCCTGTCCCCTGTCCCCTGTCCCTGTCCCCATCTCTGTGTCCAGTGCTGGGCATTCCAGGACAGGAGAGGAACCTGGAGCAAGCCCAGGGCAGGACCACGGTGGTGGCCAAGGGAGAGGAGCATCCCTGGAGAAGGTGGGAATGTTCAGCCTGGAGCGAGGACACCTCGGCACAAGAGGACCTGGACGGTGCCAACGCCTGAGGAGAGGGGAGGACAAAGCCAGGATCTCCTCAGTGGTGGGCCAGAGTGGGCAAGAGCCAGCAGGGACAAACAGGGACACAAGAAATTCCCGGTTATCCTGGGAGGGTGACACTGCCCAGGCACAGGGACACCCCATGGAGGCTCCATCCTTGGAGAAATCCAACAGCTGACGGGATCTGGGCCTGGCCAACCTGCCCCAAGTGGCCCTGCTGGACTTGATCCCCTGAGACCTTCCTGTGAAGTTTGATCCCACAAAACATTCCAATGCATTAAACCCCGAGTTGTTTCCAGTTTTCCACTGCAAACCTTTCCAGTTTATAGGGATAATGTCTCAGATCAGAATTTCAGCACAAGTGGTGTGTTCCCATCGCTTCCCATCAGGGCCCTACAACCTTATTTTAGGAAAAAAACAAACTAAAAAATGTGGATGATGAGTATTTAGGCTCCTTTGAAGTTTTAGATGAGATGCAGCTTTAGGTCAGAATGAGGAAATCAGGATTTTCCTCCTTCCCTACCACGATCCCTGAAAACACGGGAACAAAACCTCCCTGATGCTCCCCAACCTTTAACTCCCTGTGGATGGTGATTTCCAATTCCCTGACTCAAACCAAGGTTTATTATCAAAAACTTCAGGAAATACCAGCAGCAATCTGCTCGGAAAAGCTGCTCCAAGTTCCGGCTCCGGGAAAAGGGAGAACAATTAGGAAAAGCTTTTAAACCCTACTTTGATTAATAGATCAATTAGGGTTAAGTTTCAGAGCAAAGAACAATCCAAAACTTCAGCAAATATAAAATTCCCAGTATCCAGAGGTTGAACGGGATTAAAGCCCTGACAGGAGAACAAGAATTAGGAATTATTGCCCAAATCCTCAAAAATACAGGGATTGCCATCCCTGCTGAAAGCCGGGCCCGACTCCGTGACAGAAGGGTGGGATCAAAGCCGGGCTGCTGGAGGAAGGAGGCAATGGGAGGAATTCCAGCCCTGAGGCTGCAGGAGCCCCACGCGGGCACGAGGGGGAGCGAGGGACTGCTGGAAAATCCCAACCTCTCATGGATGGAGGGAAACGGCAAAAACCAGAGAGGTAGAAGCTGCGGGAAAATCCCAACCTTTCATGGATGGAGGGAAACGGCAAAAACCAGAGAGGCTGTGAGGAGTGAGAGCTGCGGGAAAATCCCAACCTTTTCATGGATGGAGGGAAACGGCAAAAACCAGAGAGGCTGTGAGGAGCGAGAGCCTGCAGGAAAATTCCAGCCTTTCATGGATGGAGGGAAATGGCAAAAACCAGAGAGGCTGTGAGGAGCAGCCACGATCGGGAGTTAGAGCCTGCGGGAAAATCCCAAACTTTCATGGATGGAGGGAAACGGCAAAAACCAGAGAGGCTGTGAGGAGCGGCCACGATCGGGAGTGAGAACCTGCAGGAAAATCCCAGCTTTCACGGATGGAGGAAAATGGCAAAAACCAGAGAGGCTGTGAGGAGCGAGAGCCTGCAGGAAAATTCCAGCCTTTAATGGATGGAGGGAAACGGCAAAAACCAGACAGGCTGTGAGGAGCAGCCACGATCGGAGCGAGAACCTGCAGGAAAATCCCAAACTTTTCATGGATGGAGGGAAAATGGCAAAACCAGAGAGGTTTTGAGGAACAGCCACGATCGGGAGTTAGAGCCTGCGGGAAAATTCCAGCCTTTCATGGATGGAGGGAAATGGCAAAAACCAGAGAGGCTGTGAGGAGCGAGAGCCTGTGGAAAAATCCCAAACTTTTCATGGATGGAGGGAAACGGCAGAAACCAGAGAGGCTGTGAGGAGTATCTATGGGATTTGTAGGGATTTCTTCCAGCTGCAGATGCCATGGGCTGCTGGGGAATGGAAGATTGGGAAGGGATTCAGAGCCTGTCCCTGGATGGAAGGTGGGGGTTTGTCCCCGTTTGGTGTCCTGGTGTTCCCGAGCTGCACGTCCCCACCAAGGGTTCCAGCCACAGCTCAGCTGGGAGCTCCTCCCTTCCCTCGGAATTCCAGAAAATCCAGCACTGCTGAGGCCCCATCTCAAACCCTGGGACCCCCAAAAGACCTGGAGGGGCTGGAGCGTGCCCAGGGCAGGGAATGGAGCTGGGGCTGCAGCACCAGGAGAAGGGTCTGGAGAACTTTGGAGAGAGCCATGGAATTGGATCACTGGGACAAGAATCAGAGATGGAAGTTTGGGAGAGAGCTGGGAGCTTTCTTCAGGCTTTGATGTGTGGTGGGAAGAGGAAGAGGAGAACTAAAAAATGAAATTCAATTCTAGATCAAGACTTTTGGGTTAAGTATCCCTGGCTAAGGAGGAGGAGGAGGTGGCCAGAAATGGTGAATTCCATGTTTGGAAAAAACAATGGACACACAGAGCTCAGCGAGCGTGGTTGAGCAGCCTGGTCTGGTGGGAGGTGGAATTTCTGCTGGAAGCCCACGGAATCCTGGAATGGTTTGGGTGGGAAGGGACCTCAGAGCCCACCCAGTGCCACCCCTGCCACGGCAAGGATGGGGTTTGGAAGCTGGAAGGTGTCACCAGGAGCTGGAATGGGATGGGCTTGAAGGTCCCTTCTCACCCAAACCATTCCATGGCTCCACAGTTCACATCCCAGGGAACCTCTCCAAAACCCAAAAGCTGATGAGAAAACCCTGCCCTGCTCCACCACCGACCCAGATTTGGGTGTTTGGGATGGGGAAAAGCCTCCCTGAGATGCTTGGAGCTCCCTCATGAATTCCCAATTCCCGATCCCAGGTGTCCCTGCTGGAAACCAAACCTCTCCCTGAGCAGCTCGGTGACACCAGGGACTGTCCCCACAGCCAGAGGAAATGGAAATGGAGTTAATGAGCAGAGCTTTAATCAGTGGAGCTTGGTGTAATGAGGAGCCCCTGGAGCTCCCTGAGCTGCCTCTTTCCCAGGGGAATGAAGTTATGGGGTCTCAGAGGGGAGGGCAAAACCCTTCTAATCCCAGATTAAGGACTGGGGACACAAATCCAGCTTTTCCCTCGGGTTTGTCACCATTCAGGAACGCCGGAGCAGAGGAGATCTGAGGGAAGGATCAGAGCAGCTGGAACACGGAGAAGAAACCCATTCTCTCATTAATACTGCTCATAAATTTGCACTAAGCCAGGCCTTGTTAAGCCAGGTTCAATTCCAGTGGGTGGTGGATAAAAACAAACCCACCCAAAATTCCAAAGGTTCATCTCCAGTTTATTCCAAGGGTTCCTGTCCAGTTTATTCCAAGGGCTCATCTCCAGTTTATTCCAAGGGTTCCTCTCCAGTTCATTCCAAGAGCTCATCTCCAGTTTATTCCAAGGGTTCAGCCCCTGCGGACCCAGGAGTTCTCAGAGCACTTTTTCCAGGCAAATCCTGGAGAAATTCCTCACAGATTTTACTCCAACCCCCACCCCAGCTCCCTCCCCAGCCCTGCAAGGAGTTCCCGAATCCCTCGGAGATTTCCAGGATGTTCCCAGCTGAGGGATGTGAGGTTTTCGTTTCCCAAGGTCAAAGCTCCAAACTGGAACAATCTCAACCCTTTTTACCCTCGGTGAGTCCCCATTCTGTCATCCCCTGGTTTATTTTGGGTTTTAAACCCCAAATTTCAAAACTTTCGCCCCCCCTGACATGGAGTCCATGATCCCAGGCTGCTCCAACCTTTCCTTGGCCATTGCAGGGATGCAGGGGCAGCCCCAGCTGCTCTGGCAATCCCAGCCCAGCCAGGAATTCCTCATTGCCAAGATCCCATCCATGCCTGCCCTCTGGCACTGGGAGCCATTCCCTGGGTGCTGTCCCTGCAGGCCTTGAAATCAGGACTGCTCTGAAATTTATCCACTGTTTTTAAGTTTGTTTTTGTATTTTAAACCAATTTAAACTGGGATTGGATCCTTCCCATTCCTTGTGACTTACACAAACCTCTGTTTTTCAGATCCGAATCACTTGGTGCTTGCAGAAATTACAAATAATTCAATTTATCTCCCCCTTCCTGTGCTGAAGCAAAGCTCAAACCCGACCTAGGCTGGTGTTTTTTTACACTGGGAATGTCTTTTTGCCATTAAGGACAAAATAGCCATTAAGGACAAAATATTCCAGCATGGGATTCAGCCCTGGGAATGAATAATGGAATTTTAACAGATCCTCATGACTTTCCCCTGCACCAAGAGGAAAAGGAGAGAGCAGGGATAAAATATGGAATATAAACTCAGTTATTAATTTGGAATTGTTGAGGGGGAATAAAACAAAGCAGAGAGAGGGAGGGGAGGAATGACTGGAAATCCTGTGTTTTCCCCAGGTTAATTCCTGAGCGGAATGGAGTCTGACAATTAAGAGCCGTTAATTTGGGGGTTTTAATCACTCAGCACCCAGAGGCTGCGCCAGACCCTGAGCTGGGAGAGCCCAAAATGTTCCTGGGAGCACAGAGAGCCTGGAAAAGCTGTGAATGTTCATTTTCCTGGGCTCCAAGGGATTCCCAAAGTCAGGAATGTCCCACCTGGCTTCCTCCTCTCCTTACCCCAAGTGCTGGCACTGAGCACTGGCGATGCCCAAATCCATCCAAAACTGAGTTTCCTTCACTGTCTCAAAACAGGATTTTAGGGAAAAGTGAATTATTTGAATATTCAGATTTATTTTTAAATATCAAGATTGCTCTGGAAGACAAATCTGCCCCAGTTTTCAGCCAGATTTGGAGTGATTTTCCATTTTAATCCGAAAATGGTTTGGGTGGGAAGGGACCACAGCTCATCCCATTCCCCCTGCCACGGGTGGGGCCATTCCCCTATCCCAGGGTGCTCCAAACCCATTGCAGCCTGGCCTTGGGCACTTCCAGGCATGGAAAATCCCTCTCCTTTTTGGGAAAGGAACCCTGTAGCACATTCCCATACATTTGTAGGGATTTTCCATCCCATTTCCTCGTTCCCCTTCCCACCTGCGGCAGCAAAGTCTGGGATTTATTCCCATTCCGACCTCCTCTCCTGGCGAGTTGGGAAAACACAGAGCAACCCACACTTATTTTAACCAAACCCAAGCAGGGACACACTGAAACTCGAGGATAAAGGATGAAATCCAAGGAATTTATCCTCGGAATTATGCAGGAGCCATCCTGGAGGGCTCCGACGGGATTAATAAACGCAGCCCGATAAACCCAAAAGGAATGAGAGAGGCAGGTGAGTCAATTAAGGCTTTTTCATGTGTATTAAAAGATCAAGGAGGACGTTAAAATCCGTGAGAGAGCCTTAAAATGAGACTAATGAGGGATTACTAACGAGCCTCCCTCTGGAAGGCCTGACAGCTCCCAAGGAAAAGCTGAGTTATTCCCTCCCACGCCCGGGAATGGGATCCAGGGGGGTGACAGGAGCGTGGAACACGTGAAATTGGCTCTTTGCAGACTGAGGAGTCCAAGAGAGGCACTGGATTCTGTGAATTGTGTCAATTATATCGGAATGGTATTGGGATCGTTTCAGGCAGAATCTGTTCCCAGCCTTGCCGAAAGGCCGGAGCAGGAATTTCAGGGATAAATAATGACGACTGTGCACCCGGAGTTTCCAGCAGTACTCGGTGTCCTTTTCCAGCTTTCCTGGATCCCGTGGTCCCACTCCAATCTGGTTTCCTCCCATCTGCTCTGCTCTGCTCACCCATCCCCCCTTTGTGTACTAATAGACAATAATCAGGGGGGAAAAATCGCTCTGAAAACCAAGCAGGTGCTCCACGTTCAGCTCTCCACCCCAAAATCACTGCTCGAAGCTAAATGCAGCATTTTTCCCACTCTAACACACTTGGATTTACGGAAAAGATGCTAAAATCTACATTTTTCTGGGGATGCAAACAGCCAAAAGTGCTGATGCCACCACCTCAAACAACTCCAGGGGAAGTTCCCAGCTCCTCCAGTCTGCCCAGTGAAGGATTTTTGGGTGTTCCCAACCTGATTTAGCCAAAATTAACTAAAATCATTATTTGCTGGCCAGGCAGGTCCCGGCGGGGGGGCAGAAGGAATCTGGAGATCCCTGAGGAGTTTTGGGAGACAGCCCCAGCCCCCGCTGGAATGTGCAGGGTTTATAAAAAGCAGGGGTTGGGAACAGCACGGTAATTAACACGCATTAATTAACACAGCATTAGTCACATTCTGCTGGAGAAGGGGCTGATAGAGGGAATATCTTGGAAAAATCCATCCCAGCTGCTGTTTTATCTGGGAATCCTCTGGGGTCTTGCCTTTTAAAAGAAAAGGGTTTTATGGACTGGGTTCTTGTCTGTAAAAGCAAAAGGGTTTTCTGGACTCGCACGTTGCCCAAACCTGCTTTATTTGCAGGATTTTGGAAGTCAGGGATTTGTCATCCACAAAATGGGTGACTCAGGAGCAGCAGAATAATTTAAAGGATCTGCTTGGGATAAATGGGGATGGGAGGGATCATGGAATGGGTTGGGTGGGAAGGGACCCCAAAGTCCCCTCAGTGCCAGCCCTGCCATGGCAGGGACACCTCCCACTGTCCCAGGCTGCTCCAGCCCCAGTGTCCAGCCTGGCCTTGGGCACTGCCAGGGATGCAGGGGCAGCCCCAGCTGCTCTGGCAATCCCAGCCCAGCCAGGAATTCCTCATTGCCAAGATGCCATCCATGCCTGCCCTCTGGCAGTGGGAGCCATTCCCTGGGTGCTGTCCCTGCAGGCCTTGGCCCCAGTCCCTCTGCAGCTCTCCTGGAGCCCCTGCAGGCCCTGCAATGTGCTGGAAGCTCTCCCTGGAGCCTTCCCTGCTCCAGGGGAACATTCCCAGCTCTCCCAGCCTGGCTCCAGCCCTGGAGCAGCTCCGGGTGCCTGTCCCAGGGCTGCTCCCCATCCCTCCATCCCCAGCCTGGATCTGGAATTGCCCAGCCCAGGTGCAGGATTTGCCCCTGGCCTTGCTGAGCCTCACAGGTTTGCACAGACCCCCCCTCCCCAGCTGAAAGTGCATTTTTATTCAGTTTATGGCACTTTTAGAGCTTTCCTCTTAACAATTCTAATGGGTTTTCTCCTCAGAAATCCAAATGGATTCTCCCGAAGGCTCAACAGGCAGCATCACCTCCTCCAGGCCCCCTCTCCTCCTCCTTTCAGCTTCCCCGTGCAGAAGCAATAAAATAATAATTTCCAAGGAAGTGAAAAGCCTTTGGAATTTGCAGGAGCATCTGAGCCCTTCACAAAAGGTGCTGCAGCTCCTTTTCTGTGCAGCTGAACCCCAGAGCTGGGCCTGTCCCCAGCAGCATTCCCAAGAGCCCAGAAAATGGGATTTAATGAGTGTGGCAGGAGGGAAAACTGAAAGGAGCAATTTGAGAGGCGCGGATTTCTAAGGAGCAGCAGATTTAATGAAGAATGTCCTCGCATTTCAAGGAAACCCACGGAGATAATGGCAGCAAAAGGCTGAGAAATCCAAAGTGTGGGGGCTTTAAAAAGCAGGGTGGAAAGGCCGGGCTGATGGAGGGGTGGGAAGGGAAAAGCTGAACCAGGTGGGATCACAGCTCAGCTCTGCAGCTGGAAGAGAAAACCTCTGGTGTTTGTTCACCTGAGTGATGCTCGCATCCGACACGAAGCCCTGCAGGCCGGATCGAGGTGCAAAAAGAAGGTGAAGGATTTTTCAGACACACAAATAATGACAGCAAAGAACAGTTGTTATGGAATCACAGCCGGGAATTTGGGCTGGAAGGGACCCTAAAGGGATCCAGTTCCACCCCTGTGCCACACACAGGGACAACCTCCACCACACCAGGGTGCTCCAAGCCCTGACCAGGGACATTTTATATCAGATGAAATCTCACTTGAACAGCACCCATGGCTCTCGGCACGCTGTTCCACCTCCAGCAGGAATTGTTTTGGCACAGGGATCCCTCAGCCCACCCCAGCACGAGGCTCCCAGGGGCTCAGCTGTGCACTGGGAGCAGCAGCAGCAGCTGGGAGATCCCTGCCAAGAAGGGTAAAATGAGAATTTTGAGCTTGGTCAAAATTCCCCAGCAGTTTTGGTTGCGGGCACTAAAAGCAATTTCTTGGAACAAAAAAAACCAAAATCTTTTTTAGGCAGATTTTTTGCTGTTAAGTGCATCTAAAATACAGAAGTGTATATAGAATTATTGTTATTTCCCTGGGCACTCGCTTCAGGGCATCCTTACACAATGCACAACTGAAATAAATAAAATTCCAACAAACCCTCTGACAAAGGAGTGGGAGCCAAGGAAAAAGGAGATTCCTCAGCCTTCTCCTGGCAAAAAGTGGGAACCTGTTTTAAAGGCAGGATGTTGGCTTTGCATCCATGCTCCCAAATTAATTTGGGGGAGAAGAAAAAGGTCAAAGCAACAAAATCACATTAATGGCAATTTTTCCATTCTCAGCCATCCAAGCCTTTGATTTTTGCTTTCCTCACGCCCTGAGAGCCACTGGCAGGTCAGATAATATTTCAGTTAATGAGATTAGAGCAGCCCCAACTCATTCCTGTTCCTCCCCTTTGCCAACACCCTCAATCCAAGTGAGATCTGGAAAGGGCCCCACGAGTTTGGGGCAGCTGAAATAATCCAATCACTGCTGTGCATTTCATTAAGTTAATAGCAAAGTTAAAACCAAACTGGTTTTAGAGAGAGAAATTGGCTGTGCTGGTGAAACATGGGCTGGGCACATAGTGAGTTGAAGAGAATTGAACAAAATATTCTTAATATGACACAGAAAATAGGGAATGCCAAGAGGGAAAGCATCCCAAAGCTCTCCCTGCATCCCAAAGCTCTCCCTGCATCCCAAAGCTCTCCCTGCATCCCAAAGCTCTCTGTCCATCCCAAAGCTCTCTCCATCCCAAAGCTCTCTCTCCATCCCAAAGCTCTGTCCATCCCAAAGCTCTCTGTCCATCCCAAAGCTCTGTCCATCCCAAAGCTCTCTGTGCATCCCAAAGCTCTGTCCATCCCAAAGCTCTCTCTCCATCCCAAAGCTCTGTCCATCCCAAAGCTCTCTCTCCATCCCAAAGCTCTCTCTCCATCCCAAAGCTCTGTCCATCCCAAAGCTCTGTCCATCCCAAAGCTCTCTCTCCATCCCAAAGCTCTCTCTCCATCCCAAAGCTCTGTCCATCCCAAAGCTCTCTCTCCATCCCAAAGCTCTCTCTCCATCCCAAAGCTCTGTCCATCCCAAAGCTCTGTCCATCCCAAAGCTCTCTGTCCATCCCAAAGCTCTGTCCATCCCAAACTTCCATCCCAAAGCTCTCTCCATCCCAAAGCTCTGTCCATGCTCTCTCTCCATCCCAAAGCTCTCTCTCCATCCCAAAGCTCTGTCCATCCCAAAGCTCTCTCTCCATCCCAAAGCTCTCTGTCCACCCCAAAGCTCTGTCCATCCCAAAGCTCTCCCTGCATCCCAAAGCTCTCTGTCCATCCCAAAGCTCTCTGTCCATCCCAAAGCTCTGTCCATCCCAAAGCTCTGTCCATCCCAAAGCTCTCCCATCCTCAATAATGTGGGAATTCTGTGCTCACACCCCATGAGCATTCCCAGCACATCCCGGTTATCCAGAGAACGAGCCCTGGGAAAAGAGGGAGCAGCCTCAGCCTGGGCCAATCCCAGCCCACAGATTTGGGATCATTTTCCACGGAAAGGGTTGGCACAGCTGCAGAGCTGTGGTCCTTTCAAAGCCACCTGGATGTGGCACCTGGGGACACTGGCAGCGGTGGCCTTGGCAGGGCTGGGAGCTCCAAGGGAAAATCCAACCCCAACAACTCCACGATTTCCACATGACCCTGGAACTCTTGGCATCTCCCAATCTCCATCCCTGGCTCTTTCCCAGCCTCCCTGAGGACATTTCCTTCCCCACAAAATTTTGGGAACCCCAGACCATTCCCAAACCTTCTCCCCGCTCTCCTGAAGCAGCCTCATCCCCGCCCACAGCAGCCCTGCCTTGGAATTAGTACAATTACAGCCTTTAAAACACACCAAAAATCCCCAAACACCCCAAATTTTCAGTATCTAAGCTCCTGCTGAAGGTTCTCCCCTCCTCTGCTGCACCCTGGGGCGCAGTTCAGGGTGACCCCGAATCCCTGCGGGATTTCCTGCCTGCCTGAGCCCTGCCCACGGTGCCAGTGTGTGTTCAGGGATTATTCTGTTTATTTAAAGGATTCCAAACACCAGCTTTTCTCACACAGCTTAAGCCTCTCCTCCCCTGGTTTCTCCAACTGAAATTTGGGTGCTGTGGAAGGCGAATCACCCCGTTCCTAAGCTTTTCCAGCAAATCTTTGACATTTTTAGCCCTTCCAGCAACAACCTCAAACCACAACAACTTCCCTTGCAGAGCCTTGAGTCCTTACAGGGTTCAGTAATTCCTCTGCAGATAAATAACTCCGCAAAGAACAACAAATTTCTGTCCTTTTCTGGGTTTTCCCCATTCCAAGACAACATTTTTGTTGCATCAGAGAATCATGGAACGGTTTGGGTGGGAAGGGACTTTAAAATTGGGGTTTTTTCCACTCCTGCCATGGGCAGGGACATCTTCCCCCATCCCAGGGTGCTCCAACCCGGCCTGGGGCACTTGCAGGGATGGAGAACCCACAAATTCCCTGGGCAAAAAGGTTCCTGGGAATGCAGGGGAGAGAAAAGAACACCTGAAAACCGCCCAGAGCTCCACAGGAGATGGGCTTGGAGGGAACCAGTCCCTCACAGGATGGATAGAAACAAAAAAATAAACCCAAAGTCCTCGCTGACCTTTCTGTCTCACCCCACGCTGACTCCTCACTCCCCGGCACGACCAAAGATTTTGGATTTCGATGCTTTCGGGGAAAAAAGAAAAAGAAAAGTGCAAAATCCCATTAAAAATAAGATTCCTGCCTAATTAGCCTGAGGGTTGGGCTGCATCTTTGATGAATTTCAGTGTTTAACTTTGCTTGGGTTGCCCAGCACAAACCACACCTTCCACATGCAACTTTCTGCAAACCGTTCCCAGCAATTTTTGAGGGAGAAAATTGGTTTAAAAGTTTTGTTGTGGGAAGGGAAAAGGAAAAAAAAGGGGGAAAAGGCGAAAAAAAAAAAGGGAAAAAGGGGGAAAAAAGGGGGGAAAAAAGGGGAAAAAAGGGGAAAAAGGGGGAAAAAGGGGAAAAAAGGGGAAAAAAAAAGGGGGGAAAAAGGGGAAAAGGGGAAAAAAAAGGGGGGGGAAAAAAAGGGGGTGTGGGGGGGGAAAAAGGGGGGAAAAAAAGGGGAAAAAGGGGAAAAGGGGGGAAAGGGGGAAAAGGGGAAAAGGGGGAAAAGGGAAAAGGGGGGAAAAAGGGGAAAAAGGGGAAAAAAGGGGAAAAAGGGGGAAAAAAAAAAAAGGGGAAAAAAAGGGGGAAAAAAAAAGGGGGAAAAGGGGGGAAGGGGGGGAAGGGGGGAAAAGGGGAAAAAGGGGGAAAAAAAGGGGGAAAAAGGGGGAAAAAAAAAGGGGGGGAAAAAGGGAAAAAAAGGGGAAAAAATGGAAAAGGGGAAAAAAAAGGGAAAAAGGAATCTCCAGGTTCAAAGATCTGAAATCCAGGGCATGGCTTTGGATTTAATCACCTAAAAATACAATTCCTTGGAAATTCTGCTTTTCTTGTGGATGCTGCCTGCTGGGAGGAGCACAAACCAGGCCTGAGGTGGTTTGGGTTTTTTTGGGGTTTTTTTTGGGAAATGTGGGTATTTCCAGACACTGGAATTTCCAGGATTTACCACTCCAAACTGGAATAAACACACAATAAATAAAGGAGGAAGCAGAGTTTGTGTGACCTTCCAAATAAAACATTCCCTTTGCTCCTCCTCGTTGCTTTAATAAAATCTTAATTACCCCAGAGGTTTTGATGGCTTCAATTACCACAACGCCACATTTTCTATATATATTTTTTTTAAGCCTAAAAAAAATCCAATTGGGCAAAAATCCCGCTGCAATCGCATTTTTTATGGTTTATTATCTGAAACTGCTGCGAGTGCAGAGCGGCAGGAGCGTTTCTCAGCCTGGAAAATCCCGTGGGATGCACGGGCAGGCTCCTTTCCTAATTGGAAAATGATTTACGGCCCCTCCGAGGGGAAGCAGAGCCATTCCTGCCTCTCCTGCAGCCAAAACCCGGCAGTGATGGATGAGCAGGAGCTGGAACTGCAAATGAATCCGAGCAGGAGCTGTGGAAATCCAGGGCATGGATGGATGGATGGATGATGGATGGATGGATGGATGGATGGATGGATGGATGGATGGATGGATGGATGGATGGATGGATGGATGGATGGATGGATGGATGGATGGATGGATGGATGGATGGATGGATGGATGGATGGATGGATGGATGATGGATGATGGATGATGGATGGATGGATGGATGGATGGATGGATGGATGGATGGATGGATGGATGGATGGATGGATGGATGGATGATGGACGGATGGATGGAGCAGGAAAACCCAGCACTGGAATGGCAGGAAATGGGGCATTTCCAGTGTTTTCAGTGCTTAAATCACGGCCTGGCTCAGAGCAAGGCTGGGTGGCAAATTCCATTCGGAGCCTTTGGATGAGGGAGCTGGGCACAATTCCATTTCCCACTACAAAATTCCATTTCCCACTGCCCAATTCCATTTCCCACCGCACAACTCCATTTCCCACTGCACAATTCTATTTTCCACTGCAAAATTCCATTTCCCACTGCACAATTCCATTTATCACGGCACAATTCCATTTCCCACTGCACAACTCCGTTTTCCACTGCACAATTCCATTTCCCACTGCAGAACTTCATCTTCCAAGACAAAACTCCGTTTTTCACTACAAAATTCCACTTTCCATGACAAAATTCCATCTCTCCTGACAAAACTCCATTTTCCACGATGAAATTCCATCTTCCATGACAAAACTCAATTTCCCACCACAAAATTCCATCCTCCACAGCACAACTTCATTTCCCACTACAAATTTCCATCTTCCACCCCAAAATTCCATATCCCACAACACAGTTGCACCTTCCACGACAAAGTTCCACCTTCCATGGCAAAATTCCATTTTTCATGACAAAATTCCATTTCTCATGACAAACTTCCATGTTCCACAATGAAATTCCATCTTCCATCATGAATTTCCATCTTCAACCACAAAATTCCATTTGTCACGATGAAATTCCATCTTCCACCAAAAAATTCTATATCCCACAACAAAGTTCCACCTTCCATGACAAAATTCCATTTCTCATGACAGATTTTCATTTTCCACAATGAAATTCCATCTTTCACCACAAAATTTCATTTCCCATGACAAAATTCCACCTTCCATGACAAACTTCACCTTCCACGGCAAAATTCCATTTTCCATGACAAAATTCTGTCTTCCACCACAAAATTCCATTTCTCACGACTGATTTCCACTTTCCACTATGAAAATTCCATCTTCCGCCACAAAATTCCATTTTCCACCACAGAACTGCATCTTCCACCACAAAAATCCCATCTTCCACAGCAAAATTTCTTTTTCCACCACAAAATTCCACTTTCCACCACAAAATCCCATCCTCCACGACAAATTTCCATTTCCTACCGCAAATTTCCACCTTCCACTTCTGCGGCCCTCCCTGACAAGGCCGAAACAAAAAGAGGCCAAGCAGAGAAAAAAAAAAGTAATTAAAAAGCAAAACCGACTCTTGTGTTGCTGTGTGCTCACAAGAGGGAAAATGAGGACACGTTTGACGAGGGTGATTAATTTGCTGGAGAATGATTTGGTTGATATTTGCCATAAATTGGCCAGGAATCAAAAACAACAAGGAAAAAAACCCAGCCACACACGAATTACTGAGCGAGGAATGAGATTATGAGATTTCTCACAGAATTTGGAGAGATTATTATTATTATTATTATTATTATTATTATTATTATTATTATTATTATTATTATTATTATTATTATTATAAACAAGGGTGGGAAATGGAGGGTGAGGGGATCCAGAGTCCAGGATCCCAAAATTCCATCCACGTTTTCCTTAGTGTTCCACTATAAAATAATGGGAATTATGGCTGGAACAAGCAGGGACAAGACAGAAATACCAGCATGAAGTCAATTATTGAGGAATTCTCCATCCAACTGCTTCAGCCCCATGCCACAGACTCCAAATAAACCCAAAAGTTGAGCGGATTTTTAAATTAAGGTGAAATTAAAGCCAAGCCTAATTGTTTGAGGAGAGCTGCACTGGGTCAGAAAAATTCCAGGAGAGGGAGCTGGGGTAAGGGATGGAGGGACAGGACACAGGGAGTGGCTGCAGATTGGAGGAAAGGGGAGATTTGGGTGGGATTTTGGGGAGGAATTCCCAGCTGGGAGGGTGGGGATGGAATTGCCAGAGCAGCTGGGGCTGCCCCGGGATCCCTGGAATGCCCAAGGCCAGGCTGGACACTGGGGCTGGAGCAGCCTGGGACAGTGAGAGGTGTCCCTGCCATGGCAGGGGTGGCACTGCAGGGGCTTTGGGGTCCTTCCCACCCAACCCATTCCAGGATCTGTGGTGGATACACCCCCCAGCGCCTTCCACCTGCTGGATAAAGGCCAAAATTCCTGGTGTTTCCAGGGATTTTCCACCTTGCTGGGGAGCAGCAGGACTGAAGTGTCCCTTTAAGCACAGCCCCCGGCGCTGCCTCCCCGCTGCTGCACAGACACAACAGAGGGCAGGACACAGAGAACAAACAAACACCAGAAAAAGCAGCTCCTCGGAGGCCCCAGCAACAAGGAGAGCTTTGTCTGGGCTGGGATTCGGCCAGGAAGCTCCGCAGGTCTCTGCGCACACCTACTCAGCTCTCCTCAAGCAACCCAAGCTAGGGAGTCTGAAAATCCCACCCAGAATCACTCAATGAATCAGGCAGAGCATCACAATCCCAACTCCAGCTCCAAACCAGCTTTTGGGTGGACTTTTCACGGGGCCTGACCCAGGCAGCAGCTTCCTCACGCTCTGGAATCACTGTCTCAGCAGATCAGAGTGGGGTGAGACACCCAAAAATGTATCACAAGGAGCACTGAAAGTGCTTTACATGTTCAGGCAGCCCTGTGACTCATCTGTGGTCATTCTGCTGCAGAGAAATCAGAAAACGTTTCAGCTTATTTATATTAAAAATAAAAAAAAAAAAAGAATGAAAAGCAAAGCACAGAAAGTTCTTGGCACTTGGAGTTACCCAACAGCTTCTCTGCTGCGGGGAGCAGATAACCCAAGCCTCGTGCAGGATCCTTTCCTGAAATCAGCCAAAATAATTCTTCAGTCAGTGCTGCAAAGGGGATCTCAGAGGCTCTGCCCTGTCTCAAAGAACCCGACTGCACTTGAAGAGGCTCCCACAAAAATGACATTTACAAGCAATGCACTGCGGAACTTCAGAGCCCGAGAATTCTGCCAGACACTTTTATGGGCGCTTGAGTCATCGCCGATTTTATTTGAGACAAAAAAATAACTGGTTTAGAACGAACTAAAAACCCTTTTCTCATCTGGGGGCTGTTGCCTTTGAAAAGCTCAAAAGATATCCTGGAACAGCGTGAGCACAGCTGGGAGCAAACTCCCTCCACACCCAAGCGCTGCTTCCCATCCTCTCAGGATCCATTCCCCCTTCAGATGTGCGGAAATGAATCCCAGGGATTGCACTGGAGCACGGTTTACAGGGGATGCTGGAAGGGTTGGGGTGTGGGAATGGCTGGCTGGGGTCCAGGCAGAGAAACCAGGCAGGAAACAAATCTGGAGCAGGGACTGATCCAGCAGGGAGCGTTTCGGGAGTTTAGAGGGAGATGCCAGACAAAAAGCTCTCCTGGAACATCGAGTGGATGGTGATTTCATCTCTCCTGGAATTGCAATGATCTTCAAAGAGCACAGCACGAGCACTGCCTGGCCTTGGGAACGAGGAGGGCACAGGCAGAGCTGGGGGGATTTGCCCTGATCACCCTAAAACCACACCCAGCCCTGGCCAGGCACAGGAGGATGTTCTGTTCCTCATTTCCCTGCTTCTAACGCCCCTTCCACCCCACAGATGAGTGGATCCCTGTGCTGGAAGGGACCTCAGAGCCCCTGCAGTGCCACCCGTGCCATGGCAGGGACACCTCCCACTGTCCCAGGTGCTCCAGGGATGCAGAACCCAGAACTCCCTGGGAACCCACCCAGCCTGTGGGAGGTTTCTGTGCTGAGGAGTGCATCCAAGACCCTTCCTGAACAATCAGAGTTGGTGTGTCCTGGGTTTTCCCTCTGCTCTTTGGGTGAGATTTGGGCTGGGACATCCATGGTGAAGCCCAGACCACAACAGCTCCAGCAACAAAAACCCTTCAGTGCTGTGTTTGAGGCCAGGAACGAGGCAGGGAAGCAGGAACTGAAGTGTTTTTCTCCTGTCAGGAACTGACATGCAGCCCTTCTGTGCCTGCTGCTGCTGAAGAATGAACCATCCCAGACACCTCCCTGCACACTGGCATCAACCAACCCTGCTTTGCTGCTTCTCCTGGGATCAGCTCCCAGCTCCAGCTCCCAGCTCTTCCCTATCTGCCCATCTGGAGGCCCCTGGAGCTCTCCAAACCCCTGTGCCCGTGCAAGCCCCGATCTGCAGCTGGGCCTTCTCCCCAAAACGCCTCGGGGCTCCCTTCAGTGTCCTGCCTTTGTCTGCTCCTGTTTGTTCTGTACCTGCAGGGGCAGCTCCCCAAAAAAAACAGCAGCTCCCCAAAACCCAGAGCAGACACAGCTCCCCAAACCCAACACAGCTCCCCAAAACCCAGAGCAGACACAGCTCCCCAAAACCCTGCAGCAGACACAGCTCCCCAAACCCAACACAGCTCCCCAAACCCAGAGCAGACACAGCTCCCCAAACCCAACACAGCTCCCCAAAACCCAGAACCAGACACAGCTCCCCAAACTCCAGGGGCAGATATGGCTCCCCAAACCAGACACAGCTCCCCAAATCCCACAGCACACACAGTTCCCCAAACCCAGAACCAGACACAGCTCCCCAAACCCTGCAGCAGACACAGCTCGCCATGATGCCTCAAGTTTTACATTTCCTATTTTCCAGATTCTGTGCTGCATTATGTGTAACCCTGAACTTCATATCAAGTGTCAGCAAGTTCTCCTCACAGGTCAGTCACACAGAACAATCCTTTTCCAGCCCCTTGGTTTTTGGGCAGCTTCAGGCCCAAAAAGTGCAAACAGCAGGGAACTGAGGAGAGCAGTCTGGGACAGCAGAACCTGCAGCTGTAACTGGACAATTAACCCCAGTATGGAAATGGACCAAAACTTACAAAAGTGTGAAAACTCGTGACCAGGAGTCCATGCTGGGTGAAGCCATGGCCGGGCTCTTGCACTGCCCAAGGTGTATCCATGGAGGCCTTTAATAAATCCTATTTTATTCTTTTAACTGTGTCCAGCCTCTGTTCTAGGTAACTTCTGTACCTACTGAAGGCCTTTAATAAATCCTATTTTATTCCTTTATTTTTATCTGGCCTCTGTTCTAGGTAGCCTCTCAAGGCACCAGGTGTAGCTGTAAAGACCTTTAATAAATCCCTATTTTATTCCTTTATTAGCCTCTGTTCTAGGTAACCTCTGTACCTATTGAAGGCCTTTAATAAATCCTATTTTATTCCTTTATTTCTGTCCAGCTTCTGTTCTAGGTAACCTCTCCAGAATTCTCCGGCAGAGAATTCTGCTCTTATTTAACCCCTGAGATTGAGCTCTGCTGGCACCACTGACACTGACAGTGGGGACAAAGGCTGGCACCACGGGTGGCACCCCCTGTGACAAAGCCTGGCCCCAGGAACAGAAATTCCAAGAGAAACACACAAACCTATTTGACAATTAGAAACAAACAAACAAACAAAAATTATTTTCCCCTCCTCTCTTTTCTCTCCCTTTTTTCTTTTCCTCCAGATGTTGACCAAAACAATTGATCTGTTTGAAAAATCAGCTGTTCCACACATGGGAGGACATTTCAAAATTCACCTGCCAGGAATATCAGTCAAAAAAAAAAAGGAAGAAGGAGCAGTTAAAAACAGAGCTGCTGAATGCATGAAATCCGCTATTTTTTCACTCAAAAATAACACAAGATTCACATACACAACAGGTTAAATTAAAACTAAAATAGGAAAAAAAGCTCTGGGTTTTAAAAGTGCCCCACAGCACGACGAGAGCTTTGATACTCCCAAGGTTTTCCTCAAAATTTGCATGACAAATTTTTCCACCCAGCTGTGACATTTAAGGATTTCTCCCCCATTATTCCTCTGTGAATCACAGAATCATTATAAAATCAGGGAATGGCTTGGGATGAGAGGGATGTTAAAGCTCTCTCAGTTTGTTTTCACAGGAATTCAGTGACAGGAGGAGAGGGAGCAGCTCAGGCTGGGCCAGGGGAGGCTCAGGGCGGACAGCAGCAGGAATTGGTGTGGCTGGGCAGTGCCAGGCACCAAGGGACTGGTGGGCAGCAGGAGCAGGGAGGGCACTGTGCCCTGGTGGCCAAGGAGGGCAGCGCCACCCGGCTGTGCCAGGAGTGCAGGGGCAGCAGGAGCAGGGAGGGCACTGTGCCCTGCCCTGGGCACTGGGAGGGCAGTGCCACCCGGCTGTGCCAGGAGTGCAGTGAGGGGCAGCAGGAGCAGGGAGGGCACTGTGCCCTGGGCACTGGGAGGGCTCAGCTCCAGGGCTGTGCCCAGCTCTGGCCCCTCAGCCTGGCAAGGACCTTGGCACACTGAGCACGGCCAGAGGGGCAGCGAGGCTGGGGAGGGGCTGGGAACACAAACCCTGCGAGGAACCCCTGAGGGAGCTGGGGGTGCTCAGCCTGCACAAAAGGAGACTCAGGGCTGCCCCCAGCACTCCCTGCAGCCCCTGAAAGGTGCCTGTGCCCAGCTGGGCTCGGGCTCTTTCTCCAGCAGCTCTGACACAACCAGAGCACACAGCCTCGAGCTGTGCCAAGGGAAATTCAGGCTGGAGAGCAGGAAAAAGCTTTTCCAGCAAGGGGGATAAAGTTCTGCAGTGGCTGCCCGGGGAGGGGGTGCAGTCCCCATCCCTGGGGGTGTTTAACAAGCCTGGATGGGGCACTGGGTGCCAGGGACTGGGCTGGGCTCTTGAAGGTCTCTCCCAACCCAGGGATTCTGTAATTCAGTGCAGGTCAGACAAAACCCATTACCGGTGCTTACCCTGTCAGCTTGTACAACCTCCTGTTCCTACAGGAGCTGTGAACCCCTGAGGGTTGCAAAGTTTACAACTATGGCAAACAGATATCACCAAATACCCACCTTTTAGAAAATTCTAAAATATTCATGTGTCTGTAGATACTTTTTCAAGCACAGTTTTGACTTCTGCACTCACAGGGGAAACAATCAATCATACTTGCTGTCATAGTTTTTCATGAGAGATGTTTAAAAAACTGATACAAAGCTTCCAACCATTAAAAAACTGGACAAGCTTCTGTGCGAAACACACAGAGGAAAAAAAACTGGAAACTATTAATAAAATTTTCTTTATACCCTTTTAAAGTTTTAAACCTACTTTACCTTTCTCCTACTCCTATCTCACAACAAAAAATAAATACATTAATAATTAGCCAACACCAAAACTCACCACACCCCTTTAATACATTAACCAAAAAGGTATTGACATTTTAAAAAAATCCTAAATTAACAAACCAAAACCACTACACTTGCCAACATTTTTTACAAGCTTTTGCTTCACTGAGCGTACCCCAAGAGGTAAAAACAGACAACAAGGAAAGCTCCAGCACAGAGATCTCAGTGTGATTCTGGAATTCTGACCCAGCACAGGAACAGATCCCGGTGCCACACCCACTGGCAAAGGGCAGCTTGGCCATTCCCAGTTCCAAGGTTCCCTCCTCATCCCGTTTTTATTTCCCTCTCCCTTTTCATCTCCCCGCTCCTCAGCCCCGTGGATTGATCCTTGCGCTCGGTTCCACGCAGGCGCCTGCTCCAATGCACCCGGGTTTGTCCAGATTATCACACCAAATTCGAGAATTTCATACAAAAAACCTCCCCCCGGGAAGGTTTTCCCAAAGAGCATTCCAGCCGCCTCATTCCCTGCATTTCCTGGGAATTCAGCCCCGGGGGAAGAAGCATTTATCACCGGGCAGAAGCGACGGCTGGGGGTTAGAAGGGAAAAACAGCAGAGGAAAAAACATCCTTGATGGAGCTGAAAAACCCCTCATTGCTCCGCCTCGAAACAAAGTGGGAATTTCCACGGGAACGGGCAGGCTTTGATGCCGGTGAAACCCGCCGGGGAGCAAGGTCAGAGGCGTCATTTAGAGGAGCCACATGAGAGTCATTTCCAGCGGCCGCCAGGTGATGTGCCAGCCCGGTGAGCAGCAGGCATTTCTGGGCACCCTGGGGCTCTCGGGAGGGCCGGCCCCGAGCAGGGACGTGCCACGGGCATGTGGCACCTCGTCAGCGGTGCCAAAGGCAGCGCTCCCCGCAGCCCCCGGCGCTGCGGAGGCGGCGGCGCAGAGAGAGAACGGAGCCCACGGAATGAATCAATCCCTCCCTTGGCAGCACAAAGCGCCGCCTTTAATCATCACACGGAGCTCCAGAGCGCAGCTGGAAACGCGAGCAGGCAGCTGGGCTTGCTGCACAGTGCCTGGGACAGGGAAAAATAACAATAATAATAATTATAATCACTGTCTGCTTTGAGCTTGGGGATGGCTTCATGGAAAACTCGCCACTCGCTGAGGTTTAACCTTCCCAGTGCGGGGTGCAGGAACTCCCAGAGCCCCGAGCACCTCACGGCCAGTAAATTAAGAATTAATCTGTTTAAATCCAAGTTTTTCTTGTGGCAGGGGTCAGAACTGGCTGGGCTTTAAGGTCCCTTCAAACCCAACCCAACCCATCCTGTGATTCTTCTCCCAGTTGAAGAAAGGGGCACAGAGTCGTCACTTCACGGTCATTAAATCAAGAGCTAAATCTGATTAAATTTAACTTTCCTTGTGGCTGAGGGTCAGAACTGGCTGGGCTTTACGGTCCCTTCCAACCCAACCCATCCCGTCATCCCACCATTCTTCACAGAGCTGTCACTTCACAATCATTCAAGACACGAATCTGATTAAATTTCAGTTTTTCTTGTGGTAGGAGTCAGATCTGGCTGGGCTTTAAGGTCCCTTCAAACCCAACCCATCCTGTGATTCTTCTCCCAGCTGAAGAAAGGGGCACAGAGTTGTCACTTCACAATTATTCAGTCAAGACCTGAATCTGATTAAATTTCAGTTTTTCTTGTGGCTGAGGGTCAGAACTGGCTGGGCTTTAAGGTCCCTTCCAACCCAACCCAACCCATGATCCCACCATTCTTCACAGAGTTGTCACTTCACAATCGTTCAATCAAGATCTGAATCTAATTTAAATTTTTTCTCGTTGCAGGGGTCAGAATTGGATGAGCTTTAAGGTCCCTTGCAACCCACCCTGTGATTCTTCTCCCAGTTGAAGAAAGGGGCACAGAGTCGTCACTTCACAGTCATTAAATCAAGAGCTGAATCTGATTAAATTTAACTTTCCTTGTGGCAGGGGTCAGAACTGGCTGGGCTTTACGGTCCCTTCAAACCCAACCCAACCCATGATCCCACCATTTTTCACAGAGGTGTCACTTCACAATCGTTCAATCAAGACCTGAATCTGATTAAATTTAAGTTTTTTTGTTGCACGGGTCTGGATGGGCTTTAAGGTCCCTTCCAACCCATCCCGTGATCCCACCATTCTTCTCCCAGCTGAAGAAAGGGGCACAGAGGTGTCATGACAAGGTGAAGAGTGCCCAGTTAATCAGTTTGGGGGTCTTAATTAAGGCTCCCTCCTCACTAATAACAGAATTCCCAGAAGTTCTGTGACTCTCAGCTGCTTGGATCTGGGAATGCTTTAAGAATTCACAGAACACCAGCATCCACCAGCATTCCCAGGGCTGCTGAGCGATCACCTCATCACCAAAACACCACTAAAACCCCAAACCCAGCAGCCACCACCCCCTAAAGCTGATGAGCGATCATCTCATCACCAAAACACCACTCAAACCCCAAAATGGAGCCAATGCAGGTGACTCAGGGCCTGACTCACAGCTGGGAACATCTGGAGCTGTTCCCCAGCCCCTGGGCCCACCTGGCAGCGGGAACGGGGCTGGAGTGACCCCAGATCCACCCCACAGCCCAGCCAGGCAGCAGCCAGCTGCTCCTGAGGGGCTTTTCCAGCTCCCTCTCCATTCCCAGCTTCTCCTTGACCCCACGCTCAGGAGAGATTCATCCCACAGGAAATTCACCCAGCCTAAAGTGAGGAATTGCACCCTCAGCCTGGAGCCACGGCAGGAGAGCACAGGGAGGGTCTGGAACCTTCATCCCACCCGTTCCCAGCGCGGGGTGCAGGAACTCCCAGAGCCCCAAGAACCTCACAACCGTTCAATCAAGACCTGAATCTGAATTAATTAAAGTTTTCTTGTTACTGAGGTCAGAACTGGATTGGCTTTAAGGTCCCTTCCAACCCAACCCATCCCACCTCGTGATTCTTCTCCCAGCTGAAGAAAGGGACACAGAGTTGTCACTTCATAACCATTAAACCAAGGACTGAAACTGTTTAAATTTCAGTTTTTCTTGTGGCAGGGGTCAGAACTGGATGGGCTTTAAGGTCCCTTCCAACCCAACCCATCCTGTGATTCCACCATTCCTCTCCCAGCTGAAGAAAGGGACACAGAGGTGTCACTTCACAATCATTAAATCATGACTTGAATCTATTTAAATTTTACTTTTCTTGTGGCTGAGGGTCAGAACTGGATGGGTTTAAGGTCCCTTCCAACCCAACCCATCCCACCTCGTGATTCTTTTCCCAACTGAAAAAAGGGACACAGTTGTCACTTCATAACCATTAAACCAAGGACTGAAACTGTTTAAATTTCAGTTTTTCTTGTGGCTGAGGGTCAGAATTGGATGGGCTTTAAGGTCCCCTCTAACCCAAGCCATCCCTTCTCCCAGCTGAAGAAAGGGACACAGAGCTGTCACTTCACAATTATTCAATCAAGACCTGAATCTGATTAAATTTAAGTTTTTCTTGTGGCTGAGGGTCAGAACTGGATGGGCTTTCACCTGCAAAATTTCACCTCAGGAATGAGGAATTCCAGCATTTCCAGCAAGAACCCAAAGGGAACAACAATTCCAGGGATTTTGCCCAAGATTTTCATCTCTAAAGCTGGCAGAGAAAAGCCCAGCACCATCTATAAATATAAATATAAATATAAATACAAATATAAATACAAATATAAATATAAATATAAATATAAATATAAATATAAATATAAATACAAATATAAATATAAATATAAATATAAATACAAATATAAATATAAATATAAATATCACCTGTTCCTTCCTGTTTTACACCCTATTGAGGTAAAATACAAATCAGAACATCTCAAGGCAGACAGATCAATAAAATGCTGAACTGACAGAAAAGAAGATTTAAAATGAGAGCGAAAAGAGGAAAAGAGCCACTGAAATTTTCTGGGAACTCTTTTTGTCTCAGGATTGCAAAATCACAATTTAGTGGAGTGGTATCTCAAGGATGAGTGTTAGGATTCCAAGGAAAGGAAAAAAAACCAAGACAGATATCTTTCTATAGACCAGCCAAGAAAAAAATACTGAGATTTTGTTCCTATCAAACACTCATAAGAATCACAGTTCCACTACAAATTTCATCTATTTTAATTAGACTTTTACCTCTATATCAGCAAAGTTTTGTTGGATCTGAGTAAAAAAAAAATTTGTATCTTATTTTTGTTCTAAACCTCCTTTCACCAGATGCTTCAGCTCCACGTGCCCAATTTTACAGCCACCGGCCCGGGGACAATTCGATGGCTCCCAAATCTGGTTTTATTCCAACACCACCAGGATATTGGATATTATTTATTTCTCCTGAGGAGGAGAGGAGCTGGATGAATGAAAAGCCTGGTTTGAGAGGCTGGCACCTGCTGAAGCGGCTGAGCAAAGGAGGAGAAGGAAGAGTTTGTACTCCCGGATCCTCTCCAGCAGCACATCCCAAGCAGAGCGGTGCAGGAATTCCCAGCTGGCAATTCCAGGTTCCTCCTGGATCTGTGGCTCTGCTCCTGGATTAGGAGCAGCCAGGCAGTGATGCAGGCTCGAAGCTGTTTCAGGTTCCCAGCCACCCTCTGAAAAAAGGGTGAAATCCCTTTTTTTGGTTAAACCCAGGAAAAAATGGCGAGGGGTGGGTGAAGAGTTTAAGCACATTTGAGGAGAAATATGGGTGCCCTGAGGGTCTCTAGAAATAGAGATGGGATTAGGATGTCAAACAGAAAGGCCTCCAAACGCTGGGGATCTCAGAGGGAAAATGTCCTTCACTGAGCAGCTGAACCCCCTCCTAACCCTAGAGAAGGGATTTCAGGGGGAGGAAGAATCCAAGATCCAGACCTTGCCCTGCTCCCTCCAAGGAGAAAGTGGAATTTCAGCAAAGCCACCCAGGAGGAAATCACAATTATGGAGACAAACCCCTCACCCTAGGCCTTGCAAAGGGAGAGGAAATTGGAGAGCAGCCCCAAAAGAGGGTGGAAGTCCATCAGCAGGGGAGGTGAGGTCTTCACCCCAAAGTTTCATGAGGTGAGAGGCTCCCTTAGGACAGGGACACTTCTTTCCCTACACCCCCAAAAGGTTCACAGGGGACAACTCCTTCTCTGGGGATTTCCAACAGGAACGATGCCAAAACCCAGGGAAAACGTGCATTTCCCTTCAGGCACAGCAGGGTACACACAACCCCTACTCCAGGGAGCACCTGTGTCCACCTGAGGAGACACATGGATGGACTCACGCACCAGGATTCGCAGCTCCACACACTCCTGGGGTGCAGCTGCCAGCTCACAGCACCCCTGGGAGAGGGGCACCCCCAAACCCCCTGCCACACCCCACACCCAGGTACGGGCACACCTGGCCCTGCCCCTGGTGCCAACGTCACCAGCGCCGCCCGGGACAGTTTTATCTTATCCACATTCCCCAGATAACCCTGGGAACGTGAACCTGATGTGAACCCACACACCCTGCAGCTCACACACCTGGGGGGCAGGTGAGGGGGGCAAAGGCACCCAGGGACACTTGGGGGGCAGAAATAGGGGGGAAGGCAGCCAGGGACACCTGGGGGGGCAGAAATGGGGGAAGGCACCCAGAGACACCTAGGGGTGTGGGAATGGGGGGAAAAGGCACCCGATGTCACCTGGGGGTGCCGGGAACAGGGTGTAAAGGCACCCGGTATCACCTGGGGGTGTAGGAATGGGGTGTAAAGGCAGCCGGTATCACCTGGGGGTGCAGGAACGGGGTGTAAAGGCACCCAGTGACACCTGGGGGTGCAGGGAACGGAGGGTAAAGGCACCCAGTGACACCTGGGGGTGTGGGAATGGGGTGTAAAGGCAGCCGGCGTCCCCCCACATGTCCCCACTGCACAGACACGGGGGGACACGGCACAGCCAGACCCCCAGGCATGGCAGCACACGTCCCCAGAACGCAGCCCCAGCCCTGGAGCGCCCCCGCGGCCCCGGCAGCCGCTCGGGGTCACCGACACCCGCCGCGCACCGGGGACCCCGCACCGGGCCGGCCCTGCCCGGCCGAGGCAGCGCCGTCCCCGAGCCCCGGGCCGGCTCCCGGTGCCCGCTGCGGGGCCGTGCCCGCGGGGATGTCTCCTGGCACGGCCCCGCCGGGAGGGCTCCCTGCCGCTGTCGCCCCCGTTACCTTCTTGACGGTGCGCGGCGCCTCGGTGACGGTGCCGTCGGGGCTCACGAGCGCCTCGGCCGCGCCGCCGCTGCTGTCGCTGCCGTCGCGGTGCCGGTGCTGGGGGTGGTGCGGGTCGCTCCTCTTCATGGCCGAAGCCTGCGGCACCTTGCCGGCGGCCGAGGACATCGCGGAGGCCGAGGACATCGCGGCGGCCGAGGACAGCCCGGGGCAGCCGCCCCCGGAGGCCGCTCGGCGGGGGGGCCGGGGCCGCCTCACGCTCGGCGCCCGGCACGGGCAGGCGGGCGCCGCCGCCGCCGCCACGCCGTGCCCCGCTGCGTGAGCGCCCACAGGCTCGCACGGCGGCCCCGCCGCCTTGTCCATGGGGCCGCCGAGCTCCTTCAGCTCCACGGCGGGCGCGGCCACCGCCACCTGCACCGACATCGCCGCCGACTGCTCCGGCTCCGCTCCCGGTCCGCTCCGGCTCCCTCAGGGCCGCCGGCCCCGCCTCGCCCCGCCCCGCCGCCCTTGCTGCCGCACTGCGCGCCGGGACATGCAGTCCTCCCGCCCCTGCTCTGCCCCGTCGCGACTACAGCTCCCGGCATCCCCTGCGGGGCCGCGCGGGGGTTGGCGGGAATTGTAGTCCGCGCGGGGCAACTGGCCCCGTGAAGGCGTTTGGTTGTTTTTTCACATTTTGGTGAATTTTCAATGTTTCAGCCGCCGGGCACGGAATCGCAGAAGCACTGAGGTTGTACAAGACCATCGAGACCAAGCTGTGCCCGATCGCCATCTTATGTTACCAGCCCTGAGTGTCACCTCCAGGAATTCCTGGGAAACCTCCAGGGATGGGCACTCCAAAGCTCCGTGGGCAGCACCTGCCAAGGCCTGACCCCCTTTCCATGGGGAAATTCCTGCTGCTGTCCAACCTCACCTCCCCTGGCCCAGCCTGGGGCCGTTCCCTCTGCTCCTGTCCCTGTTCCCTGGAGCACAGCCCGACCCCCCCGGCTGTCCCCTCCTGGCAGGGACTTGTGCAGAGCCACAAGGGCCCCTGAGCCCCCTGGAGCCTCTCCCTTTGCCTCCAGGTTCTCAGCCCCTTCCCAGCTCCCTCAGCCCCTCCTGGTTCTCCCTTCCAGCCCCTCCGGTTTCCAGCCCTTCCCAGCTCCCTCAGCCCCTCCTGGTTCTCCAGCCCCTTCCCAGCCCCCTCAGCCCCTCCTGGTTCTCCAGACCTTTCCCAGAGCTCCATTGCCCCTTCTCTGGGCTCAATCTATCACAGACCTTGGTGTCCCTGAGGTGCCATGGCCTGGCCAGGCAGGCCCCAGGCATGGACCAAAATTATGGGATTTCAGAGCCAAAGGGGTTGGAAAAGCCCTCCCAGACAATGAAACCCAGCCACTGCAAGGCCACCACTGATCTCTGTCCCCAGGTGCCAGCAGCAAGGATGGATGTCCCACCAAGGCCAGCCCAACGGGAAAATTGGGTCAAAACTGCGGGATTTCAGAGCCAAAGGGGTTGGAAAAGCTTTCCCATACCATCAATCCCAACCAACACCAGGAATACCCATGGGAATGAGGAGCCACAACATCCTGGCATGGGGAACGTGCCATCCAAAATCCTGGGACTTGCTGTCCTGCCAGGCCCAGAGCTCAGCTGCAGGCACAAATCAGTCCTCAACCACCACATCCATGATTTACAATTAATGATTTCAGTTTTACCGCCTTTTCTAAATCCGGTTCTTTGGGAATGTGCCTCTCCTGGAGTGCAAACCCATCCTTTCACTATTGGTAGATATTGAGAGCAGCCCTGAGAGAAGAACTTGGAGCTGCTGGTGGGTGAGAGCTTAATTAACTCTCAATTCCCAAGCGCCAATTCCAATCCTCAAAGCCCGGGCGAGCTCGGTGTTTGGGGTGAGCTGGAGGAGAGGAGGGAGGGAGGCAATCCACAGAGACCTCCCCAAAAAACCAGGAGGGAGGGGAGAGGTGTGAAATACAAAGCTGGGTTTCGTGTCACGTACAAACAGCGACGTGGGTACTTGTGAGTGCGAAATGTGTGGGGACCAACAACGGGAGAGCTGTGAATTCTGATAATAACTGAGGAAAATAAAGCATGGAAAAAGCCTTTGAACCTATTTTTTGTTTGCCATCAACCCTGGTTGATTTAGGAGCATTGGAATTAAAGCGTTAAGCATGTTGCTTTTTTGCTGGTAGTTAATCCTTAAAGAGCTCTGCAACAACAACCTTTTGAAATATAATTTTAAAATATTGTATGCTTGAAACTCTAGCTTTGGAATATATATAAAGGAAATATGCTTATCTCATGCCTTAATAAAGCAGAGAAAAGCAACTTGAGAAAGGAAGATGAACATCACCTCAAGGATTGATGGTTTCAACCAAGGGAAGCTGGACATCACTGTTATTAGATTTATAGTCTCTGCAATTAAAAGGTGGGCCCACATCTGGCGAGCTGGACTGCACCAGATGGGATTCTCTTCCTTCTTTCAGACCCCCACCATCTGGGGATACTCCTTTTGGGGCACATCCTGAGAGAAACTAAATCACAATAGTGTATAGAATTGTGATGTAATAATTTGGAATAAATATTACTGATGAGGAAAAATTGGGAATAGAAACTGCTGGGAAAGCTGATGAGTACCCCCATAAATACCTGTAACCCTCAACTATGGGTGTGCAGCTGGAGGGAAAACTTCCCCGCTGTAGCCCAGCTGTATTGCTCAAACTTTACCATGTTAAATAATAAATTGATTGCTGCTTGAATATTGGCCTAGTCAAGCTTCTTGACTTATTCATAACAGACGGAGGCAGCGGAGAAGCTGAAGGAGGATTTCAGGGAGGAAAGAGGCGTGGGAGAGGGGCAGGAATTCCAGAGGGGATCGGAGCTGAAGGAGAAGCAGCGCATCCCTGTGAGCCCGCAGCGCGATGAGCACAATTCCCGAGATAAAGCTGATTCCTGCTGGACGGGATCTGAGCCCATCCCTGCCTCTCTCGGGAATCCCAAAACTCCGGCTGGGGGCTGATCCCGGCTCAGAACCACCCTTTGGAACGGCAACTCTTTGGGAGCCGCCGTGGGAGGGATGTGAGGCTGGAGCAAAATCCATCCCCCCATGGAGAGCAGGAAAGGTCGCAGCGGCTGCTGCGGCGCCGCGCTTCTGCTGAGGAGATGGTGCTGACCTGAGGTGGGGAAACCCTCTGGGATTCATCAGCTCGGATCGCACCAAAAACCCCACCAGGGTGTTCTGCAAACCCCTGGCATAATGAAAAATTCCGACCCTGGTCTTCCTCCGCTGAGGAGAGGAGCTTGTACGGACCTGGAGATGGATAAATCCTCCAAAATTTGTCATTTCCTGGTGCCACAGGTCCCAGAACAAAAACCCACCAGGTTTTTTTTGGCCAAGACAAAATCCTGACCCTGATCTTCCTCTGCTTAGGAGAGGAGCTTGTACCAACCTGGAAATAGAGAAACCCTCCAGAATTTGTCATTTTCTGATGCTACAGATCCCACAAAAAACCCCACCAGGTTGTTTTGCAAACCCCTGACTTAATGAAAAATCCCGACCCTGATCTTCCTCTGCTGAGGAGAGGAGCTTGTGCTGCCTTGGAAATACAGAAACCCTCCAGAATTTATCAATTCCCACTGCCACAGATCCCACCAAAACCCCACCAGGTTGTTTTGGCCAAGACAAAATCCTGACCCTGATCTTCTTCTACTAAAAGGAGCTTGTGCTGCCCTGGAGATGGAGAAATCCTCCAGAATTTATCATCACAGATCCCACAGAACAAACCCTTCCAGGGTGTTTGGGCCAAGGCAAAATCCTGACCCTGAGTCTCTCTGCTGAGGAGAGGAGCTTGTGCTGCCTTGGAAATAGAGAAACCTCCAAAATTTGTAATTTCCTGATGTCACTGATCCCACAAAAACCCCACCAGGTTTTTTTTTGGCCAAGGCAAAATCCTGACCCTGATCCTCCTCTGCTTAGGAGAGGAGCTTGTACCGACCTGGAAATAGAGAAATCCTCCAGAGTTTATCATTTCCTGATGTCACTGATCCTACCAAAACCCCACCAGGTTGTTTTGGCCAAGGCAAAACCCTGACCCTGATCCTCTTCTGCTAAGAGGAGCTTGTGCTGCCCTGGAGATGGAGAAATCCTTTAAAATTTATCATTTCCTGGTGCAACAGATCCCACAAAAAAACCCAGCAAGTTGTTTTGCAAACCCCTCACAAAAACAAAATCCCAACCCTGATCCTCCTCTGCTGAGGAGAGGAGCTTGTGCTGACCTGGAAATAGAGAAATCCTCTGGAATTTATCATCTCCGACCCCACAAAAAGATCCCAGGTTGTTTTGCATGCCCTTCACCAGGGCAAAATCCTGACCCTGAGCCCACCTGCTCAGCATGGGATCTTCCTCACCTTTTAAAGGATATTCCCAAAATCAGGAGACTGGCAGGGATGGTGTTTTCCTGCCCTGTGCTGCTGCCAGCACCCCCAAAACTCCTGGTGTTGAATGTCCATCAATCCCAGGGCTGATGCCTTGAGAACCTGAGCTAGGACAGAGGCTGGGCAGAGTTCCAGAATGAAGCAGGGATTTATGGAAAGGATCTCCTCCATGGATGCACCTTGGGCAGCACCAGAGCCCAGCCAGGGCTGCACCCAAGATGAACCAAAATGGCCCCAAAATGCACGAGCGCTCCCGGGGTCTCTCCCTGGGATCAGTTCTGCTCCATTTGCACCTTGCAGTTCATTGTCCCATTCCAGCTTTAGCCCCTGCAGTCCCACCCTGCTTGTTTTTCTCTCTGCAGCCCACGGGGTTTGTGCTCCTGGGCTGAGATTTGGGTCATTTGTCCTTGGTGCCCAGCTGGAGCAGGAATTGTTTTCTCTCCCTGCTCTGTGCACAGAGCTCACCATCCCTTAATGTGAAGCCCAGACCCACACACTAAAGCAGCACAGAGTGGGAAAAATAGAAAAGCCAAACCTGAGGCAGCAGGGAGAGCACAGAGAGGTTATCCCAGGGATCCAGGCCGTGCCTGGTGATTTATCTGGGAAAACAACGGGCACAGGAGAGGAGGGAGAGGCTCTTGGGGCGGGAGGCTCCAACAATCGGGGCTCTGTGAGAAGCAGGCAGCTCGGGGCTGCTCCTTCCCTCGCTCCTGACAGAGCCTGGGATGGCTTTGCCTGGAAGCCTGGGAGAAATCAGCCTTGGAAAAGCAAAATTCCTCTCCTTGAGAGCCGTGGCTGGGTGTAGATCCTCAGCAGAGTTTGGGTTTTCCCCCAAACAGAACGGAGGTAGAACAGGAGTAAAAACCTGCATTTTCCAGGTTGTTTTCTGCTCCAACTGAGATTCCATCCTTTTAATTCCACCAGATGGGTGGAAAATGCCAATTTCTCCCTGGGGATCAGTGGTTCAGCGAATCCACAGGGAATATTACCCAAATTTCCTGAATTTCCCTGTTTCTCCCCAGTGAAACCTTTGGGGGTGTTGGGAGATGTGTGACCCTCTGTGCTCCACTCTCCTGCACCTCCCATGGGAATGCTGGAGCTTTTCCCTAAGGATATTTCAGGGGAATTTGCTGGATTTTGGCAATCTGGGGGTGTTTTCTTCCTTCAAAATTTTCTCCCCCTGCACCAAATCAAGGTGGGGTTTTTGGGAGGGCATGTGACGTTGTCAGCACATCTCCTGCTGCTTCCAAAATTAAAATAATGTTTTTCTGTTTCAAAATGGCAAATAGTTTTGTTAGAACTGAGTTTTTAACTAAGAAAGCCACAAAATAAAACATATAAAAAGAAAAAGCCCAAAGAAAGGGAGATAAAGAGAAATATTTTGTTTCATCCAGGACAATCCAGCTTTGACTCTGGAGCACGGTCAGCCCCCAAAAAAAACAACAAACCCTGGAAAAATGCAATTTTCACTGACCAATTCCAGCTAAATTTCAGGGTCTGGTTTGCAGGATAACCAAACCCTGCAGCTGCAGGGCCCTCAAGCAAAATAAAAAAGGGATCTTTTCCAAAAGCAGCATTTTTCCCCCAAAAAAAGCACCAGCACCGTGGGAAACTTCAAATGCCTCAGTGGGACCCCACCCAGGAGCACCCCAAAATTTGGGGCTGCCCAGATTTTGGGGGTTTGGGGATATTTTAGTCCATGATGCCACCTGCTGGCAAAGGTCCCAGTTGTCCCCAAAACTGCCCAGTTGTCCCCAGAAATGTCCCCACAACCCCCAAGGGCATTTCCAGCCCCTCAGAGCTCCCTCCTGCAGGTGGAGCAGGGGGCTCAAAGCACTTTAAAGCAGTTTTTAATGTGCTTTAAAGCAGTTTAAATCATTTTTAAGGTGCTTTAAAGCAGTTTGAAACACTTTAAAGCAGTTTTTAAAGCAAGAGGGTTTTAGGAGAAAGGACAGGACAAGCTCCCCCCCGCCAAAAGTGTTTTCCCTCATGGATCCCTCCCCAAAAAGAGCCCAGAGCAGCCACTGGGATTGAAAATCTGTAAATTTAATACTGATACAGGAGGGTTTTTCCTTTACACAGCAAAAATGAACCCGTGGAGGTCACTGGGATAGCAACAAAAAAAAAAACAAAAGAAGCCAGGAGCCTACCAGGACTTAATAAAAATAGGGAAAATCCAAACACCAGCAGGGACTGGAGCCCTCCTGCCTCAGGGCTCCGCTGGGTTTGCTGTGACTTGATTTTTTTTTTTTTTTTATTCTAAAAAAATAATTAAAAAAAGCTTTGCTCTGGGGGTTGCTGACCCTGATTCACCTCGAGCACCCCGAGGTTTTTGGGGTTATTTTTGTGCTCAGGAGCACCCAGGTAGCCCAAGGTGCTCCCTGTCCCATCTCCCTGGTGCTGCCGCCCCACTAATCCTGATTTGGGTCTGGCTCAGCTCTCTGGGGAGCTGGAAGGCACTTTGGGGTCTCGGAAGGGATTGGGGTGAACCCAAAATAGGGGGGCACACCAGGGATGCTGCTGCTGCTGCTGCTGCCCGTGACTGGGCTCACCCCGAACAGAGGCATCATGATACAAACATTAAAAAAAAATCAGAAATTTTTAAAAAAATTGCTATTGGCACAAGTGGGGGTGAGCTCTACGTACCTCTAGCCGTGGGTGGGGCAGAGCTGCCCCAAATCTACCCTGATCTAGGCTGTCCCCAGGTGTCCCCCTGGTCCCTAAATCCCTGTGGGAGCTGGGGCTGGTCCCACTGCCAGCTCCTTTCTCCCGGTGACGCTGGAATCCCAAAACCTCTCCAGGCTGGGAAGTGCACGGAGACAAATCCTCCAAGGGGAGAAACGGGACGTGCTCAGGTGGGTGGAACATTCGGGATGGATCCCTGCGGCATCAGGTGGGTTCTGGTGCTCCCACGCCCTGCCCACATCCCTGTGGGGTCAGAAGTCCGAATCGGGCTCCAGCAGCTCCGCGTCCACCAGGTTGGTCCGGGAGTGGATGGGGGCCAGCCCTGCCCGGCAGCCCTGAGTCCTGGGCGCCCCAGGGCGGGCCAGGGGGCCGGGCTGGGGGGGCCACAGGGCGGCCCCGGGGTGGTGCCAGCCCTCGGGGTCGGCGGCGCCGCTCTCGGGGCAGAAGGGGTTGCTGATCACGTGCAGGACGTTGGCCCTGCGCCCGTCCCACGCGCCCCCGGGGAAGGTGGCATCGGGCTGGACAGCTGGCAGCACATCGGGGGCAAAGGCCACCAGGCAGGGCTGGGGGGGCAGGCGGGGCAGGCGAGGGACGGTGCTGGGGACGGCGGGGCGCCCCGGGCAGCGCTCGGGGTCTGGGGTCACCTCCTTCTTCTTCTTCTTCCTCCGCTTCTTCTTGCGGCCGCTGCGCTTCTGCAGCTCCGGGGACACGTCGGCCTCCACCACCCACAGGTTGGCCCTCTCCTCTGGTGGCACTGGGGGACACGGGGTGAGGTGGCTGTGAGTGGCCACGTCCTGCCTGTGCCCTCCACCACCCCCCGCCACCCACCTGATCCCACGGGGATCCATCCCAAATATTCCATCAACCTGACTACACCCGCCCTGCACACCCCCAGCCCGGCTCATCCCCCAGACACTCCCCACGAGGTCCCCAAGGACTTGCCAGGTGTCGCCACGGGTGTCACGGAGATGTCCTGGGGCAGGATGGCCCCTCTCCTGGCCACCATCTTGGTGACGTGCTGGGCCCACGCCGAGGACACGTCAGCCGATGGTTCATTGATGTTGAACGCCAATCCGGCTGCGGGGACAGGGGGATCTGGTCAAGGGGGGCTTTGGGGACCCCGGGGGGCTGCTGGGGACATCCCCTGCCCTGGGCACGTACCCACGGGGCCGTCGTGGGACACGGTGTGCATGCTGAAGGACAGCTCCTGGCCCGGGTCGCGCAGCAGCTCCTTGCGCTTGGAGAAGGCCTTGGCGATCATCTTGCTCTTCTTGATCCTCTTGGGCTGGTCATCGCTCTGCCCCTGTCAGCCTGGGGACACAGGGGCACACAGGGCACAGCTGTCACAGCTGGGCAACAGGGACCCTCCCCAGCTCCCCTCCTGCACATGGGGACACCACACTGGGGAATGGGTCCCTTGGGGTTGGACATGTCCCACAAACGCCACATGGAAGAGGCCACCCCCGTTCCTGAGCTGCTGTGAGCCTACAACCCATCAAGCTGAGGGACACACATCTGGGAATGTCCTCCAACATCCCATTGGATGGGGCAGGAAGGGCTCCAGGGAGCTGGGGTGACACCCTCGGGGTCTCACCTGCACCAGGTGCGCTTCCAGATGAGCAGGGTGGCCTTGGTCCAGACCCAGGTGCTCATGGAGACGCCGGTGCCGAACATGGCGAAGAGGTTGATCTTCTCCACCAGCAGGCTCGGCCGGTTCTTGATCTCGCAGTCCGGGATGGGCTTGTTGGTCTGCGTGGCGATGGTCACGTTGGCCTCACACCTGCGGTGACACACGGGGACGGTGGCCCTAAGGAGCAGGGACAGCCCACAGCCCCCCCCACAGCCCTGCAGGGTGGAGATGTGGTGGCACCGCTGGTGGGGGACACGGGGCTGTCCACTGCGGTGTCCCCGTGTCCCCATCACCCCTGTCCCTGTCCCACTCACAGGACGTATTCCCGGAAGCTGCGCTCCCACTCGGCCTGGTTGAAGAAGTCATAGAAGTGGCAGCCAAAGGTGATGAAGACAAAGCCAAAGGCCAAGAAGCCAAAAATGCCTGGAAGAGAAGAGGGACAAACTCCAGCCAAACTCCAGTGGCACCAAGACAAACACGCCGCACTGGGGCCATGCCACCACCACAGCTTTGTCCCCCTCTGCTGCCACCCCGAGAAGGGGCTGTGTGACTTCAGAGGACAAAATGTCCCCGTTCCCACCCCGATTCCCTGGGGAATGGGGCCGGTGAAGCCCTCACCCAGGCGCAGCATGGTCTCGTTGATCTTGCTGGCCGCCTTCTCGCTCAGCAGCCCGGGGTGGTTGCTCTTGATGGAGAAGAGTGTCATGACCCCTGCGGGGAGGACCAGGGGGTCAGGGTGTGGGGACAGCCACGGTGACCCCGTCCCTTCCAAGGGCAGAGCCACACCTACCCCGGATGAGGAAATAGCCCCCCACGATGAGCACGAGCCCGATGGGGGCCAGCACGAAGCCGGCTCGGTAGCGGTAGTTCTTGTAGCCCACGAAGCAGATGCCACTGACAGAGTCACCGTCCACCTGGCAGCAGGGACAGGGACAGGGGGGTCAGCTGGCTGCGGTGTCACCCTGAGACACCATCCCCTGATGGTGGTGACCCCGTTACCTGCGCCACGGCCAGGATGGCCACGGTGAGCACGAAGGGGATGGACCAGGTGATGAGGTGGAAGTAGGAGGTCTTGCCCAGCAGCGGCTGGTAGGTGGTGCCCAGGGCCTTGAAGGACGTGTGCCAGGCGTAGGTGAGCATGACAAACCAGATGACACCCGACATCAGCGAGTAGTACACGATGACGAAGATGATGACGCAGGACAGCGTCTCGTTGGAGCTGTGGAGAGGTGAGGCGAGAGCGTCATCCACCCCCGTGAGGGGACACGCAGGGGTCTCACCCTCTGTGCTCCCAGGAGGCCAGCGAACCCCGAGAGCCCTCCTTGGTGCTGGGGACAGCCCTGGTGGCGGGCTGGGGACAGAGGTGACACCTACGTGGGCTCGCCCAGCCGCATGGTGCCGTCGGCCCGGCACACGATCTCGTCGCGGGCGCCATCCATGAACTGTGCCAGCCAACCAATGCTGCCCACGAAGAAGCAGGCGTTGACGTAGAACAGGATGACGGCGGGGTAGCGGTTGGAGTTCCTCCAGTCAGCAACAAACGTGGCCTGGAGGGGTGGAGAAAGAGACAGCTCGGCACCCATCCCCTTCTGGGGACAGCTCGGTGCCCACCCCATTTTGGGGACAGCGCTCGGCGCCCATCCCCTTCTGGGGACAGCTTGGTGCCCATCCCACTTTGGGGACAGCTCGGCGCCCATCCCCTTCTGGGGACAGCTTGGCACCCATCCCCTTCTGGGGACAGCTCGGTGCCCATCCCATTTTGGGGACAGCTCGGCGCCCATCCCCTTCTGGGGACAGCTCGGTGCCCATCCCACTTTGGGGACAGCTCGGCGCCCATCCCCTTCTGGGGACAGCTCGGCACCCATCCCCTTCTGGTGACAGCTCCCCAGGAGGAGCGCGGGTCTCACCAGGGTGAAGAAGGTGCAGAAGATGGTGACGGAGCTGAAGGCGGCGATGTAGACGTGCATCTCGCGGTGCTCCTTCTCGGTGAACAGCGGGTTCTGGCACTGGATGCCGCAGCCCTCCACGTCCTCGTACCAGCTCTTGGGGTTGTCCGTCCTCACCAGCGGCGCCTCGCACTGCCCCGAGCTGTTGAACTTGATGTTCTGCACCTCGTTCTGCCAGAGGGGAAAGCAGGCTGTGAGGAGGAGGAGGAGACACCCCCGTGGCCAAGATGGACATCAGTCCCCTGTGGAGGGCAGGGGACAGCTGGGTTCCACAGAATCACCAGGGAATCATGGAATGGGTTGGGTGGGAAGGGACCTCAGAGCCCCTGCAGTGCCACCCCTGCCATGGCAGGGACACCTCCCACTGTCCCAGGTGCTCCAGCCCCAGTGCCCAGCCTGGCCTTGGGCACTGCCAGGGATGCAGGGGCAGCCCCAGCTGCTCTGGCAATCCCAGCCCAGCCAGGAATTCCTCATTGCCAAGATGCCATCCATGCCTGCCCTCTGGCACTGGGAGCCATTCCCTGGGTGCTGTCCCTGCAGGCCTTGGCCCCAGTCCCTCTGCAGCTCTCCTGGGGCCCCTGCAGGCCCTGCAATGTGCTGGAAGCTCTCCCTGGGTGCTTCCCTTCTCCAGGCTGACCAAGACCAGCCCTTCTCTCCTGCAGACAGTGACTTTCCCCCCACTCCCCCGTGCCGTACCGGGCAGCCCTCGGGGAAGCGATCCGTGGTGCACTTGAGGAAGTCGGGCCAGCCGCGCTCGCGCTCCACGATGGTGCAGGGTGCCCGGGTGGCCTGGCACAGGGTCTGGCTGGGCAGCTCCACCTGCCCATCCTCGCACTTGGGCATGTAGACAGCGCACAGCAGGGGCTGGATGACGTCCCAGCAGCGCGGGGCATTGCGCAGGCCTGCGGGGAGGGGACAGCACCGTCACCAACCCTGGCATGGCCACCTCCTGCTGTCCCCACAGCACCTACACAGGCTGGGACCCCTCTGAGGGGCTTTCCTGCTGTCCCCACAGCACCACACAGGGCTGGGACCCCTCTGTGGGACCCTCCTGCTGTCCCCACAGCACCCACACAGGGCTGGGACCCCTCTGTGGGGCCCTCCTGCTGTCCCCACAGCACCCACACAGGGCTGGGACCCCTCTGTGGGACCCTCCTGCTATCCCCACAGCACCCACACAGTGCTGGAGACCCCTCTGAGGGGCTCTCCTGCTGCCCCCACAGCACCCACACAGCACTGGGACCCCTCTGTGGGGCCACTGTGCCCATCACCAGGGCTGCCCCTCCACGCTGTACCCCATACTGCTCTTGTCCACACTGTGCCCACCCCCAGCCCCTGATAAACCATTTTCTGTAGTGCACCCATCCCCAGACACCCGCTGTACCCATCTCTGAGGCCACTCTATCCTGTTCCCCCTCTACACCACACCCTCCCTGCACCCCCATCTCCTGCTCCCCTCCACATTACACGATCTCCACTCCTGTGCTGTACAGTTTGCTGTACTGTGCCCATCCCCAGACACCCACAATGCTGCTCCACTCCGTGCTGTACCCATCTCCAGTCCCTTTTTCGTCAGTTTTCTACACTGTACCCATCTCCAGTCCCTTTTTCATCAGTTTTCTACACTGTACCCATCTCCAGTCCCTTTAAAATCAGTTTTCTATACTCTACCCATCTCCAGTCCCTTTAAAATCAGTATTTCTACACTGTACCCATCTCCAGTCCCTTTTTCACCAGATTTCTACACTGTACCCATCTCCAGTCCCTTTTTAACCAGTTTTCTATACTCTACCCATCTCCAGTCCCTTTTCAATCTGTTTTCTATACTGTACCCATCTCCAGGCCCCTTTTTAACCAGTTTTCTATATTGTACCCATCTCCAGTCCCTTTTCAATCTGTTTTCTATACTGTACCCATCTCCAGGCCCCTTTTTAACCAGTTTTCTATATTGTACCCATCTCCAGTCCCTTTTCAATCAGTTTTCTACACTGTACCCATCTCCAGTCCCTTTTTAACCAATTTTCTATACTGTACCCATCTCCTGTCCCTTTTAAACCGGTTTTCTAAACTCTACCCATCCCCAGCCCCCTGCTAGGCACTTTTCTATACTGTACCCATCCTCAAAGCCCCTCTATAAATTTTTTCTCTACCCATCCCCAGCTTCTTTGCTACACAGTTTTCTATACTGTACCCTCCATCCCCAGCCCCTAATTATTTTTTTTTTCTATACTGTACCCATCCTCATCCCCTCCTCTACACAGTTTTCTAGACTGTACTCATTCCCAGGCCCCCTGGATGCAGTTTTCTACACTGTACCCCTGCTATAAAGCTTTTTCTATACTACTTTACCCATCCCCAGCCCCCTGCTAGGCACTTTTCTATACTGTACCCATCTCCAAACCCCCTCTACAAAGTTTTCTATGCTGTACCCATCCCCAGCCCTTTGCTATAAAGTTTTCTATACTTTACCCATCCCCAGCCCCCTTTTATGAAGTTTTCTACACTGTACCCATCTCCAAACCCCTTAAAAATTCTATACTGTACTCATCCCCAGCCCCCCTCTACAAAGTTTTCTATACTGTACCCATCCCCAAACACCCTCTACAAAGTTTTCTATACTGTACCCATCCCCAAACACCCTCTACAAAGTTTTCTATACTCTACCCATCCCCAGCCCCCCTGCTAGGCACTTTTCTATACTCTACCCATCCCCAAACACCCTCTACAAAGTTTTCTATACTGTACCCATCCCCAAACACCCTCTACAAAGTTTTCTATACTTTACCCATCCCCAAGGCCCCTCTATAAAGTTTTCCATACTCTACCCATCCCCAGCCCCCCCACACTACACCCAAACCCCCCTCCGAGCTCTCCCCGCCTTCCCCGCTCCCCATCCCCCTCCAGCCCCATCCCGGGCCTCTCCCGCACTCTCCCCGCTCCCGGCGCCGTCCCGTCCGTACCGGACCAGAGCAGCAGCTTCCCGTGCGCCTCCTCCTGCGAGGCGGAGTCGGTGGCCAGCAGCGTGGAGGTGGCGGCGTAGGGCAGCGCGGAGCCCAGGCAGGCGCCGAAGCGGAGCCGCTCGCAGGGCGCGGGGCGGCGGCAGCGCGGGGGCCCGGCCGAGGCGTTGGGGGGCGGCGGGGCAGCGCCCGCCCAGGGCCAGCGCCAGGGCCAGCGCCAGCGCCCAGCGCCGCCCGCCGCGGCCCGGCCACATCGCGGCGGTGCTCGGCGGGCTTAGGGCGGCTCGCAGCGGGGCGAGGGGCCCGCCATGGCCCCGCCGCCTTTGTTGGGCTCGCCGGGAGCGAGCGGAGCGGCCCCGCTGCCGCAGCTGCTCCTCCTCCTCCGCCGCCGCCGCCGCCCGCGGCCCGGCCCGGCCCGCGCCCCCCGCCGGGGCGGGCTGAGGGAGGGACCGCGGGGGAAGCGCCGCGGAGGGTAAGAGACGCGATTTGTGAGGGGAAAAGTCGCTGAAAAGTGAGGGGAAAGTCTTTTTCTGGGGAGGAAAGAGTCCCCTTCTGTGAGGAAAAAGTTCCTCTCGTGAGGAAGGAGTCACTTTTGGTCAGGAGAAGTTTCCTTTTTCTGAAGAAAAGTTCCCTTTTTCTGAGGGAAAGCTCCTTTTTGTGAGGAAAAGTTCGTTTTTATGAGGAAAAGTTCCTTTTTATGAGGAAAAAGTCGCTAAAAAGTGAGGGGAAATGATTTTTTGGGGGGGGAGGAAAGAGTTTCTTGTGAGGAAAAAGTTCCTCTCGTGACGAAAGAGTCACTTTTGGTCAGGAAAAGTTCCTTTTTGTGAGGAAAAGTTCCTTTTTATGAGGAAAAGTTCCTTTTCTGTGAGGACAGGTTCCTTTTTATGAGGAAAAGTTCCTTTTATGAGGAAAAAGTCGCTAAAAAGTGAGGGGAAAGGTTTTTTGGGAGGAAAATGTCCCCCTCACAAAAGGCCTTTGTGAGGAAAAAGTGGCTTTTTCTGAGAAAAAAATCACATTTTGTGGGGAAAATATTCCTTTTTCTGAGGGGAAAAGTTCATTTTTGTGCAGAAAAACTCCTGTGTGAGAAAAAAATCACTTTATATGAGGGAAAGGTTCTTTTTTCTGAAGAAAAACTTCCTTTTTGTGAGAAAAAAGTCACTCCTGTGACGAAGAAGTCCCCTTTTTGTGAAGAAAATATCCCTTTTGGGAGGAAAAAGTCACTTTTGGGAGGAAAATGTTCCCTTCTCGTGAGAAAAAATTCACTTGTCAGGAAAAAGTCACCTATAGTGAGGGAAAAGTTCATTTTGTGATGAAAAAGTCCAATTTTCAAATAAAAAAGTCACTTTTGTGACAAAACCATCACTTTATATGAGGAAAAATATCAATTTTGTGAGGAAAAGATCCTTTTTTTTAAATTTCCTGTGAAATAAAATGTCCTTCTGATGAAAAGGCCTTTGTGAGTAAAAAGTTACTTTTTGGAGGTGAAAAGTTGCCTTTGGGGGGAAAGAAGCCGCTTTTTGGAGAAGAAAAGTTACTTTTTTTAAGGGAAAAGTTATTTTTTGGGGAGCAAAAGTTACTTTTCTGGGACAAAATACACTTTTTCTGGGGAAAAAGGTAGCTTTTTTGGGGGGTACTCTTTTTTGGGGAAAATCAATTTTGGGGGAGAAAACTTTTGATTTTTGTGGAGGAAAGTTCCATTTTTTAGGGGTAAGTTACTTTTTTTGGGTGGGGGGAAATCAGTTTGGGGTGGCACAAAAGACACTTTTGGGTGAAGAAAAGTTGCTTTTGTGGGGGAAAAGATGGGGTTTTGCAAGAGGAAAATCTTTTTTTTTTGAGAGCAGCTACTTCTTAGAGTAAACTTGCTTTTTCGGGGTGAGAAGTACCCCTTCAGAGGGGAGGTTTTGGGGGGAAAAAGTGAGTTTTGGAGGGGGAAAAAAATCACTTTTTTTGCGGGGAGGTGCCATTGCTCGGAGAAGCAATCGCTTTTGGGGGAAGAAATCACATTTCGGCGGGGGGATGAGGCGGATTTTGAGGAGGAAAAAGGCCAAAAAAAGGGTTTTTTAATGGGAGAGAAGCCTCCCGGCCGCACACAAAGAGCCGGGCGCTGGGCCGCATCCCGGCTCCCTCCGCGGGAGGGACCACCCAGCCCGAGCCGAAGGGAACATTAAAAGAAAAAGAAAAAGAAAAAAAAAGCCAAACTAATAACCCAACCCCAAAAACTCCACCCACGGGTTTGCGACAGCTCCGCGGGGCCGGGCCAGGCCCCTCAGCCGCGTTCCCCACCTCGTTTTGGGGTCTCGCACCAGCACAGGGCCTGGCGTGGCCTCCGTGTGTCCCCAGAGCCACCGCGGCGTCCCCTGCAGCCCGGCACAGCCCGGAGCGTCCGGCCTCGTGGCTTTATTGTCCGGGAAAGGCAAGGAATGGGCACGGCCCGGCACCCCCTCGGCCGGCCCTGCTGTGCCCTCGGCTGTCCCCGCGGCCGGCGACACCGAGACGGACACCCGGACACGGGGGGAACGTCCCCGGCCCCGCAGCCCGGCCTGGGCGAAGGCAGCTCGGTGCACGGACAGACAGACAGACAAATGTCCTTCTCCAGCGCACGCGGGGAGGGGAAGCACATCCCAGTGCGAAGCTTTGTGCGCCAGCAAGACGGACGGACGGACGGACAGCGATTCCCCGGCGCTGCCTCAGCTCAGCACCTCCAGGCCGAGCTCAGCACCGGCTGCCAAAGGCACGGAGTCCTCTGCGCGGCCACCGCGGATCTGCATTCCCTCTCCTCCAGCGGAGCCCCTCGGGCTGTCCCCGCGGATCCGGGGCTTGGAATGGCCCCGGAGCCGCCGGGAGGGTGCGGGCTCAGGACCAGGGGTCTGCCCGGTGCTGCTGGTTGTAGAGCTGCAGCTTGATCTGGTCGCGGATCTGGTTGATGAGGAGCCGCGCCAGGACGATGCCCACCAGCTGGAGGGGAGAGGGATGGGGAGGGAAACGAGAGAGGAAGGGAGGGGGAAAGGGAGAGGGATGGGGAGAGGAAAGGGGGATAGATAAGGAGAGGGAGGGGAGAGGAGGAAGGGGACATGGGCAAGTGAGATAAAGGGACGGCAGAGGGGAAGGAGAAGGGAGGAGGAAGAGGAAGAGGAAGAGGAGAGGAAGAGGGAAGAGAAAGAGGAAGGGGAACAGGGAAGGAAATGAGAGAGGAAGGGGAAAGGGAAGAGGAAGAGGGGAGAGAAAGGGAAGAGGGAAGTGGGAGAGGCAGAGGAAGGAGAGAAAAGCAAGAAAAAGAGAGAGAAAGAGCAAGAGGGACAGGGAGAGGGAAGAAAAGGAAGGGAAGAAGGAGGTACTGAGCCACACCAGGCAGTGTCACCCCATGCTGGACATTTGCGTCACTCCCCCATACCAGATCCCATCCCGACTCCCCCCATCTCACAATCAGCCAGCTCCCCAAAAAAGCCCCCCAAAGCAGAGCTCTGGGGCAGCCCCTTGTCCCCCTGTCCCCCAGCCCCGTACCTGGGGCAGGGCCAGCCCCAGGGCGATGCCCCCCAGCAGGAAGAGGTTGCTGTGGGTCCAGTTGACCAGCTTGTCGATGCAGCCGTTGGTGTGGATGAAGGCACTGGCCTCCAGGTAGCCCCTGGCCTGCATCCCGTGGCCACACATGGTGTTGATGACAGCCTGGGACAGGGGACAGAGCACAGAGGGGCTGGGGGCAGAACACACTGGGCTCCCTGCTCTTGGGGGGCAGCTGTGCAGTGACCAGGCCCCTGCCTTGGTGGGGTGTCCCTTCGTTGGTGTCCCCACGCTGTCCCTCCAGAGCCACCTGGCCCCAAAGAGCCAATTCCAGCCCTGGAGAGGGAGAATTCTCCCCCACCTCATCACAGGAGCCCCCAAACCCAGAGGGTGGGACTGGGGGAACCCAAACCCAGAGGGTGGGACTGGGGGAACCCAAACCCAGAGGGTGGGACTGGGGGAACCCAAACCCAGAGGGTGGGATTGGGGAACCCAAACCCAGAGGGTGGGACTGGGGAACCCAAACCCAGACGGTGGGATGGGGGGACCCAAACCCAGAGGGTGGGACTGGGGAACCCAAACCCAGAGGGTGGGATTGGGGAACCCAAACCCAGAGGGTGGGATTGGGGAACCCAAACCCAGAGGGTGGGATTGGGGAACCCAAACCCAGGTGGGATGGGGTCCATACATTGCCATTATCGTGTTCCCTGCCCTTGGGCAGGGCTGCAGGCCCAGCCCAGCCCCCGGGGCAGGGAGGACAGGTGCGGGGCAGGGTCTCCTGAGGCCACCCCAGCACAGACCTGGTCAGTGTCGTGCAGGCAGCAGGAGAAGGGCACGGAGCAGCGCTCGCGGCTGGGGTTGGTGGCCGTGCAGTTGAAGTACATGTTCTGGGACCAGTCCTTGTAGGAGACGCCCCCACAGCAGCTGAACTGAGAGCAGGACACGGGGCTCAGCGGGGAGGGGACCCCAGCCCACGGCAGGGGGACAGGACAGCCAGGGCTCTTTGTGCCCCCTGCCTGGGCAGGACATCACCATAAACATCTTGGAAGAGCCATCCAACATCCCCAGCCTGTGCTACCCCACAGATTGAAGCCTGACATGGAAATGGGGACACCCCGACCCTGCAGACCCCCCCTGTCACCTCCTTCTGCCCGAAATCGATGAGGTTCTGCAGGTCCAGGTCGTCCCGGTAATGCACGATGGCCCCGTTGATGATCTCGCTGACCTTCCCGCGGGCCTGGGGGACAAACAGAGGGACAGCAGCGAGGCTGCCACCCAGCAGGACAGGACTGGGGCCACCCAGCACCCCCACTGCCCTCCCTTATCAGTACCTTATCAGAGAACACAAAGCCCAGCACGCCGGCCGCCAGCTGCAGGAGGAAGATGATGGTCAGGCAGACGGAGAACTGCGGAAAGAGGAAGGTGATGGTGAGGGGAGCACTGAGATGCCACCAGGGTCCCCAGCAGGGTCCCACCCCTGGCAGGACTCACCACCTGCAGCAGGCAGATGTTCTCCCGCAGGGAGCCCACGCAGCCGCAGAAGGTGATGAGGAAGGTGAGGACGCCCACCACGATGAGGAGGATGGCAGGGTCCACTGCCAGGCACGCCATGGCCGCCTCTGTCACCACGGGCGAGCTGTCACCACACTGCCAGCGCCCCCGGGACCCCGCGTGCCCCCCCAGCCGTGCTGGTGGCTCGGAACCAGCAGGGCTGGGGAGCCCCGAGCTCACCTGCGTGCTTCAGCAGCCGGGCGTACACCCCCACGGCCACCATCACCATGGAGATCACCTGCAGAGGGACACAGGTGACCCCGCAGCTGTCACCACCCCCGTGCCACACCCACGGCCCCACCTGCAGCCCCCCAAAGCCAGCGATGCACCCGAGCTGCAGCCGCTGCCTCAGTTTCCCCTTGTCGCAAGGGGTCCACCGTGTCCCCTCCCACTGGGAGGCCACATCTGTCCCCACCTCCCGAGAGGCCACATCTGTCCCCACCTCCCGGAGGTCACTTGCCAGCCAGTGCTGTTCCTCTACGGATGGCTGGACACAGCAATGTGGTTTATGGGAAGTGAGAAACTTCCTCAGACATAGGATTGCAAACACGGAAATAACCCACCAAAAAAAAACCCCCGCAAAAAACCCCCAAACATAAAAAAACCCCAAACCTCCCAAGAAGTACAAAAGTCGCCAAAATGTTTTTAAAAAGTCCCCGAAACATAAAATAATACTCAAAATATAAAACTTTTCAAAAACATAAAAATCCCTCAAAACAAAAAAACAAACAAAAAAAAAACCATCAAAAAGGCCCCCAAACATGGAAAACTGTGGCTTCCCTGCAGGGGATGTCCCTGGGGAGGGTTGGGGACAAGAGGGGCCTCTGTCCCCCTCTCTGGGGGGTTGTCACCTGTGAGGGGCCAGGAGGGGTCCCGGTGAAGTGGTGGGGACCCAAAGGACCCCAAAAACCCTCGGGAATGGGGAAACCCCTTGTGTAGGTTCTGGAATGGGAGATGCCAGTGGGGTCCAGGGCTGGGGACACTCCCAGGGGCCAGGAGTCCCTCAGGAATGGGGGGACACTGGGGTTGGGGGGCCCCAGGGATCCCGAGGAGAGCGGATTGCGGTGGGGACCAGGGGTGGGGACAGCTCCAAAGCCAAGGGAGGTTCCTGGTGGGATCCAAGAGATGGAGGTGGGCTGGGGGAATGCAGGGTCCCAAACAGCTCCGGGGCTGGAGAGAGGACTGGGAAATCCCTGGGGATGGGGGATCCCAAAAGGGTTCGGGGATGGAGACATTCCCAAGGGCTGGGGGTCCCGGGGATGGGGGAATCCCTGGCGATGGGGGGATCCCAATAGGGATCAGGGATGGAGACATTCCCAAGGACTGGGGGTCCCGGGGATGGGGGATCCCAAAAGGGTTCGGGGATGGAGACATTCCCAAGGGCTGGGGGGTCCTGGAGATGAGGGAATCCCTGGAGATGGGGGGATCCCAAAAGGGATCAGGGATGGAGACATTCCCAAGGGCTGGGGGTCCCGGAGATGGGGGGATCCCAATAGGGATCAGGGATGGAGACATTCCCAACGACTGGGGGTCCCAAAAGGATTCGGGGATGGAGACCTTCCCAAGGACTGGGGGTCCCGGGGATGGGGGATCCCAAAAGGATTCGGGGATGGAGACATTCCCAAGGGCTGGGGCTCCCAGGGATGGGGGGATCCCAGAAGGGTTCAGGGATGGAGACATTCCCAAGGGCTGGGGGTGCCGGGGATGCCGGGGATGGCGGTGTCCCAGTGGGGTGCAGAGATGGGGCCAGCCCCCGGGACCGGACGTCCTTCGGGAGCGCGGTGTCCCGGTGTCCCCGCACTCACCCAGAAGAGCAGGTTGAAGAAGAAGAGCACGTACTTGGCCATCGGGCTCACGAAGGAGAAATCGTCCCCGAGGGCCCCGGCGGGGACCGCCGCCCGCTTCGCCATGGCCGAGCGGGACCGAAGGGAGCCGAGCGGGGCCGAACCGGACTTGTCCCCGCTTCGCCCCGCGGCGAGCGCCACCGAGCCCCGCCCCCGGTCCTGTTCCCCTTCCCGCCCGCTCATTGGCTGGATCTTCCTCACTCTGCCTTCCCATTGGATAATCACCCCGTCACTCAGCCCGCGGCTCCCGCCCTGCCCTGCAACACCTGTCCGTGATTTAAGGGGCCCCGTGGTGGGCGTGTCTATGGGCGGGGCCAGCCCTGCCCCGCCGCCAACAGCGCCGCCCAGCGGCCGTGGGGGAACGAGCGCGCTTGGGGACCCCGGGACTCCACAGCCATCCCTAAATGGGGACACCCCCGTAAACCCGCAGCCTGTCCCTAAACGGGGACACCCCATGACCCCACAGCCTGTCCCTAAATGGGGACACGTCTGTGACCTCCACAGCCTGTCCCTAAATGGGGACATCCCCGTGACCCCACAGCCTGTCCCTAAACGGGGACACCCCATGACCCCCACAGCCTGTCCCTAAATGGGGACATCCCTGTAAACCCACAGCCTGTCCCTAAATGGGGACACCCCATGACCCCACAGCCTATCCCTAAATGGGGACATCCCTGTAAACCCACAGCCTGTCCCTAAATGGGGACACCCCTGTGACCCCCAGAACCTGTCCCTAAACGGGGACATCCCATGACCCCCACAGCCTGTCCCTAAATGGGGACATCCCCGTGACCCCACAGCCTGTCCCTAAACGTGGACACCCCATGAGCCCACAGCCTATCCCTAAATGGGGACATCCCCGTGACCCCACAGCCTGTCCCTAAATGGGGACATCCCCGTAAACCCACAGCCTGTCCCTAAACGGGGACACCCCTGTGACCCCACAGTCTGTCCCTAAATGGGGACACCCTGTCACCCCCACACCCCAGCCCTGTAACCCCCCACCCCAGCCCCCCATACCCCGCATCCCCCTCCCAAGCCCCCTGGTTGGTGGGAAGGAGGGGTCACCCCCACTCTGGAGCAACGCTCTTTATTTGGGGTCTCCGGGTTTGTCCCCCCCAGCCATGGGACCCCTGGAGGGCAGGGGGACCCTGCGCTGTCCCCTGCCCATCCCTGGGGATCCGAGCAGGGCCCCCCACCCCAAACCACCATGCACCCCCCAAACCCATCCTGCACCCCCACCGCAGAGCATCGCCCCTGCCCTGTCCCCCATTTGGGGCAGTCGGGACTGTGTCCTGCCCCAGTGTCACAGGAGCACCTGTCCTGCTGGGGTGGCCTCAGGCGTTGGCACTCTTGATGTCACCCAAGGCCACCTCTCCTTCTTCCCCTGCAGCCTCGGCTGCGGGCTCCTGGGCTGGGCCCCGTGCTGAGGGGACAGAGAGTGGGGACACGGGACAAGCCTGGCCCCACGCAGCGCTGTCCCCATCCTCGTCCCTGTCCCCATCCTTGTTCTGTCACCATGTGGACACTTGTCCTCGTCCCTGCTCCGTCTTCATCCCCACCCTCACATCCTCCATTCCCTCCTCATCCCCATCCACATCCCCATGCCATGGATCCTGTCCCATGGATCCCATCCCATCCCATCCCATGGATCCCATCCCATGGATCCTGTCCCATCTCATGGATCCCGTCCCATCCCATCCCATCCCTTGGATCCCATCCCATGGATCCCATCCCACCCTATCCCATAGATCCTGTCCCATGGATCTCATCTCATCCCATCTCATGGATCCCATCCCATCCCATCCCATCCCATCCCATCCCATCCCATCCCTTGGATCCCGTCTCATTCCATCCCATGGATCCCATCCCATCCCATGAATTCTGTCCCATCCCATCCCATCCCATCCCATCCCATGGATCCCATCTCATTTCATCCCATGGATCCCATCCCACCCCATCCCCACAAGGGAACTGGAAATCCCCTCCTCACACAGAATCCCATCCCCAGTGGACCAGGAGGTCTCCAACTGCCCCCATCCCTACAACACCCCCCCTTTTTGCCCCCAGCACCCCCTTTTTGCCCTCCACCCCCCCTTTGTGCCCCCCACACCCCCTCTGTGCCCCCCACACCCCCTCTGTGCCCCCCACCCACCTGGGCGCCCCCAGCAGTGCCCCTGGCAGCGGGCACACACCAGCACCCCGATGGCCACCGCGGTGAAGGCGGCCGTGAGGACACAGATCACCATGAGCATGTCCGGCTCCGCGGCCTTGGGGACCTCTGCGGGGTGACACCGGCACATGGGGACACCAGCAGGGCCACCCCACCCTCCCTGCGCCGTGCCAGGCTGGGGGAACCCCAAACTGCCCCAGGGGAGCAGCTGGGGACAGACAGACACACCAGGCACAAGGGACACATCAGGGCATGTGGGGACAACAAACTCGCTAGGGGAACAAGGCAGGGACACCTGGCACTGCCAAGGTGGGACAAGGGACAGACACCTTGTGGGGACCCCAAACAGGGCAGGGGAACAGGGCAGGGACGCCTGGCATCACCCAGATGGGAACAGAGCTGGAGGAGGTGACAGATGCGCCAGGGAATTGGGGACATCCCCAAATTCTGATACCGTCCAGATGGGGACAGGGAATGGGGGGACCTCAAATTGGGGTGAAGAGTGTGGGGCACCACCCCGATGGGGACAGGGATGGACCAGGGGACAAGGCAGGTGACAGATACAGCAGGGAATGGGGCGCCCCCAAATTGTGGCAGCATCCAGATGGGGACAGAACTGGACACAACAGGGAACTGAGGGACCCCAAGAGGGACAGTGCCACCCTGCCCCACTGACCTGCCACCGCGGGCTGCAGCACCAGGGAGCAGAGGGACCCCAAGAGGGACAGTGCCACCCTGCCCCACTGACCTGCCACCGCGGGCTGCAGCACCAGGGAGCAGAGGAGCTGTGGGGCGGCGGCGCGGGCGGCGTAGCAGGAATAATTGCCGAAATCGGGATCGCTGAGGTTCCTCAGCAGCAGGGACACGCCGCTGTCCCCTGTCCCCGCGGCGCAGAAGGCCACCCTGCCCCTGAAGCGGCTGTCGGGCTGCACGGGCGGCTGCCAGCCCGGCTCGGGGGGCGGCGGCTGCCAGCCCAGGCGGTGGCTGAGCACGGGGACAGCGCGGTGGCCGCCGGCCTGGTGGGTGCAGCTGAGGGTGACCCCGCGCAGGTCACCCCAGGGCTGCGAGCCGCAGGGCAGGCAGGCGTCCTCGCCGATGGCCGCCGTCACCGTGACGGTGACAGGAGGCTGGTCTGGGAGGGGACACGGCGGGGTCAGCGCGCGGCGACACCAGGGATGGGGTACAGGGGCCACCCGCGGGACAAGGGGGCTCTGAAGGGGACAGGGGACATCTGTGGGGACACGGCCGGTGGCGCCGGGACTGCGGGCTCGGTAAAGCCAGGACCGGGTGTTCGGTGATGCCACGGCCGGGGGCTCGGAGGTGCCAGGTCCGGGGGCTCGGTGGTGCCACGGCCAGGGGCTCGGAGGTGCCAGGACCGAGGGCTCGGTGGTGCCAGGTCCTGGTGCCAGCACCGAGGGCTCGGTGGAGCCAGGACCGAGGGCTCGGTGTTGCCAGGTCCTGGTGCCAGCACCGAGGGCTCGGTGGAGCCAGGACCGGGTGTTCGGTGGTGCCAGGACCGAGGGCTTGGAGGCGCCAGGTCCTGGTGCCAGCACCGAGGGCTCGGTGGTGCCAAGCAGCCGCCCCGTGAGTCACCGCCCTGCCGGGAGCGGCTCCCCCGCCCTCCCCTCGGGGTCCCCGCCGCGGTCTCCGCGCAGGGGAGGAAAGGGGGGTTGGGAAGGGGGTCCCGGACCCCTCACCCCGCTGCCCGTGGGTACCTGCCGGGGCGAGGAGAGGGCACAGGGCCAAGAGCGCCAGGACGGGGAGCAGCGCCATCCTGCCGGCATCCGGAGCGGGCAGCGCCTGCGGGAACGGCACTGTCAACAGCGGGCACCCCAAAACCCTGGAGGCGCCCCAAACACAGCCCCCCATGGCGAGAGAGGGACCCCGGGGGTATCCAACCCCCCACACCCGCTGTGAGCAGGGACGGTTATGGGGCTGGGGGCTGGGCAGTTATAGGGCATGGGCGAGGGGATTATGGGGCTCGGGGCTGGGCAGGGGGAGGGGGTTTATGGGGCAGGGGCTGGACAGCTATGGGGCAGTGGGCGGGGAGATAATGAGGCTGGGGGCTGGACAGTTATGGAGCATGGGCCAGGGGATTATGGGACTGGGGGTTTATGGGGCTGGGGGCGAGGGGATTATGGGGCTGGGGGGCTGGGCAGGGGGCGGGGGTTTATGGGGCAGGGGGCTGGGGCAGCTGTAGGGCGGGGGGCGAGGGCGTTATGGGGCTGGGGGCTGGGCGGGGGGGGGGGTGGGTGTAGGGCAGAGCGGTGGGCAGCAGCCCCCGGCCCCCGGGATGGTCGGAGCCCCGGCCGCCCCCGGCCCGACCCGGCCCCTCCCGGGCAGAGGGGACGCCCCCGGCCCCGGCCCCTCACCGTGGCTCCGCCGCCGCCCGCCCGAGCCGCGCTCAGCCCCGGCCCCGCCCCGGCGCCACCGCCCGGCCCCGCCCCGCCAGATGTGCCTCGGTCATCCAGATGTGCCCCTCTCATCCACACGTGCCCCTGCCAGCTGTGCCCCTGCCAAGCCCAGATGTGTCCTGCCCGGCTGTGCCCCATCCACATGTTCCCCCTGCCCACCCAGCCGTGCCCATCCCCGCGCAGAAGAGAAATAAAGCAAAAGATCTGATCCCGTTTTTAATAATATATTCCGTACAAAATATCCATACAATTTATTAAGTTTTTAAAGTTTATATTAAGTTTTCTTATATTTAAGTTTTGCAAAGTTTATATTTTGATGGATTAAAAGTGTGTGTAGGACTTTGTCATATATGCAAATAAATTAATATTGTATAAAGGATATAGAGACATTACACGTTTTTATATTATAGGTTATTTATGTTATGCAGAAAATGGATCTTAACATGATATGGTATAATAATAAAGAATAAAATAATAGAAATAGGAATATAATATAATATAATATAATATAATATAATATAATATAATATAATATAATATAATATAATATAATATAATATAATATAATATAATATAATATAATATAATATAATATAATATAATATAATATAATATAGTGTTAAAATAGAACAAAACACTACTAAATCTCTTTCCACATACTACAAGGATTGGTGCCTTTGTTTCTGCAAATATACATTATTAATGTAATAATATATTAATATAGTAATATACTGAGTATTAGAATATAATTAATATATTTGTGTATAATAATGTATTAATGTATTGATACACAATAATGTATTAATATACAATTAATGTAACAATATATAAATATGCTTGCATTTCATAATTAACACAAATTATTACAAATCATATATATTAATATAATTACATTACAAATAAGCATCATTTTATGTATTAATAAAAATTTGTAATAATATTAGTGGCAATTAACACCATGATGCCACAGCGAGGTTACCACCAAGGTACACAAATCTGGACTACCATTAGTCATTATAAATTACATCTAATGAAGCACCGAGAGCCCTAATGATTAATTATTTATGGGACCATCGATCTCCGTGTTCCATTTTGAGGCGCCACCAGCCCAGGGCCAGCCGGGCTCTGTGGGCACAGCGGGCGGTGGCCCTGCCCTGGCACGGGTGGCACCGAGCCCAGCGGGACATGGCCCTGCCCTGGCACGGGTGGCACTGAGCACAGTGGGTGGTGGCCCTGCCCTGGCACGGGTGGCAGCGGGCACAGCGGGCGGTGGCCCTGCCCTGGCACGGGTGGCACTGAGCACAGTGGGTGGTGGCCCTGCCCTGGCACGGGTGGCAGCGGGCACAGCGGGTGGTGGCCCTGCCCTGGCACGGGTGGCACCGAGCACAGCGGAGGTGGCCCTGCCCTGGCACGGGTGGCACGAGCAATGGATCTGCCCTGCCGGGTGGCACCGAGCACACGGAAGCTGCCCTGGCGGGTGGTGAGCACAGCAGGAGGTGGCCTGCCCTGCAGGGTGGCAGCGGCACAGCGGTGGTGGCCCTGCCCTGGCACGGGTGGCACTGAGCACAGTGGGTGGTGGCTGCCCTGGACGGGTGGCAGCGGGGGGTGGTGGTGGCCCTGCCCTGGAGGGTGGCACCGAGCACACCCGGAGGTGGCCCTGCCCTGGCACGGGTGGCACCGAACCCAGCGGTGGTGGCCTGCCCTGGCACGGGTGGCACCATGCTGTCGTTACGGTTGCTGCCACCAGCACCGTTCCAAGGTTCCGCTGCTCTGTGACATCACTCTGGCCTGCTGGCACCAGAGGTGACAGCTCTGCTCTGGCTCTGCCGCCTGCGCTAGCACCGATGGCTTTGCTGTGGCTGCTCGTCCTGCTGGCCCTGGCCGGGCCCGTGGGGGGCACCTGGGACACCTGCAGGTCAGTGGCCCCGGGGGGCTCGGGGACACTCGGGGCTTCCCTGGCACAGCCTGGGCACAGAGGAGCCCCTGGGGGTCCCTGTCCCTGCTGTCCCCGAGCAGGGCAGTGATGGCTTTGTGCTTCCAGGGGCACCTGCGGGCTCCGGCCCTTGGATTTTGACCACAGCTCCGTGTCTGCCAACTACGACCACTCTGATGGTGACTATGCAGCCTTGGGTTCTTCTGATGTCACCTCCCTGGACCTGGACAGCCCTGGTGTCCCCTCAGGGGCCTGGCCTGGCATCGTCAGTGTCCAGGCCACCCTGGAGAATGGCACGTGGCACATGTGCTCGGGGGCGCTCATCAGCCCCCAGTGGGTGCTCACGGTGGCCCAGTGCTTCTTCAGGTCTGGGTAAGGACGAGCAGGGACAGGGGTGTCCCCACAGGAGGGGCAGGGATGTCCCCACAGCAGGGTCAGCTGTTGGGCTGCCACATCCCATGGCCCTGCTCCCTGTCACCCCTCTGTCCATCTCCTGCCCCCCAGGGACATCTCCATTTACAAAGTGGTGATGGGGACCACCGATGTGGCCCAGCCGGGCCCCGAGGCTGCAGTGAGACGCATCCAGAGGCTCCTGAAGCACCAGAACTATGTGGCTGCCACAGTCATGAACAACATCGCCCTGCTGGAGCTGGACCAGCCCGTGGAGTGCAGCGACTACATCCAGCTGGGCTGCGTGCCCGACAGCTCCCTGGCAGTGTCCGAGCTGAAAACCTGCTACATCGCGGGCTGGAGGAACACCCCGGACAGCGGTCAGTGCCCGCCCGGGGCAGGGCCGGGCCCGGCCCGCGGGCACACGGCCCCGGGCAGGGACACGGCCCCGGCCGGGGCTCTGCGGGGCACGGCCCGGGCCCGGCCCGGGGGCTCGGCCTAGCGGGGGCTCTGCCGGGGCCGCCGCTCAGTGCCCTCTGTGCCCGCAGCCCCAGCCCACGCCTGGTGCTGCAGGAGGCCAAGGTGCGGCTCATCGACGTCCAGCTGTGCAACAGCAGCCGCTGGTACGGGGGGGCCGTGCACCCCCAGGACCTGTGTGCGGGGTACCCGCGGGGCGGCATCGACACCTGCCAGGTGGGGCTGGGCCCGGGCTGGGCACAGGGACCCTGAGCCCACCTGGGCCCCATGGAACCCCCAGAGCCAGCACAGGGACCCTGAGCCCCAACCTGGGCCCCATGGAACCCCCAGAGCCAGCACAGGGACCCTGAGCCCCAACCTGGGCCCCATGGAACCCCCAGAGCCAGCACAGGGACCCTGAGCCCCAACCTGGGCCCCATGGAACCCCCAGAGCCAGCACAGGGCCCATGGAACCCCCAGAGCCAGCACAGGGCCCATGGAACCCCCAGAGCCAGCCAGGCCTCAAACATGGCGTGGCCCCGTCTGGGCCTGGCCCGCTGCCCTCCCTGCCCTGTGTTCCCATCACTGATGCGTGTCCCTTGCCCATCCCCGTGTCCCTTCCTGTCCCATGTCCCTGTGCTGCCCTGCCTTTCCTCAATCCCCAGATCCCTCTCCTGTGCCTCCCTGCTGCCCTTCCCTACCCCTTCCACCATTGTATCCCCTCAGACCCAGCCCAGGCCTGGCCAGCCCCATGTCCCACCCCTGTCACTGCTCCCTGTCTGTCCCCATCCCCATGTCCCTGTCCCTGTCCCTCTCCAGGGGCTCCTGTTCCCTTTCCCATCCCTGTCCCCATCCGCGTGTCCCTGTCCTTGTCCCTGTCCAGGGGCTCCTGTTCCCTTTCCCATCCACAGATCCCTGTCCTGTGCCCCAGGGCTGTCACTCCCCATGCGTGCGTCCTTGTCCCCATGTCCCCAAATCCCATCCAGTGTCCCCATAACCCCGAGGTGTGGCTGTGACCCTGGAGCAGCCCCTGACCCCTGTCTCCTGTGGCAGGGGGACATCGGGGGTCCCCTGGTGTGCAAGGACCGCGTTGGTGACTACTTCTGGCTGGTGGGCCTGGCCAGCTGGGGCAAGGGCTGCGTCGGAGAGAAACGCCCCGGAGTGTTCGCCTCCACCCAGCACTTCCGAGGATGGATCCAAGTCCAGATGGGAATGGTCCCATCAGAACCCAGCCCCACACCTACAGAGCAACCCCTGACCCCAGCCCCAGCCCTGATGCTGTCCCCAACCCTGACCCTGACTGTCATCGAGACCACACCAAAGCCGAAATCGGAGGACTTCATAAGAGTTTCATTCCCAAAATCCATCCTGCTGAAATTCTTCGGGAGTCTGCAGAAGTTCCTGGAGTTCCTAAGGGACAAATTGCGTTGATCAGGAGGGGCAGCAAATCCAGTTCTGGCTGCAGAGGATCTCCAGCAGCTCCAGCTGGGGCCGTGGCTGTGGGGCCAACCCAGCCCCGGCGCCCAGGGCTGCTGTGCCCTGCCCACGCTGACCCCTGCGCCCACCCCGATGGTGAATCCAGTTTGTGCTTCAATTAGAGTTGTTCCAGTTCCCAGTTAACCATGGTGTCCAGTTTGGTCTCCTGGGAAAAACAGGGATGGGACAATCTGGGGGGAAAGGGCGGGGTTGGGCCTGGAGGGGAGGATGGGCCTGGAGGTGGAGAGAGGGAGAAACTGCTCCAGCCCAGGTTCCCCAGCACAGCCTCAGGTGTGCCTTTCCTGGGAAAGTCCTGGAGAGGGACAGCAATGGGGACAGCTGGAGCTGCCATCCTGGGGTCCTGTGGGGGTGCTGGAAGTGCCACCCTGAGCTGTGGCTGCTGCCACCCAGGGCTGTCCCCTCTGTCACCAGCTCGTGGCTCTGAGGCTGGCGGGACCCATCCCACTGCTCCCACTGTGCCCTCAGTCCCCACTGGCATCCCTGGATCTGGGACATTCCCTCTGCTCCAGAGGGATCCCAAAGGTCCCTCCAGCCCAAGCCATGCCCGGGCTCACAGCTCTGAGCTGCCCTCCCCCCACCCGAGGCCGCTGTGCCCCGCACATGGAACCGGCCCCTCTGTGACATCACCCCGGCCTGGTGGCACCCTGGGCACTGCCAGGGCCCTGGGTGTCACCAGAGGTGACAGCTCTGCGCTGGCTCTGCCGCCTGCGCTGGCACCGATGGCTTTGCTGTGGCTGCTCGTCCTGCTGGCCCTGGCCGGGCCCGTGGGGGGCACCTGGGACACCTGCAGGTCAGTGGCCCCGGGGGGCTCGGGGACACTCGGGGCTTCCCTGGCACAGCCTGGGCCCAGAGGAGCCCCTGGGGGTCCCTGTCCCTGCTGCCCCCGAGCAGGGCAGTGATGGCTTTGTGCTTCCAGGGGCACCTGCGGGCTCCGGCCTTTGGCACATGACCACAGCTCGCTGGTTCGGGACTACGACCCCACAGACGACAACTACACAACTTTGTCATCTTCTGATGGCACTGCTGTTGATGTGGCCAGCCCCGGTGTCCCCTCAGGGACCTGGCCTGGCATTGTCAGCATCCAGGCCACCTGGGACAACGGCACGTGGCACATGTGCTCGGGGGCCCTCATCCACCCCCAGTGGGTGCTCACTGTGGCACGCTGCTTCATGGACACTCAGTAAGGAGGAGCAGGGACAGGGATGTCCCCACAGGAGGGATGGGGATGTCTCCACAGCAGGGCCAGGGATGTCCCCCCAGCACAGGGAGGTGCCCAGAGCAGGAGGGGACTTGTGCTGCCGCAGTCCCCGGCTCTGTTCCATCAGTTCCTCCTCCATCTCCTGTTCCCCAGGGACACCTCAGCATGGAAGGTGCTGATTGGGGCCACAGATCTGGCCCAGCCGGGCCCCGAGGCCCAGCGTCGCCACATCGGGAAGGTCCTGAAGCACCAGGACTACAGCAATGACTTGCCGGGCAACAACATCGCCCTGGTGGAGCTGGACCAGCCCGTGGAGTGCAGCGACTACATCCAGCTGGCCTGTGTGCCCGACAGCTCCCTGGCAGTGTCCGAGCTGAAAACCTGCTATGTGGCAGGCTGGAGAGCCACCCCGGAGAATGGTCAGTGCCCGCCCGGGGCAGGGGACAAGTTGGGGACCACAGGGATGCGGCCGGGCAGGCCCAGGGCAGAGGCCAAAGCTGGTGGGAGCCAGGGCCTCTGTGCCTGGAGCGCTGGTCAGGGACACGGAGGGACAGGGGCACAGCCCGGGGAGGTGCCAGGTGCTCAGTGCCCTCTGTGCCCCCAGCCCCGACCCCAGCACCGGGCCTGGTGCTGCAGGAGGCCAAGGTGCGGCTCATCGACGTCCAGCTGTGCAACAGCAGCCGCTGGTACGGGGGGGCCGTGCACCCCCAGCGGCGCCGTGTACCCGCGGGACCTCGACACCTGCCAGGTGGGGCTGGGCCCGGGCTGGGCACAGGGACCCTGTGCCCCAACATCGGCACCTGCCAGGTGGGGCTGGGCCCCAGGGCCCTGGCGAGCACAGGGACCCTGAGCCCAACCTGGGCCCCATGGAACCCCCAGAGCCAGCACAGGGACCCTGAGCCCCAACATGGGCCCCATGGAACCCCCAGAGCCAGCACAGGGACCCTGAGCCCCAACCTGGGCCCCATGGAACCCCCAGAGCCAGCACAGGGACCCTAAGCGGGCCCCAGACCCGCCAACAATGGGCCCCATGGAACCCCCAGAGCCAGCACAGGGACCCTGAGCCCCAACATGGGCCCCATGGAACCCCCAGAGCCAGCACAGGGACCCTGAGCCCCAACCTGGGCCCCATGGAACCCCCAGAGCCAGCACAGGGACCCTGAGCCCCAACCTGGGCCCCATGGAACCCCCAGAGCCAGCACAGGCCCCATGGAACCCCCAGAGCCAGCACAGGGACCCTGAGCCCCAACATGTCCCACCCTGTCCTTTATCCCTGGGTGCCCCTTCCCTTTCCCATCCATGGATCCCTGCCCCGTGTCCCAGGGCTGACACTCCCCATCCGTAGGTCCCTGTCCCAGTGTCCCCAAATCCCATCCAGTGTCCCCATAACCCCGAGGTGTGGCTGTGACCCTGGAGCAGCCCCTGACCCCTGTCTCCTGTGGCAGGGGGACACAGGGGGTCCCCTGGTGTGCAAGGACAACACTGGTGACTACTTCTGGCTGGTGGGCCTGACCAGCTGGGGCAAGGGCTGTGCTGGTGACAAGCGGCCCGGGGTGTTCACGGCCACCCAGCACTTCCACAACTGGATCCAGACGCAGATGGGAACAGTCCCACCCAAAACGGAGCCTCCTCCGCCCAAGCCACCCACCCCCACCATTGAGATACAGCCACCAGCACCGGAACTAGAACCAGAACCTGAACCAGAACCTGAACCTGAACCAGAACCGCAACCACAACCGGTACCGATACCGGTACCGATACCAGAACCAGAACAAATACCAGAACCAGAAGAAGAGGAAGAAGAAGAAGAAGAAGAAGAGCCAGAACCAACACCACCACCGCCTAAGTTTATAACGGTTTCATTCCCAAAAGCCATCCTGCTGAGGTTCTTCAGGAATCTGCAGGAGTTCGTGGAGTTCCTGCGGGACAAACTGGATTGAGCAGGAGGAAAAGCAGATCCGGTTCTGGCTGTGGGAGATCACAGCCATTCCCTGCTGGAGCCACGGCTGTGCCAAAGCCACCCCCGGTGCCCAGATCTGCTCTGCCCTGCTCGTTACCCCCCCTCCACCCACCCACCCCGGCGATGAACTTCAGTTTGTTTTTGAAATAGAGTTATTCCCAATTATCCCCATTTTCAGTGCAGCTCAGTCTTCTGCTCACAACAAGGATGGGACAATCTGGGGAAAAAAGTGTGGGGTTGGCTCCTGGTTTGGGGGGGATGAGGGGCAGCCAGGGAGGGAGGGAGAGGAGGATGAGCCTGGTTCTCCACCACCTCCAGCACCTTCTGAGGAGCTCTTAGGATGGCTGGGACCGGGTCAAAACTCCCACCCTGTGGGGTCATCCCTGCTCATGGGCCACCAGGAACTCGAGGGTTCAGCAGAACAACCTTCAGGCATCCCAGAAATACCTTATAACTCACGGGGTTCCATCATCCTGTTGTGGAACTCCTCACCCTGGGGGAGGTACTGGACATTCCTGCCTGGATTTTAGGGGATGTCATCCCAAGATTGGGGGATCTGGGACACAACCACCACCACTGGACATTCCTGCCTGGATTTTAGGGGATGTCATCCCAAGATTGGAGGATTTGGGACACAACCACCACCACTGGATATTCCTGCCTGGATTTTGGGGGATGTCATCCCAAGGTTCGGGGATCTGGGACACAACCACCACCACTGGACATTCCTGCCTGCACTTTAGGGGATGTCATCAAACAATTTGGGGGATGTCATCCCAAGGTTTGGGGACACAACCACCCCATCCTCTGCACTTTGGGGATGTCATCCCGGGGGGACGGGACACAAACCATGCAGGAGACCAGCAGGGCCGCTTCAACAGCGCTGCCACCACTGCTGGTCTGGCCTGTGCAACCCACGGGGTGTCAGTTGTGCTCTGACTTTTTGGTGTCAATAGCCAATTTCTCAGTACTCCCTGCATTTATTGGATCCTTCCCTTCAAATTTCAACTCAGACTTCCAAACCCCCTGCACGCTGTGTGGGGTTTGTGTGGGGTGAATTCCTCCAGCCTGGAGGTGGAGAGAGGGAGAAACTGCTCCAGCCCAGGTTCCCCAGCACAGCCTCAGGTGTGCCTGGCCCAGGAAAAGTGCTGGAGAGGGACAGCAATGGGGACAGCTGGAGCTGCCATCCTGGGGTCCTGTGGGGGTGCTGGAAGTGCCACCCTGAGCTGCGGCTGCTGCCACCCAGGGCTGTCCCCTCTGTCACCAGCTCGTGTTTCTGAGGCTGGCGGGACACATCCCACTGCTCCTACTGTGCCCTCAGTCCCCACTGGCATCCCTGGATCTGGGACATTCCCTCTGCTCCAGAGGGATCCCAGAGGTCCCTCCAGCCCAAGCCATGCCCGGGCTCACAGCTCTGAGCTGCCCTCCCCCCACCCGAGGCCACCGTGCCCTGCACATGGAACCGGCCCCTCTGTGACATCACCCCGGCCTGGTGGCACCATGGGCACTGCCAGGGCCCTGGGTGTCACCAGAGGTGACAGCTCTGCTCTGGCTCTGCCGCCTGCGATGGCACCGATGGCTTTGCTGGGGCTGCTCGTCCTGCTGGCCCTGGCCGGGCCCGTGGGGGGCACCTGGGACACCTGCAGGTCAGTGGCCCCGGGGGGCTCGGGGACACTCGGGGCTTGCCTGGCACAGCCTGGGCACAGAGGAGCCCCTGGGGGTCCCTGTCCCTGCTGTCCCCGAGCAGGGCAGTGATGGCTTTGTGCTTCCAGGGGCACCTGCGGGCTCTGGCCCATGGTTGTGAACGAGACCTCAGCGATTCCCGAGTACGGAACCTCGCACTCTGCCAAGGGCACAACCCTCGATGTCAACCCGGGTTCCTGGCCCGGCATCGCCAGCATCCAGGTCACCCTGGAGAATGGCACATGGCACATGTGCTCGGGGGCGCTCATCGGCCACAGATGGGCCCTCACAGCCGCCAGCTGCTTCGTCGGGGCCGGGTAAGGGCGAGCAGGGACAGGGATGTGACCCCAGCAGGGATGGGGATGTGACCCCAGCAGGGACAGGGATGTGACCCCAGCAGTGATTCCCTCAGCAGAAGATACCCCAGCAGACAGGATGTGACCCCAGCAGGATGGGGATGTACAGCAGGACAGGGATTCCCCCACAGGACAGGATTGACCCAGCAGGACATCCCCAGCAGATGGATTACCCCACAATACCCCAGCAGATGATTGCCCTCAGCAGACAATTACCCCAGCAGGACAATTACCCCAGCAGGATGGGAGTGACCCCAGCAGGGACAGGGATATCCCCACAGCAGGGACAGGGATATCCCCACAGCATGGATGTCCCCTTGGAAGGGTCAGGGATGTTCCCTTAGAAATGTCAGGGATGTCCCCTGGCCAGGTGCCCAGGCTGCACCACCATGTGCTGCTCCATTGCTGTCTCCGTTCTCTGCTGTGGGAAGCAGAGGGCTGGGAGCTGCTGGGCTGTGCCAGCCCTGTCACTGCTCCTGTCACTGCTCCTGTCATTGCTCCCTGTCACTGCTCCCTGTCACTCCATGGCCTCCAGGAATGTCCTCAACTGGAAGGTGGTGGTTGGGGCCACGGATCTGGCCCAGCCAGGGCCTGGAGCCGAGGTGTTCCAGATCAAGCAGCTCCTGAAGCACCAGCACTACGACCCGGTCACGGCCCGGAACAACATCGCCCTGCTGGAGCTGGACCAGCCCGTGGAGTGCAGCGACTACATCCAGCTGGGCTGCGTGCCCGACAGCTCCCTGGCAGTGTCCGAGCTGAAAACCTGCTACATCGCGGGCTGGAGGAACACCCCGGACAGCGGTCAGTGCCCGCCCGGGGCAGGGCCGGGCCCGGCCGCGGGCACACGGCCCCGGGCAGGGACACGGCCCCGGGCCGGGGGCTCTCTGCGGGGGCACGGCCCGGGCCCGGCCCGGGGGCTCGGCCCCGCGCGCGGGGCTCTGCCCGGGGGCCGCCGCTCAGTGCCCTCTGTGCCCGCAGCCCCCAGCCCACGCCTGGTGCTGCAGGAGGCCAAGGTGCGGCTCATCGACGTCCAGCTGTGCAACAGCAGCCGCTGGTACGCGGGGGCCGTGCACCCCCAGGACCTGTGCGCGGGGTACCCGCGGGGCGGCATCGACACCTGCCAGGTGGGGCTGGGCCCGGGCTGGGCACAGGGACCCTGAGCCCACCTGGGCCCCATGGAACCCCCAGAGCCAGCACAGGGACCCTGAGCCCCAACCTGGGCCCCATGGAACCCCCAGAGCCAGCACAGGGACCCTGAGCCCCAACCTGGGCCCCATGGAACCCCCAGAGCCAGCACAGGGACCCTGAGCCCCAACATGGGCCCATGGAACCCCCAGAGCCAGCACAGGGACCCTGAGCCCCAACATGGGCCCCATGGAACCCCCAGAGCCAGCACAGGGACCCTGAGCCCCAACCTGGGCCCATGGAACCCCCAGAGCCAGCACAGGGACCCTGAGCCCCAACATGGGCCCCATGGAACCCCCAGAGCCAGCACAGGGACCCTGAGCCCCAACATGGGCCCATGGAACCCCCAGAGCCAGCACAGGGCCCATGGAACCCCCAGAGCCAGCACAGGGCCCATGGAACCCCTCAGGGCCAGCCAGGCCTCAAACATGGCGTGGCCCCATCTGGGCCTGGCCCGCTGCCCTCCCAGCCCCGTGTCCCCACCACTGACAGGTGTCCCTTGCCCATCCCCGTGTCCCTGACCCGTGTCCCCTTGTCCCCAAGGCTGGCACTGTGCCCACAGAGCACACCCAGTGCTCCCAGCAGCCCCAGGTGTGGATACCCCGGAGCTGCCATTCCCTGCCCATCCCTGCTCCCTGTGCAGGGCTGGGGCAGAGCCCACCCTGAGCCAGCCCCATCCTGTTCCCAGCGAGGGTTTGGGGGCTCCAGCAGAGCTGGGAATGTGGGTCAGGCAGGGGCTGGGAGAGGGGATCCCACCCTGGTCCTGGAATGTGGGTCAGGCAGGGGCTGGGAGAGGGGATCCCACCCTGGCACAGCCCCTGACCCCTCTCTCCTGGCGCAGGGGGACATCGGGGGTCCCCTGGTCTGCAAGGACAACGTTCAGGATCACTTCTGGCTGGTGGGCCTGGCCAGCTGGGGCAGGGGCTGTGCCAGGGCCAGGAGGCCTGGCATCTTCACCTCCACCCAGCACTTCCACTCCTGGATCCATGCCCACGCCGGCCCCAGCCCGACAGGGCCGGCACCGCCACCAAAGGCCACCCTGAACTCGCCGGAGCCACCAGGACTGCAGCCACCAGAAGCAATGCCACCAGAACCGAGGCCAACACAACCACCGAGGCCACCACAACCACCGAGGCCACTAGTACCGGTGCCAGAACCAAAACCAGAACCACAGCCAGAACCGGAGCCAGAACCGGAGCCTGAACCGGAGCCTGAACCGGAGCCTGAACCGGAGCCAGAACCGGACATGGACATTTCCTTCCCAAAACATGCCCTGAAACGATTCCTCAGGAAGCTGCAGCAGGTGCTGGAGCTCCTGAAGCACAGGACAGGGTGAGGGGAGGGGCAGCAGGTCCAGTTGTGGCTGCAGAGGATCTCCAGCAGCCCCAGGCGGAGCCGTGGCTGCGGGGCCAAGCCAGCCCCGGCGCCCAGGGCTGCTGTGCCCTGCCCGTGTTCCTGCCCTGAGCCCGCCTCACAGATCCTCCTGCTGATTTAATCCTTGGATTAAAGTTTTAAAGTTGTGTTGCCCCTGGTGGGGGTTTAGGGAGGGAATTCTCCAGTGTGGTGATCCTAAAACCAAACCCATGCTCCTTCCCCTTCCACAAAAGGCAAAGATGAGGGGTTAAAAACAATTTACTGCGAACAGCCATGAGGTAAGGAATCAAACAATTATTTGCAGCAATATTAATTAGAAAAGGTGTAAGACAAAGCAGTGATTTACATGGAAATCCTGTGGCAACATCCGACCACGTTTTATCCTGGAAGTAATGCCCTTGTCCATGGAAATGAGAGGGGACACAGTGCCAGTGTCACTGCCCTGGGGTCCTGGCCATGCCCCACTCCCAGCTACCGCAAAATCACCAAAATCACACACCCATTATCCACATTTTCAGCCCAGTTCAGCCTCCTGGGAAAAACAAGGACGGGACAATTTGGGGGAAAAGGGAGGAGCTGGGGTTGGGTCTGGTTTGGGGGAGACAAAGGGGAGCCAGGGAGGGGAGGATGGGCCTGGAGGTGGAGAGAGGGAGAAACTGCTCCAGCCCAGGTTCCCCAGCACAGCCTCAGGTGTGCCAGGCCCGGGAAAAGTCCTGGAGAGGGACAGCAATGGGGACAGCTGGAGCTGCCATCCTGGGGTCCTGTGGGGGTGCTGGAAGTGCCACCCTGAGCTGCGGCTGCTGCCACCCAGGGCTGTCCCCTCTGTCACCAGCCTGTGTCTCTGAGGCTGGCGGGACACATCCCATGCTCCTGCTGTGCCCTCAGTCCCAGTTGGGATCCCTGGATCTGGGGCATTCCCTCTGCTCCAGCAGGATCACAGCTCCCAGGAGCTGCCCTGCCTCTGGGGAAGGTGCTGGAGTGTCTGGAGAAGGATCCTGGAACGGGTCAGGATCCTGCCCAAGCCCTCCCCTGGAACATCCCACACGGAACACGGGGCCCTGCTCCTTTGGGGTCGCCCTGACCCCCTTCCACCCCATCTCCCCACAAGTCCAAGGGGTCCCCGAGCCGTGGGGCAGCCCCGAGGCCGAGCTGGGTTACTGGAGACGGGGCCAGGAGCCTTTGGGGTGTCCCAGCTGCGGGGAGCAGCGGCAGCAGGAAGGTTTGGGGCTGCAGCCGGGGTTGCAGCAGGGCTGCAGCGAGGGGTCCCGGCCCTTCCTGATCTGGCTCTCCCCAAATTGCAGGCGCTGCTCCAGCAGCACCTTCTGCATGGCGATGTCCTTGAGCGCCTGCAGCGCCTCGGGGCCGGGCTGGCCCTGCAGCAGGTCGTAGTTCTCGGCCGGATCCGCCTCCAGGTCGAAGAGCAGCGGGGGCAGGTGCGGGGTGAGCGGGGTCAGCCCGTGGCACGCCTGGTCCGGCGTGGTGCCGCTGTGGAAGGAACCTGAGCAACCCCCCTGAGGCTGAGCTCACAGCCTGCTCCCGGAGCTCCGCGCGGGTGGAGCTCACCCCAGAACCCCCAAAACCCCCCAAAACCGCCCCAAATGCAAGCGCTGACCTTGCGTGAAGTAGTGCGCCTTGTACTTGCCCAGGCGGATGGCGAAGGGGCCGTGCAGGGGGTCGGGGGCCGGCGGGAAGAAGAACACGGCCCGGCGGGGGCTCTGCGGACAGCGGCGTCAGCGCGGCCCCGGAGCCCCCGGTACCACCGGAGCCCCCGGTACCCCCGGAGCCCCCGGTATCCCCGGCAGGGACCGGCCCCACCGCGGGGATGGGGCCGGCAGCGGGCACGGAGCCCACCGGGCAGCCTGGGCACGGCACGCAGCAGGGAGCAGCTGCCAACCATGGGTCTGCCCCGGGCCCGGCCGCCCCTGCTCCTCCAGGTTATATGTTATGTTATATTATATTATATTATATTATATTATATTATATTATATTATATTATATTATATTATATTATATTATATTATATTATATTATATTATATTATATTATATTATATTATATTATATTATATTATATTATATTATGTTATATTATGTTATGTTATGTTATGTTATGTTATGTTATATTATGTTATATTATGTTATGTTATAGTATATTGTATTATAGTATATTATAGTATATTGCTATAGTATATTGCTGTAGTATATTACTATAGTATATTGCTGTAGTATATTGCTACAGTATATTGCCATAGTATATTGCCATAGTATATTGCCATAGTATATTGCTATAGTATATTGCTGTAGTATATTGCTATAGTATATTGCTGTAGTATATTATATATTATAAAACACATTGTAAAATATACTAGAAAAGAAATTATATTAAAATATCATAAAAATATAATAAAATCTATCATTAAATACATTAAAATATTATAAAATAGTATTAAATATTACAGCATTATTATAGTCGTTAATGGATAATCAGTTACAATTATAATATAATAATTATAGTAAATTATAATTATTGTACTTGATTTTAAATAAATTCATGAAAATCAGCTTTTCTGCAGGAAAAATCTGGGCTATTATAATTATATTATACTTTATATTATATTATATAAGATACTGTAAAAGAAATTATAAAATATAGAAATCTAATAAAATATATTATAAAATACATTATAAATTATATTATAAAATACATTTTTAAATATTATTAAATACTATTAAAATAATATTAAATATTATAAAATTATTATAATTGTTAATGGATAATCAATGACACTTATAATCACTATAATCAACTATAATTATTAGAATTGATTTTAAATGAATTAATAGAAAATCAGCTTTTCTGCATGAAAAATCTGGGTTATTATAATAATATACTAGTATATATTATTATATATGGTTAAATTATATTATCTGATATTATCTTATATTATATTATATTTTATTATATATTTAAAATACATTGTAAAATATTACTAAAACAGTATTAAATATGATTATTATAATTGTTACTTGATAATCAATTATAATTATAATATAATAATTACAATCAATATAACTATTATAATTGATTTTAAATAAAGCAATAAAAATCAGCTTTTCTGCATGAAAAATCCAAGTAGTTATTATAATAATATACTAGTATATATTATTATATATAGTATTATATTATATTATATTATATTATATTATATTATATTATATTATATTATATTATATTATATTATATTATATTATATTATATTATATTATATTATATTATATTATACTATGTTATATTATATAGTTAAAAATCCATTTTAAAATATTACTAAAACAATATTAAATATAATAAAATTATTCTAATTGTTACTTGATAATAAATTATAAGTATAATATAATAATTATAATAAATATAATTATTATAATTGATTTTAAATAAAGCAATAAAAATCAGCTTTCCTCATGAAAAATCCAAGTTATTATTATTGTTGTTGTTATTATTATTATTATTAATGATAATGATAATAATGATGTTATTATTATTCATTATTTACAATTCCAATAAATTAACATAAATGATCCTAAATACCCCTAAACAAACCCCCAAACCCCATCTCAGCAGGACTCACCTGCCCCGACCCGAAGAGCAGCGGGCTCAGGTCGAAGCCGTCCAGGGCCACCTTGGGCAGGGCAGCGCCAGCCAGGGCGCCCAGCGTGGGCAGGATGTCCAGCGTGCTGGCCAGCTCGTGGGTCACCCCTGCACGGGGACAGCGTCACCCTGCTGGCCCGGCTCTGGCCCGGTCTGTCCCGGTCTGTCCCGGCCCAGCCCGGCTCACCTGGCGCGATCCTGCCCGGCCAATACGCCAGGGCCGGCTCCCTCATGCCGCCCTCGTAGGTCGTGCCCTTGCCACACTTGAGGTGCCCGGCGCTGCCCCCGCGTGCCATGCGCAGGGTGGAGGGGCTGGGGACAAGGACCCGCGGTCACCAGGGGCCAGGGCCAGCTGGCCCTGCTGGGGTCAAGAACCCGCGGTCACCAGGGGCCAGGGCCAGCTGGCCCTGCTGGGGACAAGGACCCGCGGTCACCAGGGGCCAGGGCCAGCTGGCCCTGCTGGGGACAAGGACCCGCGGTCACCAGGGGCCAGAGGGGCTCTGCCACCCTCGGGGGCGGCCAAGGGCTGTGACACACCCCAGAGGGGCACCCCACAGTGGTGTCACCACACAGAGGGAGCTGGGGGATTTTGGGGGTGTCACACTGCTGGCCCAAAGCCTGAGGCATATTTGGGGGTGTCACATGCCTGGCACAAACCCCAGGGGATATTTGGGGGGTCTCACTCTGCTGTCCCAACCCCTGGGGGACTTTGGGGGTGTCACACACCTGACTCAACCCCTGGGGGACATTTGGGGGTGTCACACTGCCAGCACAACCCCTGCGGGACATCTGGGGGTGCCACACGGCTGGCACAAAGCCTGGGTGGCATTTGGAGGTGTCACATGCCTGAGCCAACCCCTGGGGGACATTTTAGGGTGTCACACACCTGGCCCAAACCCTGAGGGACATTTGGGGGTGCCACATGCCTGGCCCAACCCCTGGGGTGCTCCTGTCACAGAACACGGAGCTCACACCCCATGTCCCCTCCAGGGCAGGACCCGGGGGTGACACCTGGCAGTGCCACACGGGTGCCAGCTGTGCCAGCCCCTCACCCGTTGTCAGAGGTGACGAACACCAGGGTGTTGTTCTCCAGCCCGTTGTCCTGCAGGGCCTGCAGCAGCTGTCCCACGGAGCCATCGAACTCGGCCAGGGCGTCCCCGAAGGGTCCCCGGCGCGTGGTGCCCGCGAACTCGCGGCTGGCAAACTGCGGGTAGTGCGTGTGCTGGGGGGGACAGGGCACCGGCATCAACCCCCGGCGCTGCAGCCCTGCCGGGACAGCGGGGACAGCCAGCCCCCCGCGGGGAGGTGACAAAAGCCACCAGCCCAGAGCAGGTTTGTGCCCGAGGCTCAGCGGTGGCACAACGGGGAGCTCCGGGGTGGGAAGTTTTCCCTGGGGATGGTGCAGGCAAGAGGAGAAAGCTGCAGGAAGCAGCAGCCTAAAAGCACCATCCCAATAGGATGGGGAATAGCAAGCCCAGGTCATCCAGGAGCAGATTTTGGGATGGCAGGAGGGGAGATGCTGCCTTGTTCTCCCCATGGGACTTGGGCTCCCTTCCCTTTTCCCTTTTCCCTTCCCTCTTTTTTGTTTTCCCTTTTCCCTCCCCTTCAATTTTCCCTTCACCTTTTCCCTTCCCTTCCCTTCCCTTCCCTTCCCTTCCCTTCCCTTCCCTTCCCTTCCCTTCCCTTCCCTTCCCTTCCCTTCCCTTCCCTTCCCTTCCCTTCCCTTCCCTTCCCTTCCCTTCCCTTCCCTTCCCTTCCCTTCTCACTTTTCCATTCCCTCTTCCCTTTTCCCTTCCCTCCTTTTTTGTTTTCCCTTTTCCCTTCCCTCCTCCTTTTCCTTCCCTTCTCCCTTCCCCTCCCTTTCCCTTTTCCCTACCGTTTCCGCTTCCCTTCTTTCTTGTTTTCCCTTTTCCTTTCCCCCTTTTTCCTTGCCTTCTCCCTTTTCCCTTTCGCATTTTTCCTTCCCCCTTTTCCCTCTCCTTCCCTTTTCCATTCCCCTTTTCCCTTCTCTTCTTTTTTTTTTCCTTTCCTTTCCCTTCCCCTCCCTTCCCTTCTCTTCTTCCTTCCCCTCCCTTTCCCTTTTCCCTACCATTTTCCCTTCCCTTCTTTTTTGTTTTCCCTTTTCCCTTCCCTTCCCCCTTTTCCCTCTCCTTCACTTTTCCCTTCCCCTTTTCCCTTCCCTTCTTTTTTGTTTCCACTTTTCCCTTCCCTCTTTTCCCTTTCCTTTTCTCTTTTCCCTTCCCCTTTTTCCCTCTCCTTCCCTTTTCCCTCCTCCCTTCCATTCTTTTTTCTTTTTTCCTTTCCCTTCCCTTTTCCCTTTCCCTTTTCCCTTCCCTTCCCCTCTCCCTTCCCCTCCCTTTCTCTTTCCCCTACCATTTTCCCTTCCCTTCTTTTTTTGTTTTCCCTTTTCCTTCCCTTCCCCCTTTTCCCTTCCCTTCCCCCTTTTCCCTCTCCTTCTCTTCCCCCTTTTCCCTCTCCTTCCCTTTTCCCTTTTCCCTTTTCCCTTTTCCCTTTTCCCTTTTCCCTTTTTTCCCTTTTCCCTTTTCCCTTCCCTTCCCTTCCCTTCCTTCCTTCCTTCCCTTCCCTTCCCTTCCCTTCCTTCCCTTCCCTTCCCTTCCCTTCCTTCCCTTCCCTTCCCTTCCCTTCCCTTCCCTTCCCTTCCCCCTTTTCCCTCTCCTTCCCTTTCCCCTTTCCCCTTTCCCCATTTTCCTCCTCTCCCCATTCCCCTCTCCCCCCATCCCCACCCGGCTCCCGGCCATGCCCGCTGCCCACATGGGACGCGTAGTAGAGCAGGAAGGGCTGTCCCTGCCGGGCGCAGCGGGCGATGAACTCGCGGCAGAAGCGGCCGTAGAGCGGCACCAGCTCGGGGAAGGACACGGGCTGCTGCACGATGCTCTGGTTCCAGAGCAGCGGCACCGCCACCACGCCCTGGTCACACGTCCCGAAGCACTTGGTGTCGGGCGGAAAGCACGTCAGGTTCTGGCAAGGACCCTGCAAAACACGGCGGGGCTGGGAGTCCGGCTCTGGCACTGTGGTTTGGGTTCGTTAATCTAAGATTTTTTTTTTTGAGATTTTCATTTTTTAATAATTTTTCTAAAGTATCTACAAATTCATTTCCCACACTGAGCTTCACATTAAGGGATGCTGAGCTCTGTGCACAGAGCAGGGAGACAAAACAATTCCTGCTCCAGCCGGGCACCAAGGACAAATGACCCAAATCTCAGCCCAGGAGCACAAACCCCGTGGGCTGAACCTCAGGTGGGTCCAGGTCTGGGGTTTTGCTGTGTCAGATCCCATGTGTGCCCCTTGGAGCCCATGGAATATCCAGGTGGGGCTGGCCCAGCAGCCCTGGCCCAGGGACAATCCAACCTTTGGGGCCAGGTCTGGCTTTGGTCCCAGCTGCATCCTGTCCACTGGGGACAACTGGGGACAATCCTTGTCCACTGGGGACAACTGGGGACAATCCTTGTCCATTGGGGACAATTGGGGGCAATCCTTGTCCGCTGGGGACAACTGGGGACAATCCTTGTCCACTGGGGACAATTGGGGACAATCCTTGTCCATTGGGGACAATTGGGGGCAATCCTTGTCCACTGGGGACAATTGGGGGCAATCCTTGTCCACTGGGGACAACTGGGGACAATCCTTGTCCACTGGGGACAATTGGGGACAATCCTTGTCCACTGGGGATAATTGGGGACAATCCTTGTCCATTGGGGACAATTCCCTCCTGGAAAGGGTTTGCAGTGATGGCAGTGGGCTGCCCGAGGCAGGGCTGGAATTCCCATTGCTGGAGGGGTTCCAGAGCCCTGTGCATGTGGCACTTGGGGACGGGGGTGTCATGCCTCAGGTTTGGCTTTGCTATTTTCCCATTCTGAGCTGCTTTAGTGTCTGGCCTTCATATTATGGGATGGTGAGCTCTGTGCACAGAGCAGGGAGACAAACCAATTCCTGCTCCAGCTGGGCACCAAGGACAAGTGACCCAAATCTCAGCCCAGGAGCACAAACCCCGTGGGCTGCAGAGAGAAAAACAAGCAGGGTGGGACTGCAGGGGCTAAAGCTGGGATGGGACAATGAACTGCAAGGTGCAAATGGAGCAGAACTGATCCCAGGGAGAGACCCCGGGAGCGCTCGTGCATTTTGGGGCCATTTTGGTTCATCTTGGGTGCAGCCCTGGCTGGGCTCTGGTGCTGCCCAAGGTGCATCCATGGAGGAGATCCTTTTACTGAATTCCTACTATATTTATTAAATAAATATAAAATATTATTTAATATTAACTATTAAATTTACTTATTTATTATTATACAACTATATTACATATATAAGTCTATATAAGTATATTTATATAAGTATATATACTATAATATATATACGAATATAATATAACATATACTTATATATAAATCTATTATATATTATTAAATTTACTAATTTTGTATTTTATAAGTAAATTTAACTATTAAATTTACTTATTTAACACATTTTATTTATAATATAATGTTTTGGTAATATTTAATAGCATATAATATGTATTATATAATATGTATTATGTATAATATGCATTATATATATGTATTATGTATAATGTGTATTATATAATATGTATTATGTATAATATGCATTATATATATGTATTATGTATAATATATATTATGTATAATATGTATTATATATATGTATTATGTATAATATGTATTATATATCATATGTGTTATATATAATATGTAATGAGTTATATAACATATAATATATACTAGTAATATTGATAATATTTTATTTATGCATATTTTTCTATAATATTTTATTCATTTATTTAAATATTAAATATTGAATATTTGTCTAAATTAAAGAGATAATAACCAAAATAAATAAAGAAAGTCTATTTTAAAAGTTTTAAAATTTTAAAATCATCAATATTAAATATTAAAAATGGAATTCATCCGCCTCTGTTGTAGCTCAGCCCTCGGAAGGCACCATCCCCACTGTCCCAGCAGCCCAGCGGGCTTTGCCCAGCCCAAACCCGCGCCAGCCCCGCAAATCCCGGCTCACCTGGTCGTGCGAGTAGGGCACCCCCAGGAAGTGGTCGAAGCCCTGGTGCACGGGCAGGAAGGAGCCGTTCTGCCCGAAGCCCAGGTGCCACTTGCCCACCATGGCCGTGGCGTAGCCGCGGTCCTTGAGCAGCTCGGCCACGGTGAGCTCGGCCAGCGGGAGCCCGCCCCGGGAGCCGGGATCGAACACGCCCGGGTAGATGCCGGAGCGCACCGGCAGCCGGCCGGTCAGCAGCGCCGCCCTGCAGCGGGACAGCGGGGACACCGCCCGTCCGTCCCGGGACAGCGGGGACACCACTGTCTGTCTGTCCCGGGACACCGCGGGGCAGCACCGCCCATTTATCCCTGCCCGTTTATCCCGGGACACGGCGTGTTTGTCCCTCTGTCTCTCCCCGGGGCACCGCGGGGTCAGCACCCTCCTTTTATCCCGAGACACGGTGGGTTTGTCCCTCCATCTATCCCGGGACACCGCAGGTTCATCACTGCCGGTTTATCCCGGGATGCGGCGGGTTCATCACCGCCCGTTTATCCCGGGATACCGCGGGTTTATCCCTCTGCCTCTCCCTGGACACCGCAAGTTTGTTCCCCCGTCCCTCCCGGGTCCCGCAGCTCCATCCCCGCCCATTTATCCCGGGACACCCAGCTCCATCCCTCCCGTTTATCCCGGGACACCCAGCTCCATCCCCACCCGTTTATCCCGGGACACCCAGCTCCATCCCTCCCGTTTATCCCGGGACACCCAGCTCCATCCCCGCCCATTTATCCCGGGACACCCAGCTCCATCCCCGCCCATTTATCCCGGGACACCCAGCCCCATCCCCGCCCGGGTTGCGGTTCCCGCCGCGGGGGCCGTACCGGGACGGGCTGCAGACGGCGGCGCTGCTGTAGAAGTCGGTGAAGCGCAGCCCGCGGGCCGCCAGCCGGTCCAGGTGCGGCGTGGCGGACGAGGGGTGCCCGTAGCTGCCCAGGTCCCCGAAGCCCAGATCGTCCGCCAGCACCAGCACGAAGTTGGGCCGGGCGGCGGCGGCGCGCACCGGCGGCAGCAGCAGCGGCAGCAGAGGCAGCAGCAGCAGCAGCCAGGGGTGGTGTTGGCCCTGCGGCCCCATGGCGGGGTGCCCCCCGTGTCCCGGTGCTGTCCCGGGATGTCCCGGTGCTGTCCCGGTGCTGTCCCGGTGCTGTCCCGGTGCGGTCCCGGGGCGGTGCCGGCAGTGCCCCAGCCGATCACGTGATGCACATGGCGGCGCCGGCGCCGCGGGGTGTGCTGGGAGTTGTAGTTCGGAGCGGCAGTGCCAGGCACAGGATGGGGCAGCGGGGAATGTCCCCAGGCAGGGACATCGCAGAGCACGAGGTGGCCTCTGGGCAACTCGGGAATATCCCCAGGGAGGAGGCTCCACCCCGCTGTGGTCTCCCTTCAGGGCTGGGCACTGCCCAGGGCAGCTCTGCCTCCTGTGCAGGGGAATTCCTGGCATTTGTCCCTGCCCGCTCCTCTGGTGCCACTGCCGGGACCCCCGGAGCAGAGCCTGAGCCCTGCTCCTACAGCAGGAGCATGGGATGGGTCCTGGCAGCTTCAGAGACACGAGCTGGTGACAGAGGGGACAGCCCTGGGTGGCAGCAGCCACAGCTCAGGGTGGCACTTCCAGCACCCCCACAGGACCCCAGGATGGCAGCTCCAGCTGTCCCCATTGCTGTCCCTCTCCAGGACTTCTCCCGGGCCTGGCACACCTGAGGCTGTGCTGGGGAACCTGGGCTGGAGCAGTTTCTCCCTCTCTCCGCCTCTAGGCCCATCCTCCCCTCCAGGCCCAACCCCGCCCTTTCCCCCCAGATTGTCCCATCCCTGTTTTTCCCAGGAGACCAAACTGGACACCGTGGCTAACTGGAACTGGAACAACTCTAATTGAAGCACAAACTGGATTCACCATCGGGGTGGGCGCAGGGGTCAGCGTGGGCAGGGCACAGCAGCCCTGGGCGCCGGGGCTGGGTTGGCCCCACAGCCACGGCCCCAGGAGGGAATGCTTGCCAGAACTGGATCAGCTCGTCCCGCTGCTCAGGCTTTCTCTCCCTTCAGGAACTGCAGGAGCTCCAGCAGCAGGTTCAGGAATTTCCCCAGGATCTGTTGTTGGAATGAAACCTTCGAGTAATCCTCCGAGTCATCCGGGTTGGGATTCATCTCATCCTCCAAGTCAGCGTCGGGCTCTTCCTCCGGGCTCGGGAAGGGCTCGGGCGGCTGAGCGTCAGCTTCAGGCGGGAGCAGCCCCATCTGCACCTGGATCCAGGTGTGGAACTGCTGGGTGGACGTGAACACCCCGGGCCGCTTGGCCCCGGCGCAGCCCTTACCCCAGCTGGTCAGGCCCACCAGCCAGAAGTAGTCACCGGTGTTGTCCTTGCAGACCAGGGGACCCCCGCTGTCCCCCTGCCACAGGAGACAGGGGTCAGGATGGGCTGTGCCAGGCTGGGCTGGCCCTGCCCAACCCGACCCCTCCAGAGCTCATTCCTGGCTGGGTTCCATGGCAAGGCTCTGTGGGCACAGTGCCAGCCCTGGGGACAGCGGGACACTGGGCAGGGACACGGGGATGGGCAAGGGACACCTGTCAGTGGTGGGGACACGGGGCTGGGAGGGCAGCGGGCCAGGCCCAGACGGGGCCACGCCATGTTTGAGGCCTGGCTGGCCCTGAGGGGTTCCATGGGCCCTGTGCTGGCTCTGGGGGTTCCATGGGGCCCAGGTTGGGGCTCAGGGTCCCTGTGCTAGCTCTCGGGGTTCCATGGGGCCCAGGTGGGCTCAGGGTCCCTGTGCTGGCTCTGGGGGTTCCATGGGGCCCAGGTTGGGGCTCAGGGTCCCTGTGCTGGCTCTGGGGGTTCCATGGGGCCCAGGTTGGGGCTCAGGGTCCCTGTGCTGGCTCTGGGGGTTCCATGGGGCCCAGGTTGGGCTCAGGGTCCCTGTGCCCAGCCCGGGCCCAGCCCCACCTGGCAGGTGTCGATGCCGCCCCGCGGGTACCCCGCGCACAGGTCCTGGGGGTGCACGGCCCCCCCGTACCAGCGGCTGCTGTTGCACAGCTGGACGTCGATGAGCCGCACCTTGGCCTCCTGCAGCACCAGGCGTGGGCTGGGGGCTGCGGGCACAGAGGGCACTGAGCGGCGGCCCCCGGGCAGAGCCCCGCGCTCGGGGCCGAGCCCCCGGGCCGGGCCGGGCCGTGCCCCGCAGAGCCCCCGGCCCGGGGCCGTGTCCCTGCCGGGGCCGTGTGCCCGCGGCCGGGCCCGGCCCTGCCCCGGGCGGGCACTGACCGCTGTCCGGGGTGTTCCTCCAGCCCGCGATGTAGCAGGTTTTCAGCTCGGACACTGCCAGGGAGCTGTCGGGCACGCAGCCCAGCTGGATGTAGTCGCTGCACTCCACGGGCTGGTCCAGCTCCAGCAGGGCGATGTTGTTCCGGGCCGTGCGGGGTTCGTAGTGCTGGTGCACCAGCAGGGTCTTGATGTGGCGCAGCTGGGCCTCAGGGCCCGGCTGGGTCAGATCCGTGGCCCCAATCACCACCTCCCACCTGGAGATGTCCCTGAGGAGCAGGAGATGGGCAGAGGGGTGACAGGGAGCAGAGGCAGGGACTGCAGCAGCACAATTCCCTTCCTGCTCTGGGCGCCTCTCTGCACTGTGGGGACATCCCTGACCTTCCTATGGGGACATCCCTGTCCCTGCTTTGGGTATATCCCTGATTCTCATGTGGGAACCTGTCCCTGCTGGGAGGACACCTCTTTCCCTGCTGTGGGGACACCTACCCTGTGGGGACACCCCTGTCCCTGGGAGGACACCCCTGTCCCTGCTCGTCCTTACCCAGCATGGGCAAAGCAGTGAGCCACGGTGAGCACCCACTGGGGGTGGATGAGTGCTCCTGAGCACATGTGCCATGTGCCGTTGTCCCAGGTGGCCTGGACACTGATGACCCCAGGCCAGGCCCCCGGGTGGACTCCAGCAGATCCAACCGGGTACTGGGCGGTGCCGTCGGAAGAATCCAAGGAGTCGTAGTCGTTGTCCTGAGAATACTCAGCGACCACAGAGCTGTGGTCGAACGCCATGGGCCGGAGCCCGCAGGTGCCCCTGGAAGCACAAAGCCATCACTGCCCTGCTCGGGGACAGCAGGGACAGGGCCCCCCAGGGGCTCCTCTGTGCCCAGGCTGTGCCAGGGAAGCCCCGAGTGCCCCCGAGCCCCCCGGGGCCACTGACCTGCAGGTGTCCCAGGTGCCCCCCACGGGCCCGGCCAGGGCCAGCAGAACGAGCAGCCACAGCAAAGCCATCGGTGCCATCGCAGGCGGCAGAGCCAGCGCAGCAAGTGGCAGAGCCAGAGCAGAGCTGTCACCTCTAGTGCCAGCAGGCAGAAGTGACATCACAGAGAACCATCGCTGGAACCTTGGAACGGTGCGGGTGGCAGGGACCGTAACGACGGCGCGGGGCCACCCGTGCCAGGGCAGGGCCACCGCCCGCTGTGCCCGGGGCACCGGCAGGGACGGGGCAGCCGCGGCTCCCCGGGAACCGGGGCGGCTCCGGCGGGAGGGAGGGGTGGGATCGGGGAGGAGCGGCCATGGAGGGGCCGGGCCACGGGGATTTGTGTCGCTTAGGGGCGGCTCCGGTGTCACCGCCGCTCCCCGATCCCAAAGATTCGTGTCCCCTCAGGGATAGCCCCATTGTCACCACTGCTCCCTGATCCCAAAGATTTGTGTCCCCTCAGGGGCAGCTCCATTGTCACCACTGCTCCCTGATCCCAAAGATTTGTGTCCCCTCAGGGATTGCTCCATTGTCACCACTGCTCCCTGATCCCAAAGATTTGTGTCCCCTCAGGGACAGCCCCATTGTCACTGCTGCTCCCCAATCCCAGCTCTAATCCCAAAGACTTGTGTCCCTATGGGGCAGCCCCGGTGTCACTGCTGCCCCCTGATCCCGGCTCTGATCCCATAGATTTGTGTCCCTTAGGGACAGCTCCATTGTCACTGCTGCTCCCCAATCCCAAAATTTGTGTCCTTTTGGGGCAGCTCCATTGTCACTACTACTCTCTGATCCCAGCTCTGATCCCAAAATTTGTGTCCCCTCAGGGGCAGCCCCATTGTCACCACTGCTCCCCGATCCCGGCTCTGATCCCAAAATTTGTGTCCCTCAGGGGCAGCTCCGTTGTCACCACTACTCTCTGATCCCAGCTCTGATCCCAAAGATTTGTGTCCCTTCAGGGACAGCTCCATTGTCACCACGCTCCCGTCCCAAGTGCCTTTGGGGCAGCTCCATTGTCACTGCTGCTCCCTGATCCCAAAATTCGTGTCCCTTTGGGGCAGCTCCATTGTCACCACGGCTCCCCTGATCCCAAAATTCGTGTCCTTTTGGGGCAGCTCCCGGATCCCAGCTCTGATCCCAAAGATTCGTGTCCCTTTGGGGCCGCTCCCCGATCCCGTCTCTGATCCCAAATCCATCCCCGCCCCCCCTGGGGCCGGGGGCGGTTCTGGGCGGGCTGCAGGTGACAGATGGCCCCGGGATGTCCCCGCGCAGCCGCCGCCACCCCGCAGGCGCCAGCTGGAGCTGTCCCCGGGCGCGTTCCCGACGCCGCTTCCCCCAGACGCGTCTGCTCCGCTCCATCTGCGCCGCCCGCGGCGCCAGCAGCAGCAGCAGCAGCAGCAGCAGCAGCAGCGAGGGGAGGATGCGGGGAGCGGCAGGAATTGGCCTGGGATCACCGGGAATTCGGGCTGGAGATCTCCCGGGCCGATCCCGGGGGCTGCTCGGACCCTAAATCCCGGGACAAACCCATCCAGCTGCACCCCTAAATCCCGGGATAAACCCATCCAGCTGCACCCCTAAATCCCGGGATAAACCCATCCAGCCTCTCCCCTAAATCCCGGGATAAACCCATCCAGCTGTACAAACGTAAACCCATCCGGCTGTACCCCTAAACCCGGACACTAAAGGACAACCCCATCCAGCTGCACCCCCGGGATAGTGCCATCCAGATGGGATAACCCCATCCAGCTGCACCCCTAAATCCCGGGATAAACCCATCCAGCCGGGATAAACCCATCCAGATGCACCCGCGCCCCTAAATCCCAGGATAACCCTATCCAGCTGCACCCCTAAATCCTGACACACACCCATTGGGCCAGGATAAACCCATCCAGATGCATCTGTACCCCTAAATCCCGGGATAACCCCATCCAGCTGGGATAAACCCCATCCAGCTGCACCCCTAAATCCCAGGATAACGTTATCCAGCTGTCCCTTAAATCTCAGGATAACCCCATCCCGCTGTACCCCTCAATCCCGGGATAACCCCATCCAGCCGCACCCCTAAATCCTGCACGAGCAGGGTTTTGGATATTGCCGAGGATTTTGAACATCCCACAATTTCTCTGTGTGCCTGTGCTGATTTCTTGTGTTTCCAGAGGTGTTTTGGGGCGGATTTTTTTAACTTTTGGGGTGTTTTATTTTAATTTCTGCATTCACTGGGCAGTGCTGAGAAAAATTTTTCCCTCTTTTCCCATCTTGCTATCCACGGCTAAAATCCCCTGGGCCGACCATTCCCAGTCCTCCCAGGAGGGATTTTTGGTGGATTCTCTCCCGCATTTCCAGGTTTTCCTTGCCCAGGGAAGCCTGGAACGGGAATTTGGCGGCGGCCAGAATTCCCAAATCCTTTTGGGAAGAGCCGCTTTCCCTCCCAGCAGTTCCCGGCGCTGGGAGGTTGTTCCTGCCCGGGTGCGGGGCTTGGAATTCCCCGAACTTCCCGAGGTTCCAGCTCCGGCGCCCGCTCTAGGTGGCAGCAAATCCATGGCCGGGCGGGTCCCTCCTCCCCGTTTTGGGGCGCAATCCCGGGATTACGGAAACCCTGAGAGGATCAGAATCCAACTCCTGGCCCTGCGCGGACACCCTGAAATCCCACCCGGAGCTCTGGGAATGCCACCATTCCCTGGGGAGCCGGGGGAAAATGCTCTCCTTAAAATCCAGCCCGGGATCCAGGGGAGCGGCTGGGTGGGGACAGCTCGGGATTTAGGGGTTATCCCGGCTGGATGGGGTTATCCTGGGATTTAGGGGCGCAACTGGATGGGGACATCCCGGGATTTAGGGGTGCAGGTGGATGAGGTTGTCCCGGGATTTAGGGGTGCAAGGTGGATGGAGTTATGCAGTTGGAAGGGTTATCCTAGGATTTCGGGGTTATCCCAGGATTTATGGGTGTAGCTGGGTGGGGTTATCCCGGCTGGATGGGATTATCCTGGGATTTAGGGGAGTGGCTGGATGGGATTATCCTGGAATTTAGGGGTGCATCTGGATGGGTTTGTCCCGGGATTTAGGGGTACAGGTGGATGGGGTTTTCCTGGGATTTAGGGGAGTGGCTGGATGTGGTTAACCTGGGATTTAGGGGTGCAGCTGGATGGGGTTATCCTGGGATTTAGGGGTGCAGCTGGATGGGGTTATCCTGGGATTTAGGGGTGCAGCTGGATGGGGTTATCCCAGCTGGATGGGGTTAACCCGGGATTTAGGGGTGCAGGTGGATGGGGTTAACCCGGGATTTAAGGGAGAGGCTGGATGGGGTTTTCCTGGCATTCCCGGCATTCAGGGCAGTGTGGAGCTGGCTGTGAAGGGACACGGGCTCTGTCCCCGTGTGTGTCACCTGCTGAGAGCCACAGGCGTGGGGACAGCCTGGCCAGCCCTGCACAGGTCAGTGGCAACCTGAGCTGGGCCTGCTTGAGTCTTCTCTGGGTCCTGACCAAATTCTGCCCCAAACCCTGCCCCAAACCCTGCCTGGATCTTTCCTGGATCCTGCCTGCATCCTGGATCCTGCCTGGATCCTGACCAAATCCTGTCCCAGCCCCTGCCTGGATCTTTCCTGGATCCTGCTCAGATCCCTCAGATCCTGCCTAGACCCTTCCCAGGGCCTGCTCAGATCCTGCCTGGATTTTTCCCAAAACCTGCCTGGATTTTTCCCCCTGGGATCTGCCTGGACCATTCCCAAATCCTCCCCAGACCTTTCCCAGGCCCTGCCTGGATTTTTCCCAAATCCTGCTTGGATCCTTCCTCGCCCTTCCCCAGCTGGCTCCCCAGGGAAAACCTGGAATTCTCCTGAGCAGGAGCTGGGAACTCGGGATACGGGAAGGGGGATTTTCCTTGGGAGCTGCCAGCCCTGTCTGTGTGCCCAGGCAAGGTCCAGGAGGGATCAGAGGGATCCCAATCCCATTCCTGATCCCACTTCTGGTCTCATTTCCTGATCCCATTCCCCATCCCAGTCCTCATTTCCTGATCCCACTCCAATTCCATTCCCCATCCCATTCCCGTTCCTGATCCCACTCCCATGCAGGATCTGGCCCCATTCCCCCCAGTAGTAATTCTTACCAGTAGGATTTGTTCCCAGTAGGATTTGTTCCCAGTGCCCCGGGGCCCCTCAGAGACCTCCTGGGATGTGGGGCACAGGGCAGCCTGCAGGGAACGGCGCCTCCTCGGCTCTCCTGGAGGAAATCCGGGCCATTTCCCCTCCCCGAGGTAAAAAACCCCAAAAAATCCCAATGAAATCTCCAGATCCGAATCAGGCCAAAGGACAAACCCGGGCGCTGCTCCTGAGCCGGGGGTGACAACGGTGACACAGAGGAGGAGGAGGAAGGGACACAGAGCCCTGGGAATGCTGGAGCTGTCCTGGGGTGGATGTGTCCCCTCTGTCCCTGAGCTCTGGGACAGCTCCGGTGACAAAAGTGGGGACAATTGTTGGGCAGGGCTGTGGCAGGAGGGAGGCTGGCACTTGGGGACACTGCCCTGTGTGGCTTTGTCACACGCCTGAGCTCCTGCACACTGGGGGACAGGGACACACGTGGGGACAGGGGAGGGGGACACAGAGAGGGGACAGGGACACACATGGGGACAGGAGAGGGGGACACAGAGAGGGGACAGGGACACACATGGGGACAGGAGAGGGGGACACAGAGAGGGGACAGGGACACACATGGGGCCACGGTGCAGGGCATGGGGACACAGTGGAGGGGAGAGGGACATGCATGGCGACATGGGGCGTGACAGGGACACGTGGGGGGAACAGGAAAAGGAAAAGGAGGTGAGGGGACACATGAGAGGGCAGGGGACAGCTGGAGGGGCACACCAGGGCTTGGGGACATCGGAGAGGACAGGAAAAGGGGGGATGGGGACAGCCGGGGGGAAACAGGAAAAGGGGGATGGGGACATCCAGGGGGGACAGGAAAAGGGGGGATGGGGACACGCAGGGGACAGGGGGAGGGGACATGGGGACAGGACATGGGGACAGGCAGGGCGGGCAGCGCTGCGGGAGGGGGTGAGTCCCTCCCTCCGTGCCAAGGGTGACAGCGCTGGGAGCTGGCCCTGTGCCCGGCAGGAGCTGTGACCTTGTCCCCTTGTCCCCGCCCAGCTCCGGCGCTGCCCCATTGTGTCCCCACCCACGCCTGGCCGGGCCAGTGCCACCGCGAGCGCCACAGCCAGGGCACCGCCTGTCCCCGTGTCCCTCTGTCCCCGTGTCCCTCTGTCCCCGTGCCGCGCTGCCGGCTCTGTCCCCGCCCGGGTCCCGCAGGAAGGGACAATCCCGGTCCCGCCAAGGTGTTTCCTGCGCTCCCGATAGCGCCGGGCAGCGCGTCCGGAGCTGGCACTGACCCCACAGCTGGCACTGACCCCAGAGACCCCACAGCTGGCACTGACCCCACAGCTGGCGCTGACCCCACAGCTGGCGCTGACCCCAGAGACCCCAAAATCGGGCACTGACCCCACAGCTGGCGCTGACCCCAGAGACCCCGGAGCCGGGCACGGACCCCAAAACCAGGCACTGACCCCACAGCTGGCACTGACCCCAGAGACCCCAGAGCCAGGCACTGATCCCACAGCTGGCACTGACCCCACAGCTAGCACTGACCCCAGAGACCCCAAAACCGGGCACTGACCCCAAAGGCTGGCGCTGACCCAGAGACTCCGGAGCCAGCCACTGACCGCACAGCTGGCACTGACCCCAGAGACCCCAGAGCCGGGCACTGACCCCAAAGCCGGGCACTGACCCCAGAGCTGGACACGCCACAACCCCCTGTCACCCGCAGTTGCCTGTGCCCCCCTGCTCTCCCCCGCGCCCCGTTCCCACTGGCGGTGCCCCTGGGTCCCGTTGAGAGCCCTGGGCTGTCCCCTCTGTCCCCTGTGAGCCCCGGGCTGTCCCCCGGGCTGTCCCGCTGTCCCCTGGGCTGTCCCCCTGTGAGCCCTCGGCTGTCCCCTGCTGTCCCCCGGGCTGTCCCGCTGTCCCCTGTGAGCCCCGGGCTGTCCCCTGCTGTCCCTGCTGTCCCCGGGCTGTCCCCTGGCCGGGCAGGACGCGGCCGGGGGCGGTGGCCGGCGGGGCCGGCTGTCCCTTCCTGGCAGGAAAGGGGCCGAGCGGAGCCGCCGGGGCCGGGAGTTTCCTGCGGGATCCGGCCCCGCGGGCGCCACAGCGGAGCGGCCGCCGGCCGAGAGGGGCACCGGGCCAGGTAACGGCACCGGCGGGTCCGGGGGGTCCGGCCGCCCCCGAGCGCGGGGCCGGGGCTGCCCCGCTCCCCGGCGGGGCTGTGGGGCCGGGACCGGCAGGGCAGCAGCGCCCGGTGCCCTCGGAGGGTTCGGGGCGGTGCCGGTGCCTCGTCCCGGAGTCACCGGGCGGGCTGGCCCCGGGGTTCGGGGGGCTCGGGGGGCACCGAGGAGGGAGCGGCGCTGCTCTCGCTGCCCGGCGCGGGGGTCGGCGCTGCCCCCCGCCCCCGCGGCTCATCCCGGTGGGGGAGCGAACCCCGCGGGGCGGGCCGGGAGTGCCGGGGGACACCGAGAAACGGGGGGTGCGGGACGGGGGAGGTGCGCAAGAACCGGGGGTCACCGGGAGCTCGGGGGGTACCGGGACCCCCGCGGAGCCGCCGAAGTTTCTCCGTGCGCCCGCCCCTTCCGCGCGCACCGGGCTGGCCGTTGCCATGACAACTCCTAAAACTGAGCCCCGCTGCCGGCGGCGGGGGCCGAGCCCGCGGGGGATCCGCCGTGCGCGCCGCTCCCCGCCCGGCCCCGCCGCCGCCCCCGCCCCGCAACGCTCCCGCAACGCTCCCGCCCCGCTCCGCTCCGCCGCCGGCGGCTGCCGCGGCGATGGTGGCTCGGGCCGCGCCGCCCGCAGCCCCGCAGGTACCGCCAGGCACCGGGAGGCGCGGGGGATGCGGGGGCGGCAGCGCGGGGGATGCTGCGGGGGCCGCGGGTGCCCCCGGGGCGTGCGGGGGCGGCAGCGGGAGCGGGGCCGGCCCCGGGAGCGGCGGGGATGGGCGGGGGGGAGGCCGAGGCTCGGCTCTCCGCGGAACGGGGGCTGCGATGTGCCCGGGGCGCGTGGGCAGCCCAGCGCGGCGGGTTTGGGGGGAGAAAAGCGGGGAACGGGGCTGGCAGCCATGGGCTCGTGCCGGGATTTTGGGGGCGGATTTTGCCGGGAATGCAGGCGGGGGGTGCGGCGGGAGAGTTCGGTGCGGCGGCGGGGGGGTTCTGGCCGGGGCCTGGTGTTGGGTTTGCGGCTCTCCCCGTTGTGGTTCGGGCGGGATTGAGTGGATCTCCCCTCAAAAATCCCATTTTGTGGGTGCGGGAGCTGAAGTTGCGCAGAGTTCTGCCCGGCCGGGCTGGCCCGGGTCAGGAGCTGTTCCCGGCACTCGGGATTGATTTTTGGGCAGCACCGAGCGGGGAATTCATGGGATTGATGGCGTTTGTGGGGTTGTGTTCCTTTCTGGGCCTCAGCTGGTGAATTTGCCCCCCGATGCCTCGGGAAAAGTGAATTTACCCCTCCCTGCTCCTCCCAGCCCGGGCTTGAGGAAGGAGATTCCCGAGCTGAGCAGGTGCAGGTCCCCTCTGGGTTTCCCCTGGATAAACTTCCCTGGAAACTTCTGCCCTGCTGTCCTGTGGGTGATGGAGGCAGCAGGTTCCCAAAATTCCTCCTCGGAGCTGCTCTTACATAACCCGGGGGGCTCTTTGTGCTTCCTGCGCCTGCACGGGAGCCCTGAGCGAGGCCAAAGGGGCACAAAAGGCACCGAGGAGGGGCCTTTTATTCCCGGAAAATTATCCTGGAATGCTTTGGGTGGAAGGCACTTTAAAGCTCATCCTCACCCATGGGCACTTTCACCCTCCCAGGTTGCTCCAGCCCGGCCTCGGACACTCCCAGGGATGGGGCACCGCTGCTATTTTGGGGTTTTTTGGTGGCGCCGAGCAGCCTGAAAACCTTAAACATCCCAACCCGTGGATAATTCCCGAATATTCTCAATATTGTGGGAATTCTGGCGTGAATCCCCCTGCCCGAGCCACCCGTGTTTGGTGCTGCGCTGCTCGCTCGTGCTCTGGGGGGGACACAAAATCACCCAAAACCGCCCGAACCCCCCCCAAACCGGCTCTGGAGCACTCGCCGAGCCGAGCAGCCCGCCCTACACTACGGAACGTTCTGCCGAGATTTCCAGCCCCTAAAAATTCCCAGCGCTGCCTCCCCCGCGCGGCACCACGTGCGGGCGGCGAGGCACGTGTGGAGCGCGAGTGCGGGGAGGGGACACGGCCGGGGGGGCTGCCGGGCTCCCCTTCCCGGCTCCCGCATCCCAGGGATGCTGCCCGGGCTCCTCTTCCCGGCTCCTGCCTGCCAGGGAAGCAGCCCAGGCTCCTTATCCCATCTCTCAGTGTTCCAGGGATGCAGCCCGGGCTCCTCTTCCTCTCTGATGTATTCCAGAGAAGCAGCCCGGGCTCCCCTTCCCATCTCTCAGTGTTTCAGGGATGCAGCCCAGGCTCCTTTTCCCATCTCCTGCATTCCAGGGATGCAGCCCGGGCTCCTTTTCCTCCCTCCTATATTCCAGGGATGCAGCCCAGGCTCCTTATCCCATCTCTTGGTGTTCCAGGGATGCAGCCCAGGCTCCTTTTCCCATCTCCTGCACTCCAGACAAACAGCCCGGGCTCCTTTTCCCTCTCCCAGTGTTCCTGGAGCCATCCTGGTTTCCTCTTTTCCCTCTCTCCGTGTTCCAAGCTCCTCTTCCCCCCTCCCCTGTATCCCAAGGGAGCAGCTTGGACTCTCTTTTCTCCTCTCCCATGTTCCAGGGAAGCACCCTGGGCGCTTTCCATGTTCCAGGGAAGCACCCCGGGCTCCCTTTCCCTCTCCTGCATCCCGAGGGAGCAGCTTGGACTCCCCCTCTCCCCTCACAGTGTTCCAGGGAACAGCCTGGGCTTCCCTTTCCCACCTCCCAGTGTTCCAGGGAAGCATCCTGGGCTCTCCCAGTGTTCCAGGGAGCAGCTTGGACTCCCCCTCTCCTCTCCGTGTTCCAGGCAAGCAGCCCAGGCTCCTTTGTCATCTCCTGGTGTTCCAGGAGCCATCCTGTGCTTCCCTTTCCTCTCTCCGTGTTCCAGGCTCCTCTTCCCCCTCTCCTGCATCCCAAGGGAACAGCCTGAGCTCTCCTTCCCCTCTCATATTCCAGGGATGCAGCCTGGGCTTCCCTTTCTCCTCCCTCAGTGTTCCAGGGAGCATCGTGGGCTCTTTCCATGCTCCAGGGAAGCAGTCTGGGCTTCCCTTTCTCCCTCTTGGTGTTCCAGGGAAAAACCTGGGCTCCCTTTCCCATCTTTTGGTGTTCCAAGGGAAAACCTGGGCTCCCTTTCCCATCTCTCAGTGTTCCAGGCTCCCCTTCCCCTCTCCATTATTCCAGAGGAGAATTCTGTTCTCCCCTTCCCCTCTCCATTATTCCAGAGGGGAATTCTGTTCTCCCCTTCCCTCTCCTGTATTCCAGAAGGGAATCTGTTCTCCCCTTCCCCTCTCTGGCCGTGATGGATTTGGGGTGCAGCTCAGGGATTCGTGTGCAGTGGGGCTGCTCCCGGATTTTCCTGGAGGGTCCTTGGAGCACTCCAGGCTCTCTGTGCACGGGAGGAAAATTGGGAATTGGGATGGGCAGAGCCAGGGCACAGGGACAGGGTCCCATCCTCATCCTGCTCTGTGCCCGCTGGCATGTGCTGTGCCAGCTCTTCCCGGCTGGAGCCGTGGGGTTCAGTGGGAACTGTGGGGTGGAATCCCCTGAATTCCTAAATCCCTGAATCCCCTGAATCCCCAAATTCCCTGAATACCCCGAATTCCCTGACTCCCCCAAATCCCCTGAATCTCTGAACTGCTCAAATCCCCCAAATTCCCTGAATACCCCGACTCCCTGAATACCCCGAATTCCCTGACTCCCCTGAATCCCTGAACTCCCTGGGAGCTGGAGCACAGGGTCCTGTCCTTTTCCTGCTCCGTGCCCAATGGGATGTGCTGCTTCAGCTCCTCCCAGGGCTCCAGGACCGTGAGGAGCTGTGGGGTGCACTGGGACCCGTGGGGTGGAATTCCCCAAATCCTTGAATCCCCAGATGCTCTGACTCCCCTGAATCCCTGCAGCCCCAAATTCCCTGAATTCCCTGACTCCCTAAATCCCCTGACTCCCCATAATCTCTGAATTCCCTGAACCCCCAAATTCCCTGAGTTCCCTGACTCCCCTGAATTCTCTGACTCCCCCGAATTCCCTGAATTCCCCAAGTCCCTGACTCCCTAAATCCTCTGACTCCCCTGAATCCCTGAATTCTCGGAACCCCCATAATCCCCTGAATTCCCTGAATTCCCTGAATCCCCTGAATCCCTGACTCCCCATAATCTCTGAATTCCTTGCATCCCCTGAGTTCTCTGAATCCTCTGAATCCCTCGATCCCTGACTCCCCCGAATCCCCCAAATTCCCTGATTCCCCTGAAATCCCTGAATCCTCTGAATCCCTCAATCCCCAACTCCCCTGAATTTTCTGAACCCCCAAATTTCCTGAATCCCCATAATCCCTGAATCCCCCGAATCCCCCAAATTCCCTGACTCCCCTGAAATTCTGAATCCCCTGAATTCCTCAATCCCCAACTCCCCTGAATTTTCTGAACCACCAAATTTCCTGAATCCCCTGAATCTCTCAATCCCCGAATTCCCTGACTCCCCATAATCCCTGAATCCCTGAATCCCTGAATCCCTGAATTCCCTGACTCCCCTGAATTCCCTGAACTCCCCGAATTCCCGAATTCCCGGCTCCCCGAGCTCCCTCCCCCCGGCACGGCGGAGCAGGAGCGGGAGGCCGCAGCTAAAAGGAGCACAAAGAGTAAATTGCCACCATCCCACTCCCGGAGGCAGCGCAGCTCTGTCACCGCTGTCACCGCTGTCACTGTGACAACGGGCACGGCTCGGGGGCAGGCGGAGCCCGCGTGGGCCGGCCCGCGGTGACACCGCCGTGACAGCGCCACCGCGGCGACAGTGCCACCGCGGCGACAGCGCCACAGTGGCGGCAGTGCCACAGCGGCGACAGCGCCACAGTGGCGGCAGTGCCACAGCCGTGACAGTGCCACCGCGGCGACAGTGCCACAGTGGCGACAGTGCCACAGTGGCGACAGTGCCACAGTGGCGACAGCGCCACCGTGGCGGCAGTGCCACAGCCGTGACAGTGCCACCGCTCGGGCAGGGGACAGCCCTGGGGACAGTGGGTGACAGAGGGTGGCAGTGGGTGCCCAGCCTGGTGGCAGTGGTTGCAGAGGGTGACAGCAAGCGACAGAGGGTGGCACTGGCCAGACCGGGCGGCAGTGGGTGCCAGACCGGGCGGCGTCTGGTGGCAGCACGTGGCAGTGGGTGGCAGAGGATGGCACTGGCCAGGCCTGGTGGCAGTGGGTGGCAATGGTGGCAGTGTGTGGCAGTGTGTGCTGGGCTGGGTGGCATCTGGTGGCAGCGTGTGGCAGAGGGTGTCGGTGGGTGACAGAGAGTGGCAGAGGAATGCACTGGCCAGGCCTGGTGGCAGGGGGTGGCAGCAGGTGACAGATGGTGACAGAGGGTAGCACTGGCCAGGCTAAGTGGCAGAGAGTGGCAGTGTGTGGCAGTGGCTGACAGAGGGTGGCAGCAGGTGGCACTGGCCAGGCTGAGTGGCAGAGGGTGGCAGTGGCTGGCAGCGTGTGGACGTGCCAGGCCAGGTGGCAGTGGGTGACAGAGGGTGACAGTGGCCTGGCTGGGTGGCAGCGGGTGGCAGTGAGTGGCAGTGGGTGACACTGGCCAGGCCGGGTGGCAGCAGGTGACACTGGCCCGGCCGCCCGGCTGGCGCTGGGGACAGCAGGGACGCGCTCCGGGGTAACCCGAGCAGGCAGCGGCCGATTCCTCTCTCATGAAATATTGAGGGGCTCCTGGCGGCTCGGTGGCACCGGGGTGGCCCTGGCGCGGGACTCGGGGACAGACGGGGCCCGGGGGTGGCAGCGCAGCGCCGGCAGGGCTGGGGCCCCGGGGGGGCACCCCAGAGATGCCCCCTGAACCCCCCAGTGGGGCTGGGGGTCACGGCCCCGCACAGCCCCTGCTGGGAGGGGATGGTGCTGTGGGGGGCACTTTCTGGGAATCCCAGAATCCCCAAATCCCAGAATCTGAGATTTCAGAATCCCAGAATGCCAGAACTCAGAATCCCAGAACCTCAGAACCCCAGAATCCCAAAATCTGGGATTTCAGAATCCCAGACCCTCAGAACCCCAGAATCCCCAAGTCCCAGAATCTGGGATTTCAGAATCCCAGAACCCAGAATCCCCAAATCCCAAAATTCCAGAATCCAGGACTCTGGAACCCCAGAATCCCACAATCCAAAACCCCAGAATCCAGGATTCCAGAACCCCAGAAACCTGCGAGCCCATAATCCAGAACCCTAGCTTTGAGAATCCCAGAATCCAAAACCCCCAAACCCCAGAATCCCAGAATCTCAGAATCCAGAATCCCATAATCCCACAATCCAAACCCCCAGAACTCCGGAATTCCAGAACCCCAGATCCCAGAATTATTTATGTTGGAAAATCCCTCCAAGGTCACCGAGCCCAGCCCGTGCCCGGTCCCCCCCTTGTCCCCAACCCAGACCCCCGAGTGCCACATCCAGGAATTCCCAGGACACCTCCAGGGATGGGGACCCCAACACTTCCCCGGGAATCCCATCCCAAATTCCAACAGAATTTTCACACTGGGATTAGAAGCACCAAGAGACCCCAAGATGCGTTTGGGTTCGGTGCCGGGCGCTAAAAACCCCAAAAAGCGGAGTTTGGGGTCCGGGCTGGCTCCCGCCCCATCCCTTGGGAAGGGCTGGCATTCCTGCCCTTTTTTTTTTTTGGGGAATGATTTCAGCTTGCAGGCCTGGATCTCTCTGCTTTTTCTGGAAGCCCTCGGGGGAGCGGCAAGAATGGCCGGAACCCGTTCCCTGCCGCAGGAAACGCCCGCGGCCCTTCCCGGCCCCGCGGCCCCGGGATGCTCCCGGCTGGAACGGGGCCGGCAGCTCCCGGGAACCCGCGATGAGCCCTTCCCGCAGCCATTCCCGAGCCTTTGGAGGGTCCCGTTGGGATGGGGGATCCCGGAGCTCTCCCTGGTGTCACCGCCATCCTCAGGGGACAGTGGGACGGCAGCGGGAGGTGACGATTTTTCCGGATCTGTGCATCAGTTTGGTTTTCCCGGAAAAACTGGGGCTGGTTTGGGGTTGTGGTTTGTTTCCCCAGGAATTTCCTGGAAAAATGTGAGGGTTAGGATGGGAGCAAGAATCCCAGGATCCAGAATCCTCTGGAATGTCAGGGTTGGGATGGGAACAAGGATTTCAGGATCCTTGGGAATGTGAGGGTTGGGATGTGAAAAAAATTAGGTTTGGGATGGAAAGAATAACTTGGGAATGTGAGGGACAACACCAAATCCTTGAAGGGGGAAAAATAGGTCTGGAAGTGAGAATGTGAGGGTTGGGATGGGAACAAGAATAACCCAATAAAGAATTGAGGATTGGGATTGGAACAACAATCCCAGGATCCTCAGGAATGTCAGGGTTGGGATGGGAACAGGAATCCCAGGATCCTTGAGAATGTGAAGTTTGGGATGGGAATAAGAATCCCAGGACCCAGGTTCCTTGGGAATGTGAGGGTTGGGATGGGAACAACAATTCCAGAATCCTTGGGAATGACAGGGTTGAGATGGGAACAAGAATTCTAAAACCCAGAATCGTTGGGAATGTGAGGATTGGAATTGGAATAGCAATCCCAGAATCCTCAGGAATGTCAGGGTTGGGATGGGAACAAGAATCCCAGAATCAAGAATCCTCAGGAATGTGAGGGTTGGGATGGGAACAAGGATTTCAGGATCCTTGGGAATGCCAGGGTTGGGATGCTGCTGGCTGCAAGCCTCCCGGCTCTCTGGCACAATTCATTCCCTGTGCTGAGTTGAATTTCTTGGGGCCGATGAAAAATTCTGGAATCTTTTCCCTCCCATTCCCAGGAGAATCTCCTCCTCCTGCCAGCATCCCATTTCCCTTCCCGGCGCCTCTGGCATCGCTGGGTGCTCATTCCCAGGGCTGGAATTCCAGCCGGGCCTCACCTGAGCCCTGAAGGGGGCTGGAGAGCAGGAAAATCCCTCCCGGAGCCCCCCTGGGAGCGCCTCCCCCTCCGGAACCTCTGGATCCGGCTGGGAATTCTCTCCTTGGTGTTTCCTGCCAGGCAGGGAAGCGTTTCCTCCTCCCCTCCAGCGCCGGATCCCACGGGATTTTCCGCTCCTGCTCAGGATGTCACGGCTCTTATCTCACTCCCTTCTCCTCTCCCAAATCCCGAGGAGCCGATTCCGCCCCTTTTCCTTCCCCTTCCTGCGAGTTCTCCTCGGCCTTCGGCCGCTCTTCCCTCCTGTTTCGGGTTTTCCTGGGATTTGTGTTTTATGGGAAGCTCAGGCTGGGAAGGCCTGGGCTGCTCCCAGCCCTTGCCTGGCTCTGGAGCAGCCAAAATCTGGGATTTTGGGATGTTCCCTGTGGGAAGGAGCCTGTGGGGGTGTTTTCCCTCATCCCAAAACCAGGATTCTCTCGGGGGAGCTTGGATGTCCCTGCAGGCAGAGCATTCCCTGGATATTCCCGGGAATCTTTCCATAGGTCCTGCACAAACCCCAGCGCCACTTCGCTGTCCCCAGGAGCGTCCCCTGAGCTGGCCCAGCCGGTGACAGCTCCGGCCCCTCGGGAATTCCGCCAGCGTCATTTTCTGCACCAGCCGCGACTTCTCCAGGTGCAGGAAGGAGGAGACCTTGGGAAACATTCCCGGGATTCCGGCCAGGCACCTGCGTGGCGCTCCGGGGGTTTTGGGGCACAAAGGGCGCCCTGGGCACGGCCCTTTCCCCCTTTTCCCCCCTTTTTCTGCCCCTTCCCGGCTGGCAGCAGCTGCGGCGCTCGGAGAATTCCCAAGGCATGCATTTTTAATTCCCTAAGAACCAGCAGCCATTTCAGCGCCCGCCCCGAGCGCGGCTTTGGCGGCGGCAAGCGGCCCCAGAGGCTCCCTGGATGTTCCCATTCCCGAATCTCCGGGCTGGAGGTGGGCGCTGGCCCCGAGCAGGAAGGAAAAGGGGCGACCCCTGTGGGGACATTCCGGGCTGGTGGCGCTGAGGGAGGATGGGAGCGAGCCGGGAGAGAGGATCCTGCTGATCCGGGGTGGGAAAAGTGCAGGATTCCCACTGGTCTGGGGTGGGAAAAGTGCTGGAGGATTCCCACTGATCCAGGCTGGGAGAAGTGGAGGATCCCACTGATACAGGGTGGGATTGGTGCTGGAAGATCCTACTGATCCATGGCGGGAGAATCCTGCTGATTTGGGGTGGGAAAACTGTGGGAAAAACCCCATTGATCCATGGTGGGATCAGTGCTGGAAGATCCCATTGATACAGGCTGAAAAAAAGTGGAGGATTCCCACTGATTTGGGGTGGGAAAAGTGTGGGAAGAACCCCACTGATCCATGATGGGATCAGTGCTGGAAGATCCCACTGATCCAGAGTGGGAGAAGTGGAAGATCCCGCTGATCCATGGTGGGATTGGTGCTGGAAGTGATGTGGGGTGGGAAAAGTGCAGGATCCCATTGATCTAGGGTGGGATCGGTGCTGGAGAATCCCACTGATTTGGGGTGGGAAAACTGTGGGAAGAACCCCATTGATCCATGGTGGGATCAGTGCTGGAAGTGATGTGGGGTGGGGAAAGTGGAGGATTCCCACTGATCTAGGGTGGGATTGGTGCTGGAGAATCCCACTGGTCCAGGATGGGAAAAATGGAGGATTCCGCTGGTCTGGGGTGGCAAAAGTGCTGGAGGATTCCCATTGATCCATGTGGGAAAATTGGAGAATCCTGCTGATATAGGGTGGGAAAAGTGTGGGAAAAACCCCATTGATCCATGGTGGGATTGGTGCTGGAAGATCCCACTGATCCAGAGTGGGAGAAGTGGAGGATCCTGCTGATCCAGGGTGGGAATGGTGCTGGAGAATCCCACTGATCCAGGGTGGGAGAGGCATCCATGGTTCCCGCTGAGCCAGGTTCCTGCATCCATTATCCCTCTCCCTGATCCCTGGGATGTTCCCTGGGGCTCTCACTGGGACAGCACAGGGAAAGGATGGGCTCCTGTGGTGGGAATCCTTGGGATAAGGATGGGTCTGTGTGTCAGGAATTCTCGGGATAAGGATGGGTTTGTGTGTCGGGAATTCTCAGAGCTCGGAATTTTGACATCCTTGTGCCACCAGAGGTGCCCTTCCCTGTCCCTGCTGTCCCTTTCCTGGGAATTCTCCCATTCCCTCCCTCCTGCCACCCGCGGTGCCCAGGGATGCATTCCCGGTGCTCCCATTCCCGGGAATGCTCTGACGTGTCCCCTCTGTCCCCCGCAGGTGGATGAGGAGGGACCGCTGTGAGCCCGGCTGTGACTCTGCTGCCAGGTGAGCCTGGCCCTGGGATCGCCGGGAATGTGGGCTGGGAATGGCCCCGGGATGGGGAATCCAGCCGGGAATGTGGGCTGGGAATGGCCCTGGGATGGAGGAGCCAGCCGGGAATGTGGCTGGGAATGGCCCGGGATGGGGATCCAGCCGGGAATGTGGGCTGGGAATGGCCCTGGGATCGCCGGGGAATGTGGCTGGGAATGGCCCTGGGATGGGGGATCCAGCCGGGAATGTGGGCTGGGAATGGCCCTGGGAATGTGGCTGGGAATGGCCCTGGGATGGGGGATCCAGCCGGGAATGTGGGCCCTGGGATGCCCGGGAATGGCTGGGAATGGCCCTGGGATGGGGATCCAGCCGGGAATGTGGGCTGGGAATGGCCCTGGGATGGGGGATCCAGCTGGGAATGCAGCTGGGAATGGCCCTGGGATCGCCGGGAATGGCCCTGGGGAGGGGAATCCAGCCGGGAATGTGGGCTGGGAATGGCCCTGGGATCCAGCCAGGAATGGGCCTGGGGCAGGAGATCCAGCCGGGAATGTGGGCTGGGAATGGCCCTGGGATGCCAGCCGGGAATGTGGGCTGGGAATGGCCCTTCAGCCCCTGGAATGGCCCTGGGGTGGGGGATCCAGCTGGGAATGCGGGCTGGGGATCAGGGGTGGGAGATGGGGATGGGAATGGGAAAAACCTGGGAAAGGTGGCGGGGCTCAGAGCAGTCCCATTCCAGGCATGGGAATGCGGAAAGACTGGGGAAACTGAGGAAGGCTGGAAAAGGCTGGCAGGGCTCAGAGCAGTCCCAGCTCAGGTGTGGAGAGTTGGGGGCAGGAATGGGATTGGGAAAGGCTGGAAAAACTCAGAAAGGCTGGAAGAGACTGCAGAGCTCAGAGCGCTTCCTATGGGCAGGAATGGGGAAAGTTGGGAAAGGCTGGAAAAAACTGGGAAAGGCTGGCAAGGCTGGGAAAAGAAGCAAAAGGTTGGGAAAAGCTGGGAAAGGCTGGAAAAAACTGGGAAAAAATAGGAAAGGCTGGAAAAGACTGGCAGGGCTCAAAGCGGTCCCTATGGGCAGGAATGGGAATGGAAAAAGTTGGGAAATGATGGAAAAAATTGTGTAAAAATGGGGAAGGCTGGAAAAGGCTGGGGGGCTCAGAGGGCGCTCAGGTCTGGAGAGTTGAGGGCAAGGAGGTTGGGGAAAACTGGGAAAGGCTGGAAAGGCTCCGAGCAGTGCCGGCTGCCAGCGAGGCAGGAGCGGGTGAGGCTCTGGAATGTTCCATTAGCAGGAAAATCCCATGGGAATGTGGCTGGGCAGGCCCCCCGGAGCCATGGGGTTTCTCCCGGACACTTTGGAAGCGCCGGCTGTCCTGGCACTGGTGGCACTGGGATGGGGACAGGGAGGGGACAGGTGTCCCATGGAGGTGACCAAGGAAAAGTGTCCGGATCCTCCTGATCCAAACCTCCCTCCAGGGGGGTTTTCCTTAGGGATTTTCCCAATCTCTGCCCCGAGCTCTTCCTGTGGCCCTCAGGGCTCCTCTGTTCCTGGAAAAGATCCCAATCCTGATCCTGATCCCAGTCCTGATCCTGATCCTAATCCCAATCCCAATCAGTCCCAATCCCAATCCTGATCCTGACCCCCATCCCAATCCCGGTCCTGATCCTAATCCTGATACTGATCAACCCCAATCCTGATCTCAATCCTGATGTCAATCCTGATCCCGATCCCAAACCCCATTCCAATTCTGATCCCAATCCCAAACCAGCCCCAGGCCCTGCTGCTGGTCCCACCTGGAGCCATTCCCAATGCTGGGAATCACTGAGATTTGGGATTCCAGCTCCTCTCCCCGGGCTGATCCCATCCCACATCCCATCCCATCCCATCCCATCCCATCCCACCCCATCCCATTCCAGGGATGTGCTGGGAATTCCCTCAGGAACACCCCAGGACCTCTCCCAGCCCCTTCCCTGCCCGTGCCGGGCTTTGGGATGAAATCCTGGGAACCGGGGCTCAAACCAAGGAACGGGAATTCCAGCGGAGCCCAGGGGGCTTCTCCCGGCTCCAGCCTCATCCCAGGACCTCTGGAATGCGCTTCCAGTGCTTTATTCCTGACCATTCCCAGCCATTCCAAACCCCGTTTTCCCACTCCGGGCGCTGCGGGCGCTTCCCTGCCCTGCCGGCCGTGGGAGGGAATGCGGGAACGTGGGAATGCGGGAATGTGGGAATGTGGGAGCTTTCCCAAGCTGTTCTCCCTCTGGAATGCGCGTCTGGAGTCTCCCGCTGGTGCCAGACTCGGGGTGTCGTGCTGGGGTGACAGCGCCTTCCCTGATTCCCTGGGTTTCTCTGTGATTCCCTGGATTTCTCTGTAATTCCCTGGATTTCTCTGTCATTCCTGGGATTTCTTCCCGGTTCCCAGAATTTCTCCTTGATTCCTGAGATTTTGCCCCAATTCTCAGAGTTTTTCAGCCATTCCTGGTATTTCTCAGTGATTCCCTGGATCTCTCCCTAATTCCTGGGATTTTCCCCTAATCCCCGGGATTTTTCCCTGATTCCCAGAATTTCTCCCCGGTTCCTGGGGTTTCTCCCCAACTCCTGTGATTTCTCCCTGATTCCTGGGATTTTATCCCAATTCCTGAAATTTCTCTGTGATTCAGATTTCTTTCTGTGATTCCCAGAATTTCTCCCTCATTCCCAGAATTTCTCCCCGATTCCTGGGATTTCTCTGTGATTCCCAGATTTCCCCCTGATTCCTGGGATTTCTCCCCGATTCCTGGGATTTTGCCCTAATTCCTAGAATTTCTCCACAATTCGTGGAATTTCTCCTCAATTCCCCTAATTTCTCCATGACTCCCAGAATTTCTCCCTGAATCCCGGAATTTCTCCCTGATTCCTGGGATATCTCCCCAATTCCCAGAGTTCCTCCCCAATTCCCGTAATTTCTCCTCAATTCCCGTAATTTATCCCTCCGATCCCCCAGAATTTCTCTCTGATTCCTGGAATTTCTCTGATTCCCAGAATTTCTCCCCAATTCCTGTAATTTCCCTGCAATTCCCAGAATTTCTCCCTGATCTCTGGGATTTCTCCCTGATTCCTTTAATTCCTCCCCAAATTCCCCAAATTTCTCCTCAATTCCCAGAATTTCTCCCTGATCTCTGCGATTCCTCCCCGATCCCCATAATTCTTCCCCAATTCCTGTAATTTCTCCTCAATTCCTGTAATTTATCCGTGATTTCCAGAATTTCTCCTGATTCCCGGAATTTCTCCCCAGTTCCCAGAATTTCTCTCTGATTCCTGGAATTTCTCCCCAATTCCTGTAATTCCCCTGATTCCCAGAATTTCTCCCCGATTCCTGTAATTTCTCTCTGATTCCCAGAGTTTCTCTCTGATTCCTGGAATTTCTCTGCAATTCCTAGAATTTCTCCCTGAATCCTGTAATTCCTCTCCAATTCCCATAATTCCTCCCCGACTCCCGTAATTTCTCCTCAATTCCCGTAATTTCTCCTCAATTCCTGTAATTTATCCGTGATTCCCAGAATTTCTTGCTGATTCCTGGAATTTCTCCCCAATTCCTGTAATTCCACTGATTCCCAGAATTTCTCCCCGATTCCCGTAATTTCTCTCTGATTCCTAGAGTTTCTCTCTGATTCCCGGAATTTCTCTCTGATTCCTGGAATTTCTCTGCAATTCCTAGAATTTCTCCCTGAATCCTGTAATTCCTCCCCAATTCCCATAATTAATTTCCCCCTGATTCCCGTATTCTCCCCTTGATTCCCGTAATTTCTCCCCGATTCCCGTAATTTCTCCGCGATTTCCGAAACTTCTCCAACGTCCAGAATTTCCCCGCCATTCCCAGAATTTCCCCCTGATTCCCAGAATTTCCCCGCCATTCCCAGAATTTCCCGCCATTCCCAGGATTTCCCCGCCATTCCCAGGACTGATTTCCCGGCTCCGTTTCCCGGGGCTGGCTCGGGATTAGCGCGGCCGCGCCGAGCAGATGGAGCGGCGCTGATCCCATTAGCGGCGCCGCCGGGGCGGGGGGGGCCCGGGATGTTTGTCCCGCCTGGATCCAGCTCCGGGTGCCCCCGACCCCTCGGGCAGCGCGGAATTCCCGGGAACAGGTGAGCTCCAGCTCCCGGCATGGGCTCTGGCCGCGTTCCGCCAAGGCGTCCGTGGAAATTCCTGGGGATTCCCGGTGCTTTCGGGGTCCGCGTGGAGGCGGCAGAGGGGACAGGAGGTGGCAGCGCCGCCACCGAGCTGTCCTGGGTGGCACCAGCGGGGTTTCCTGGGATGAGAGCGGGAATGGTGGGAGCTTCCAGGTGGGATCTGTTTGTGCCCGGGGGGCACGGGGGGCTCCGGGCCTGCTCCTGGCCCGGTCCGTGGGAATGCTGGTGCTGCAGGCGGGAGCTGCGGGACAGGGGGGGCTGTCCCCATCCAGGGGTCGGGGGGTCTCTGGGACCCTGGAATGCTCCAGCCCCGGCAGGGATTTCCCGTGTCCCGTACAAGCACAGCTCTGTCCCCTCTGTCCCCCTTGTCCCCTCTGTCTCTGTCCCCTCTGTCCCCATCTCAATTCCTGTCCCCTTTGTCCCCTGTCCCTCTGTCCCCTCTGTCACTGTCCCCTCTGTCCCCTTTTCTGCAGTCTTGTCTGTCCCCATTCCTGTTCCCCCCCTCCCTCTGTGCCTGTCCCTTCTCTCCCTCTGTCCCTGTCCCCATTCCTGTCCCCTCTGTCCCTGTCCCCGTGTCTCCTCTGTCCACGTCCCCCCTGTTGCTGTGCCCTCTGTCCCCTCTGGTGCTGTCCCATCTGTCCCCTGTCGCTGCCCCATTCCTGCCCCTCTGTCCCCTCTGTCTCTGTCCCTCTGTCTCCTCTGTGTCCCCCCTGTCCCTGTTCCCTCTTTTGCTGTCCCATCTGTCCCCATTCCTGTCCCCCTGTCCCCATTCCTGTCCCCCTGTCCCTTCTGTCCCTGCCCTGATCCCTGTCCCCTCTGTCTCCCTGTACCTCTCCCCTCTGTCACTCTGTCCTCCTGTCCCTCTGTCCCTGCCCTGATCCCTGTCCCCCCTGTCCCTCTGTCCCTCAGTCCCCCCTGTCCCTCTGTCCCTCAGTCCCCCCTGTCCCCCTGTCCCTCTGTCCCTGTCCCTCTATCCCTGTCCCCATTCCTGTCCCTCTGTCCCTGCCCCGATCCCTGTCCCCCTGTCCCTCTGTCCCTCAGTCCCCTCCGTCCCCCTGTCCCTGTCCCCATTCCTGTCCCTCTGTCCGTGTCCCTCTGTCCCTCAGTCCCCCCTGTCCGTCTGTCCCTGTCCCTGTCCCCATTCCTGTCCCCCTGTCCCTGTCCCTCTGTCCCTGTCCCCATTCCTGTCCCTCTGTCCCTCTGTCCCCATTCCTGTCCCTCTGTCCCCGTCCCTCTGTCCCTGTCCCCATTCCTGTCCCTCTGTCCCTCTGTCCCCATTCCTGTCCCTCTGTCCGTGTCCCCATTCCTGTCCCTCTGTCCCCGTCCCTCTGTCCCTGTCCCCTTTCCCGTCCCTCTGTCCCTCTGTCCCCATTCCTGTCCCTCTGTCCCTCTGGCTGCGCAGGGCCCGCAGTGCTGCGCGTGGCGCTGCGGTTTCCATGGTGACGGTGCCGGGAACGTTCCCATGGATACGGAGCGGGATGGGGGAGCCCCGATCCAAGGGGGACATTCCCAAAACAGGGGGTGGGACATTCCTGATCCAGAGGGGCCTTTCCTGGGATGGGGGAGGTGACGGGGGAGGCCCCAAAACTGTGGCCTGTCCCCAAAATCTGTGACCTGTCCCTAATACCTGTCCTGTACCCAAATTCCTCTCTTGTCCCCAAACCTCTGCCCTGTCCCCAAATCTGTCCTGTCCCCAAATCCCCTCCTTTGTCCCCAAACCTGTCCTGTCCCCAAACCTGTGACTTGTCCCCAGATCCCTCTCCTGTCCCCAAACTTCTCTTCTGTCCCAAAATCTCCCTCCTGTCCCCAAAATCTGTGTTCTGTCCCAAAATCCCTAAAATCCCTGTCCTGCCCCTAAATGTGTGTCCTGTCCCCAATCCTCTCTCTTGTCCCCAAATCTCCTTCCTGCCCCCAAATCTCTCCCGTCCCCAAAACCTCTCTCCTGTCCCCAAAATCTGTGGCCTGTCCCCAAATCCCTCTCCTGTCCCCTAAACCTGTGACTTGTCCCCAAATCCCTGTCCCAAATCCCTTTCTTGTCCCCAAATCTCCCTCTTGTCCCCAAATTTCTGTCCCCAAACCCCTCTCCAGGGGCCTGGGACCACCGGGAATTTTGGGATTTTGTGGCACCAAACTCTGGGGTCATCCTGGGAGGGCTGGCAGGGATGGAGCAGCTCTGGCAGGAAAATCGGGAATGTTCATCCTGGAAACCAGGAGCTCCAGGAAAATTGGGAATGTGCATCCCAGAACACAAGAGCTCCAGGCCGACCCAATTCTGGCTTCCAGAGCCTGAAGGATCTGTGGGAAACAGGGAGAGGGAAAAACCCCAAAGGATGGAGGGACAGCACCCAGGGAATGGCTCCCAGTGCCAGAGGGCAGGCATGGATGGGATCTTGGCAATGAGGAATTCCTGGCTGGGCTGGGATTGCCAGAGCAGCTGGGGCTGCCCCTGCATCCCTGGGATGGGGTTTGGAGCACCCTGGGACAGGGTCAGGTGTCCCCAGGTGGTGGCACCGGGTGATTGTTGATGTCCCATCCCATTCCATCGTTCCCTGATCCTATTCCAGAAATCTGGAGAATCCCAAAAACTCCATCCGGGATCCCTGAATTCCCCCATCCCAGCCCTGCTCAGGGGTGGCCCTGTCCCTGTGCCGGACATTTGGGGACACTGACGTCTCCCCTTGTCCTGCTGGTGTCCCTATGTCCCCGAGGGGGTGGCGCTCGCCCTTTAATGCCCGGTCCGGCCCCTCCGCGCTGTCCCAGTGCCCCTGGAAAAGCGGGAGAGGAAAAATCCATGGAATTACCCGGCAGGCGCTGGGGACACTGCGGGGACACTGCGGGGACACTGCGGCCACCCGAGGGCGATCGATGCTCCCCGCGCTGTCCCCGTGTCCTGGCACGGGCGGGGGGCGCCAGGGGGACAATCCTGATCCTGTCCCTTCCCTTTCCCTGTCCCCTTCCCCTGCTTCTGTCCCTGTCCCTTTCCCTGTCCCTTCTTGTCCTTTCTCATGTCCCTGTCCCCTCTTCCTGTCCCTGTCCCCTCTTTCTGTCCCTGTCCCCTGTCCCTGTCCCCTGTCTCTGCTCCCGGGTTTGTCCCCTCCCGGGTTTGTCCCCGACCCCCCCGCGGTGACAAAGGACACGCGGGGCTGGCCCGGGCCGCTCCGTGTCCCCGTGTCCCCGTCACGTGGCTTGGGGACAGCAGCGGTGACCTCGCCGTGGCCAGATAAGCGCGGGGACAGCCTGGCAGGGCTGGCGCGGGGCTGGCACCGCGCCAGGGACCGGCCCCGGTGGCACCGCCGGCCCCGCGGGGGTGGGGGACAGTCCCCGTGTCCCCGTGTCCCCGTGTCCCTGTGTCCCGTGTCCCCAATCCCGAGGGTCCCGTGTCCCGTGTCCCCATGTCCCCATCCCGAGGGTTCCAGGGTCACTCAGGAACGGCCCCGCGGGTGACAAACGGTGCCGATTGTCCCCGGGCCTGGCCTGAGTGACATTCCCGAGCCTTCCATGACAGGGATTGGATCCCTGATCCTTCCAGGACAGGGTTTGGCTCCTCTGAAAATTCCAGGTGAGGGACTGGACCCTGATCCTTCCAGATGAGGGATTGGATCCCTGATCCTTCCAGGATCCCTGATCCAGGTGAGGGATTTTGGCCCCCTGATTCTTCCACGTTCCCTGATCCAGAGGAGGCTTCGTCTCCCTGGTTCTTCCAGGTGAGGGATTGGCTCCAGATCCCTCCCCTGATCCTTTCCAGAGAGGGATTGGATCCCTGATCCTTCCAGGGCAGGGTTTGGCTCCCCTGAGAATTCCAGATGAGGGTCTGGATTCCCTGATCCTTCTGTGTTCCCTTCTCCAGGGGAGAATTTGGCTCCCCTGAGAATTCCAGGTGAGGGTTTGGCCCCAGATCCTTCCAGGGGAGGGATTGAATCCCTGATCCTTCCAGGTTTGGCTCCCTGATCCTTCCCAAAGTGGGACTGGCTCCCAGATCCTTCCAGGGCAGGGTTTGGCTCCCAGATCTCTGCAGGTCAGGGATTGGATCCCAGATCCTTCCAGGAGAGGGATTGGATCCCTGATCCTTCCAGGTTTCATTCCCCTGACCCTTCCAGGGGAGGGTCTGGATTCCTGATCCTTCCAGGTTCCCTGATCCAGGTGAGGTGGAGCTACAGGGTTGGATCCAGCTCTGGAAGGGCAGGAATTGTTTGGGATCCCTGGAAGGGCAGGAATTGTTTGGGATCCATGGAAAGAAGGGCAGGAATCATTTGGGATCCCTGGAAGGGCAGGAATTGTTTGGGATCCATGGAAAGAAGGGCAGGAATCATTTGGGATCCCTGGAAGGCAGGGATTGTTTGGGATCCCTGGAAGGGCAGGAATCGTTTGGGATCCATGGAAAGGCAGGAATCGTTTGGGATCTCTGGAAGGGCAGGAATTGTTTGGGATCTATGGAAAGAAGGGCAGGAATCATTTGGAAAGGTTTGGAAAGGCAGGAATTGTTTGGGATCCCTGGAAGGGCAGAAATTATTTGGGATCCATGGAAAGAAGGGCAGGAATCGTTTGGGATCCCTGGAAGGGCAGGAATTGTTTGGGATCCATGGAAAGAAGGGCAGGAATCATTTGGTCCTGGAAAGGATGTTTGGGAAAAGTTTGGGCAGAAGGGGAATTTTGGGATCCCTGGAAGGGCAGGAATATTTGGGATGAAGATTGTTTGGGATCTAGGAAAAAGGGATCCCTGGAAGGCAGGAATTGTTTGGGATCCCTGGAAGGGCAGGAATCATTTGGGATCCATGGAAAGAAGGGCAGGAATCGTTTGGGATCCCTGGAAGGACAGGAATTTTTTGGGATCCCTGGAAGGACAGGAATCATTGAGGATCCAGGACCTCTCTCCCATGTAGCTGGGCAGTGACAATTCCAGGGCTGGAAAATCCCAGTTGGGATTTTCTCGGATTTCCTGGGCCCATTCCCAGCAATGCCAGCCATCCCAGTGATCCCACCAGGTCTCCCTTGGCCTGTCATTCCCGGCTGGTTTTCCCAGGAAAAGCTCAGGAACAGCCTCACCTGGGCACACACCGAGCCAGGTGCTTCCCAAAAACCCTTTTTCCCAAAGGATCCCGGATTTTCTGGATGGGGATGTGGGACTGGGGAGGAGGCAGGAGCTTCCCAGCCATCCCTGGGCTTGGGAAAAACTGGGAAAGTTGGGAAAGGGAGGGAATTTAACCCGGATTCCATCAGGGAAAAGTGCCAGGCCCAGGGAAAAAATCCAGCCTCAGGGAAAATCTCCAATCCCAGGGAGAAATTCCAGTTCCAGGGGGAAAATTTCATTCCCTGGGAAAAGCTTCAATCCCAGGAAAATTCCAATCTTGGGGGAAAAAATCCAATTCAGGAAAAAGCTCCAATCCCAGGCAAAAGCTCCAATCTCAGGATTCCAGTCCTAGGGAAAAATTCCAATCCCAGTGAAAAGCTCCAATTCAATCCAAAAATCCCGCCACCCAAATCCCAAAACAATCCCCAAAATTCCCCCAAAAATTAAAAAAAAATCCTTTCCAGGTCTCCCCATCCTGCTGCCCTTTTCCCAGGGTTCTCCCAGCTGGATTCCCTCTGGAATTTCCTTCTGAATTTCTGTTCCCTCTGGAATTGCTGCTCCCAGCATTGGAATTTGGGCAAGGCTCCGGATTTATAATCCCAAAATGATGGGAAGAAGGGTTGGAAATCTGGGAATTCTGTTCCCACAGGAAAAGATGGGAAGGTGGCTCTGCTCTGACCCTCTTGGGAATGCTCAGAAATCCAGGGAATTCTCAGGAATCCAAGGAATTCTCAGAAATCCAAGGAAAACACCGCTGCAGGGGAAAAAAAAAAATCGTGGAATATTTTCCTAGCTCCCTTGGATGCTTTTCCAACCTTTTTGTTTTTTCCCCCTGCTGTTGGGATGAGACCCTTAGCGATTCCTAAAAGATTCCACGGATTCCTTGGGAAAAAAAAAAAAAAGTGGCATTTTTTGGATTTCATGAGCAGAGAAGCGGATTTAAGGAGGGAAAACGACTCTGCAAAACGGAATTTGGGGAATTATTCCGTCGCGGAGTTTTTTCCAACCTTTCCCAGGCGGGGCCCTAAAATTATTGGGAATTAATGAGGGATGGAAAAAAAAGGGTGAAAATCCCAGGGATCACCATCTGGAGTGCTCCATTTGTGGGATAACGAGGCAGAGATGGGAAAAAATGGGAATAAATCAAATCCGGGATTTGGGAAAGGGGGGAGGAGAATTTGGGATGGGACTGGGGCATGGATCCAAAGGGATCCGAAGGGTTTTCCCATCTACCCCAGGGCACGGAGCAGGAGGATCCCAAGGTTTTCCCTGTTTATCCCGATTTTTCTTCTTCCCAAGTGCATTTTCCTGGCTGGAATTTTGGGGTTTTCCTGCTCTTTTCCCTCATCCCTCGGGGTGGGATCCCAAAGTTCCTTTGTGGGGTCCCTTTAGGGGATGGATCCTGCAGGGAGAACTCCATGGAATTCCCGGGGAGATTCCATGTTCAAAGTGGGGCTGATCCCACGGAACTCCCTGGAATGGGCCCATCTGGGGGAATTCCATGGAACTCCCGAGGAGATTCCGTATGAAAAGTGGGGCTGATCCCAGATTTCTTGTGGGAATGGGCCCTGCTGGGGGAATTTTTGGGGTTCAGGGATCCACTTTGAGATTTCTTGTGGGGAATTTCTCCCTCCTGGGGGACATTCCAGAGGGTCCCTGTGGGAATGTCCGTGTACATCCCGGGGATCCTTTCCCAGGGCATGATCCCTGTTGGGAATGGGGGTTCCAGGAGTCCCTTCCCAGATTTTTCTGTCCTTGGGAATAGCCCTTCCTGGGGGATTCCAGAGGGTCCTTGTGGGGGTGTCCGTGTCCATCCTGGGGGTCCCTTCCCAAATTTCTCTTTCGGAATGGCCCTTCCTGGGGGGATATTCCAGAAGGTCCCTGAGGGAATGTCCGTGTCCATCCCGGGGGTCCCATCCCAGATTTCTCCTGAGGAATGGTCACATTTTGGGACAATCCCTGCTGGGGAGTTTTGTGGGATCCTGTGGGAATGTCCATGGGGAGAGTGGGAATTCACTCCTGGACCTTTCCTAGGGAATGGCCCTTCCTGGGGTTATTCCAGAGGGTCCCTATGGGAATGTCCATGTCCATCCTGGGGATCCTTTCCCAGGGGACGATCCCTGCTGGGAATGGGGATTCCAGGAGTCCCTTCCCAGATTTCTCCATCCTTGGGAATGCCCCTCCTGGTGGGATGGGGAGAGCGGGAGTTCACTCCTGGACATTTCCTTGGGAACGGCCCTTCCTGGGATATTTCCAGAGGGTCCCTGTGGGGGTGTCCGTGTCCATCCCGGGGGTCCCATCCCAGATTTCTCCATCCCTTTGGGAACGCCGCTTTCTCCCCGCTGGCTGTGCCAGTTCCGGGGCTCCCTGCCGGGGCTCGGGGATGCCTCTCCCGGGTCTGTCCCGGCGCTCCGCTCACCCCTCGCTTCCCCCCGCAGGGCCCGGGCGGGCGCTGAGCGCGGCCCCGGTGCGGAGCCGGTGCCGGTGCCGGTGCGGGAGCGGAGGCGCGGGCCGCCCGCCGCGGCGCACGGAGCATGCCTCTGAGCCCCCGCGGGCAGCAAGCATGAGAGCCCCGAGTCGCCGCCGCCGGAGCCGCCGCCGGAGCGCCAGCCCCGCAGCAGCAGCGGGGAGCCGAGCCCCGGCCTGCGGGAGGAGCCGCGCCTGGAGCCGGCCCGGGGCCGCGGCGGGCCCCGCTCGCCCAAGCTGGCGGCCCCGGCGCGCATGGAGGAGCCCGCGCCCGGCGCCATCGTGGTGCGCATCGGCATCCCCGACCTGCAGCAGACGGTGAGTGCCGAGGGGGCACCGGGCAGGAGGGAGCCCCGAGCGGCCGCTGCCGCGCCGGGACCGCACCGAGCGGGGAGGGACCGCGCCGAGCCGGGAGGGATGCGCACCGGGACCGTGCCGAGCCGGGAGGGATGCGCACCGGGACTGCACCGAGCGGGATGCGCAGCGGGAGCCGCACGGAGCGCCACCGCGAGCCGCCCGCGCCGGGATGCGCAGCCCAGAGCGGCCCCGATCCGCGTCCAGAGCAGCCCTCACCCGCACTCACACCGGGCCCGGTCCGCGCCCACACCGGTGCCGACCCTCACTCAGACCGGTCCCGATCTGCGCCCCGATCCGCACCCGGTTCGGCGCCGCACCGGCTCTGGCGGGATCCGCATCCCGCCCCACATCCCGCCCGCTCCCGGCCCCACCGCCGCCCCGGCAGCACCGGCAAACTTCTCCCTGCCACGGGCCCGGCAGGACGGCTCCCATTGCCCGGGTCCCCGCTGTCCCGGGTCCCCGCTGTCCCCATCCCGGTGTCCCCCCGCTCCCGCAGTGCCCGGTGGCAGCGCTGCCATCCCGGGGGTGCTGCGGCGCGGGGCCGCTCCCCTCCCCAGGGGCCCGCACCCACCGGGACCGGGCTGGGAACAGGACCGGGACCAGGACTGGCACCAGCTCCAGGACTGGGATTGGGACTGGGAATGGAATTGAGACCGGGACCGGTCTGGGAACGGGCAGTGGGAGTGGACCCAGCACTGGCCTGGAACCGGGAGCAGCTCTGGGACTGGGATTGGGACCGGGACAGGAATTGGGATCAGCTCCAGGACTGGGACTGGGACTGGGACGGACGTGTGATGGACACTGGAATGGTGTGGGGTATGGACACTGGTGTGTGATGGACACTGAATGGTGTCGTGTCGCGGAGGGGGATACACGGGTGGGTGGACAGTGGTGTGATGGACACTGGAATGGTGTGGGGTGATGGACCCTGGAATGGTGGGGTGATGGACACTGGAATGGTGTGATGGACACTGGAATGGTGTGGGGTGATGGACACTGGAATGGTGGTGGGGTGATGGACACTGGAATGGGGTGATGGACACTGGAATGGGGGGCCATGTGCCAGTGCCATTGGTGGGATGTGCTGTGTGACCCCAGGAGTGACCCCAGAGGGACCCCGAAGCCAGCAGTGACCCCAGGAGCCAGCAGTGACCCCAGGGGTTTCCCAGCAGTGACCCCAGGGGTTTCCCAGCAGTGACCCCAGGGGTTTTCTCAGGAGTGACCCCAGGGGTTTCCCAGGAGTGACCCCAGGGGTTTCCCGGGAGTGACCCCAGGGGTTTCCCAGGAGTGACCCCTGAAGTGACCCCGGGGTGACCCAGGAGGGCACAGCCCTGGTGAGGGCTCAGCTGGGCACGTTCCCGGAATTCCCTGGAACTGGGGGATTTGTAGGGAGTGAGGAGCAGGAAAAGCTGGAGGGCTGCGGTGATGGGGTAATTAACAGCCCTCATTAGGGGAGTGGGCAGCTGGAGGTGACACGGCTGAGGTGACAAGGAGGAGGTGACAGACCTGGGGTGAGCAGAGGGCACCAAGGGCGGTCAGAGCCTCTTGGACAGGAACAATTCTCTGTTGGGGCCTGGCGTGGGGTCCCCACGGGGACTGCGGGGTGGTGGCACTGGGGACACAGGGCTGGCAGAGACCGGTGGTGCTGGGGACACCGAGCCTGTGTCTGGTGGCACTGGGGGCACCGAGCCTGTGGCTGGTGGCACTGGGGACTCATGGGCTGTGTCTGGTGGCACTGGGGGCACCGAGCCTGTGGCTGGTGGCACTGGGGACTCATGGGCTGTGTCTGGTGGCACTGGGGGCACCAAGCCTGTGTCTGGTGGCGCTGGGGGCACTGAGTCTGTGCCTGGTGGCACTGGGGACTCATGGGCTGTGTCTGGTGGCACTGGGGGCACCGAGCCTGTGTCTGGTGGCACTGGGGACTCATGGGCTGTGTCTGGTGGCACTGGGGGCACCAAGCCTGTGTCTGGTGGCGCTGGGGACACCGAGCCTGTGTCTGGTGGCACTGGGGGCACCGAGCCTGTGTCTGGTGGCGCTGGGGACACAGAGATGGCAGAAGCCAGGTGACACTGGGGACATCGAGTCTGTGGTAAGTGGCACTTGGGACACAGAGCTGGCAGCGGCTGGTTGGCACTGGGGACACAGAGATGGCAGAGGTCTGTGGCACTGGAGACACCGAGCCTGTGGTCAGTGGCGCTGGGGACACACGGCTTGGTAGAGGGCACTGGGGACACCAAGCCTTTGGTCAGTGGCACTGAGGACACCAAACATGTGTCTGGTGGCATTGGGGACACCGAGCTGGCAGAGGCCAATAACACTGGGGACATCAAGCCTGTCACTGGTGGCACTGGGGACCCAGGGCTGGCAGTGACTGATGGCACTGCGGACACAGGACCTGTGGTGGCACTGGGGACGTTGAGCCTGTGGTCAGTGGCACTGAGGACACCAGTCCTGTGTCTGGTGGCACTGGGGACAGAGGACCTGTGGTGGCACTGGGGACACCGAGTCTGCGGTCAGTGGCACCGGTGACACCAATCCTGTGTCTGGTGGCCCTGGGGACGCCGAGGTGGCCGAGGGCCATCCCGGAGGTGCCTCTGGAGCTCTGGATCTGTCCCTGGATCTTCATCCCAGAGATTCCTCTGGAGGTCCAGATCCACGGCCAACGTCCCACCGGCTCTTCCAAAAAACCTCTGCTGGAGATGGGAATTCTTCGGGATCACCAGGATGGGAATTCTTTGGGATCACCGGGACAGGAATTCTTTGGGATCATCAGTTTGGGAACTCTTTGGGATCACCAGGATGGGAATTCTTTGGGATGAGCAGTTTGGGAACTCTTTGGGATCACCAGGATGGGAATTCTCTTGATCACCAGGATGGGAATTCTTTGGGATCGCTGGGATAGGAGTTTGAGATCATCAGTTTTCCAGCCCCAAGTCCAGCTCCATCCTGGCATTCCTGAGGTCAGGAATTCCATAAAGCTCAGGTTATGGAATTCCCATCTTTTGTCTGGGAACCTCCAGGTGGGATTTGAAAGTCCCGGGAAGTTTTCCAGCCCTCCTGGAATTGTCTCCACCCCTCTTTGAGGATCCCAACTCAATCCGCTGGGTTTGCTCATCACAAATCCCTGGAATTCCCTGGAAGTGCTGGAATTCCCAGGTGCAAATCTCCCCCCGGTTTTCCTGGGAATAAAGGGCCTTTTCGTTGGCACATCCCGGTTTTTATCACCTGCACCTGAGCCGGGGAAGAGGGCTTAAATTCCCCACACCTGGAAAATCCTGGGAAAGCTCCTGGTGGGTGGTGGAGCTGCTCCAGGGGGCTGCAATTCCCAAAAAACCTCTGGAATTTCTCCCAACCCCCCAGCATTCCGGAGCTCCGGAAAATGTGGGACAATGCCCTCAGGTCAGTGCTGGGAATGTTGGGATTGTTTTGTGCAGGGCCAAGGGTTGGACTTGGAGATCCTGGGGGGGTTTTCCAGCTTGGAATGTTCTGGAATTCCATGGGAATGGGGAAGTTTTGCAGGGAATGGGGCTGTGGGAAATGAGGAATTTTTGGGGTCTTTCCTCCTCTTTTTTTCTCCTTCCCTTCCCTTCCCAAGGGTCCTGTGGGGGTGATGGGATCCCAGTTCCCAGTTCTCCCGCTTGGATTGTGGATGCAGGAGGTTGGAACTTCCTGAGGTGCCCTAGGGGTCTGGAATGTCCTGAGGTGTCCAGGTGGGAGGTTGGGAATGTTCTGGAATGTCCTGAGGTGTCTGAGCAGGTCTGGAATGTCCTGAGGTGTCCAAGGAGAAGGTCTGGAATGTTCTGGAATGTCCTGAGGTGTCTGAGATTGTTAAAAATTTCTGAATGTCCTGTGATGTCAGGGGTTCCGGAATATCCCGGAATTGTTTGAGCAGAGATTCTGGAATGTCCTGGGGTGTCCAGTGGGAGGCTGGGAATGTTCCGAAGTATCCCGAGGTGTCCAGGGGTTCTGGAACGTCCTGGAACGTCCAAGCAGGTCTGGAATGTCATGGAGTGTCCGGAAGGTTGGGAGGCCGGGGATGTCCCACTGATCCCATCACAGGATTCCAGGGAATCCATGGGATGTCCCACTGATCCTATCCAAGATTCCAAGAAAACCGTGGGATGTCCCACTGATCCCATCACAGGATTCCAGGGAATCCATGGGATGTCCCACTGATCCCATCACAAGATTCCAGGGAATCCAGCCGTGATCCAGGATCCGGGCTCAGCCTGGAGCTCCAGGTGTTTCCCGTCCTGGAGCTTTTCCACAGGGCAGGGAACTGATTTCCTTGGATACCCTGAGCTCCGGAGGTTTCCAGTGTTGGAATTTGAGAACCCGGATCACCCCCCGAGCTGGGAACGTGATCCCGGCAAAAGGAGGGTGCGGAAATCCCTGAGGATCCTTTGGAGCTTCCTCATCCGATCCCATCCCGGAGCCGCGGATCCTTCGGGAAGAGCCGTTCCCGCCTCCAGCTGCTCCGTGGGAAGGGCGGTGGAGACCCGGGATAAAATTATCCCAACCTCCCACGGGGTCCGGCAGCTCGGAGCTGGATTTTAAGGAGACAGGAGCACGCCCGAGCTGGGGTCGGTTCCTCTGGAATAATTTATGGATTCTGCGCCGTCAAATCCCACGGGAAAACCCATCCCTGAAATTTGGCGGGAGCAGCCTCCTGGTTGGGCAGGAAAAAGTGGCAAATCCAGGGAAAATCCCGGGAATGTGCTGAGTTTTCCTCTCTGTGCTGGAATCCTGGAGGTGCCGGAGCAAACCTTGGGATCATCCCATGGGAATGGGCTCTGTGGGGGCTGGCACTGGCTACGATTCCAAAGGTTTTCTGTTTGTTTTTCCTCTGGAAGCAGGGGGAAAACTCATTCCAAGGAACTACAGGTTTATCACATCCCAGGAAATCCGGGATGTGGAGAGACGGGAGGCTCCTGCAGCCTCGGGAAGCGGCCAGCATTCCCGGGGCTGGAATTTATGGGAACAGCTGGGAAAGATCAGGGATGTGCAGCTAGGGAGGAATTTTCTGGGATTTTCCAAAGGTTTTCCTTCCCCATTTTGTGCTGGCATCTCTTCCTCTTCCCTTTGAAATCATGGAAAAGCTGGAATTCAAATAAAATCCCAGCTGGATTTATCTGGGAGCAGCTCCCGGCGTTGGATGGACCAGGAGTGTCCAGCTGGAATTCCAGAGGTTTTCCCTGATGTTTTCCAGGATGTGTTGGGAGCTCCCAGCCCTGACCCCTCAATCCTTGGAATGCTGGAGTGGGAATTCCCACATTTTGTCCCTTCCAAGGTGGTTTTTAACTGGGACATCCCAGTTTTCCTCCGGCTTTGCCGAGGAGATTCCTCAGTGTTCCAAGGCTGGGTGGGAATGGGAATTCTGGTTGGGAATTCCTTTGGGATGAGGAAGAGGAGGCTCCTGCCCATCCCATGTGGCCGATTCCCGGGAAGGGAAGGAAGAACATGGAAAAGGGAGGGATGAGAGTGGGAATGTGGATTCCAAGGGATGGGAACACCTGGAAAAGGGAGGGATGAGAGTGGGGATCCCACTGGAATGTGGATTCCAAGGGATGGGAACACCTGGAAAAGGGAGGGATGAGAGTGGAGATCCTTAAGTGGAAATGTGGATTTCAAAGGATGGGAACACCTGGAAAGGTGAGGGATGAGAGTGGGAATGTGGATTCCGAGGGAATAGAGAACGTGGAAAAGTGTGGGATGAGGGATCGCTCCTCTTCCCACCAATTCCCTGCCTCCACCCCAGGGCTTTTCCATTCCCTGTCTTCCCAGTACTTAGATCCCAAAATTCACATAGATCCCGAAATTTCCCTCTCCATTCTCCACTCTCCAGCCATGGGAACGCCGTAAAAAAGAGGGAAAATCAGGAGAATTCGATTCCTGCAAGGGGAAAACCGGGATATTGGGAATGGCCCTTGGGAACGGCCCCAAACCTTTGATCCTTCCCTGCTTCTGCACTGCGGCAAAAACCCTGGGATGTCGAGAATCCCAATGGAATTTTCCCCCCTTTTAGGGCAGAACCAAAGCGCTTCCAAGCAGGCCGGGAGCTGCTTTTTGCTTGGAGCTTCCCATTGTTTTTCCATGGAAATGCGGCTCCTTTCAGACCCGCCGGATCGCGCTCCGTGAATGGTGCAGCTGCTCTGCTTTTTTTCCCTCTTCCCCATTTCCATTTTTCCCCGTCCCCATTCCTGCAGGTGCTGCCTGCGGATTTTTCCAGGCTTTTTGTGGATTTTTTTTTTTTCCCATGGCGGCCGTTGGAGCATCCAGAGGGGAGGAACCGGATGGAGCGGAGTGAGAGTGTCCCAAAAACCGGTGGGAATCAAACGCGTGATTCCCAAAAATCCTCCGGAAGGATTTGGGTGCTTTAACCATAAATCCTGAAATCCCTGAGCTGGGAAAAGAATTCCAAGATCAAACCCAAGCTGGGCCTGATCCCAACCCCAGAGCTCTGAGAGCCCCATCCAGGAATTCATTGGATTCCTTGGATTCCTCCGTGGATGGCTATCCTGGCTTTTCCAGCCCCTTCCTGGCTTTTCCAGCCCCATCCTGGCTTTTCCAACACCTGATCCAGAGGAAACATTGGAAAGCTGCAATTCCACCACATTTAAGTGGCTTTTTCCGCCCCAAATCCAAACAATTCCATGGGAATACATCCCATTTATCCCAAACAATTCCCCTGGCACATTCCAGAGGATGCCGAGCAGCAGAACCTCCCAAAATATTCCGGCACAACCCCAAATCCCGGGAATTTCCCCCGGGGGCAAAGTCACCCTCTGTGAGCTCAATCAAACAAAGTGGATCGATCGGAATCCAAGCAATTCCCGATTTTATCCGGGAGAAATCCGCCGGCAGCAAAATCCACCCGCAAATAACCGGGGCTGCCGCGCATTCCCGATCCGCGGCTTTTTCCAAGGAAAATCTGACTCGGATCAAGCCGTGACCGGCACATTTGCAATTTAATAAATTTGAAAGATTTTACGACCAAAATTCCCTTTTTTTCCCCTCCCAATCGGATTTGCTGGAACAGGATGCATCCATTGAGGCAATTTTCATGGAAAACGTCAATCCCATCTTCTCATTTTCCAGCCGTTTTTTTTTTTTTCGGGAAGAACACATTCCGTGCTTAATAAAGAGGAATTCTGAGTCATTTGAGGCGAGGAAAAATTGGCATGAAAAGAAAATCAGTTGAGCACTTGGAAATATTCCTAAAAAAAAAAGATATCAGGAATAACGGCTCTGAATTCCATCTGCTGGATTCCTTGGGAATGTGGGAGCAACCAAAGAGCTCCGGCACCCACCAGGAACAGGAGGAAAAAAGGGAATTTTTTTTTTTCCCAAGAATTCCTTAAATTGAGGGTTTCTTGTGGCCATCAAAATCTTGGAGTTGGGGGTTCTCAAATTCTGGGAATTGCCTGGGAAAGGTGGGAATGGGGAAGGAAAAGGAACTCTTGGAATTGTTCACAGCTTCCATTGGGAAGGGAAGGAAATTCCTGCCCAGATTCCCACCGAGGATCCACAAGGGAGTGGCCTGGAGGGGCTGGAAAATCCCACAGATCCTGCTGCAGGGAATCCCGAGAATTCCAGGGTTCTCTCGTTCCCTTGGGATGCAGATGGGATCCCCAGAGGAGAGTGGGAATTTAAGGAATGCTGTGGGATCGGGTATGGAAACCCCATGGATACAAAAGGGAGAAGGAGAGGCTGGAATTCTGTGTCCACGGCCAGTTTGTCCTGGCAGGAAATCATGGAAAAAGGGGCTGGAATTCATGAGGGAATTAAGGAATGCCTGGGATCCAGAGCGGGAAAGAAGCAACAGGAGAAAGTTTTGCACATTCCGTGGGGAAGTTCCGGATCCTCGGGATAAGGAGGGGATGGAGAGGGGCCAGGGAAGGGAATGGAGCTGGGAAGGGGCTGGAAAGCGCCGGAGGAATTTGGGAAAACTTTGGAGGGGTTTGAGATTTGGGCTGGAGAACTCCAGAGGGATTTGGGGAAATTCCAGAGGGATTTGGGCTGGAAAACTCCAGAGGGATTTGGGATTTGGGCTGGAAAACTCCAGCTGGATTTGGGATTTGGGCTGGAGAACTCCAGCTGGATTTGGGATTTGAGCTGGAAAACTCCAGCTGGATTTGGGATTTCGGCTGGAAAGCTCCAGCTGGATTTGGGATTTGGGCTCAGCCTGGAGCAGAGGCGGCTCTGGGGCTCCTTCAGGACGGGCTCTGGCTCATCCCGGGATTCTCAGGGAAGGTTCTGGAAGCCCTGGGCCGGCCCTGGGGCTCCCTCATTCCCGAGGATTTCCCTTTGCTTCCCAGATTTCCATCGGGCCTGGGCTGGGCTTGGGGCTGGGCCGTGCCGGGGGCTCCCGGATCCGGGATTTCCTGGCTTTGGCTTTTCCCACTTCCAAAGGGAAATTCCTTTTTTTTTTTATCTCTTTGCTTAATCCCAGATCCCACCCCACCTCATTCCCACATTTTATATTATTCCAGCTTTTCCAGCTTTTTCCATGCTGATATCCATGAAAATTTTAACTAATTAATTCAAACCACACCAAAAAAAAGGATTAATTAACGCTCGTCCATTCCCACATTCCAGGAATTTTGTTTTCCATGGAAAAATTCCTTCAGCCAGGCCGTTACAACTCATTTTTTCCAGCTGATCCCGGTTGGAATCAAACATTCCGCAGCCGCCGTTGTCCCAGACCTCCAATTATCCCGACATTCACGGGTCACTGATTAATTAATTAATTATGGTTGATTAATTAACCAATCAAATCCTCCCCCCTTCTCCCGTCGGGGATCGATAGAAATTCCGGCGCTCTTTTTTTATCCTGTTTTTTTACGGAACGAGGGAAGCCTGGAGCGAGGAGCAGGAGGAGGAACGAGCTCGTCCTTGGGAATGATGGATGTTTTTTTTTCCCTGGAAAATTATTTCTGGGAGGTTTTATTGGGAATTTGGGAAACTTTGGGTGGGAAAAGTCATTTAAGAGCCTCAGATTCCAATGGGAACCTGGGATGATCCAAGCTCATCCAATCCTGCCTGAAATTTGATAAAAATTCCCTAAAAAATTCAGAAATGAAGAATTATTATCCAAGCCCGCTTCTATTAATTAGCAATAAACAAATACTAACTGATTAATAATTTATTTATTAATCCTTTATTAATTACTATTTCCTGACCAATTCCTCCTTTTCCCTCCCTTCCCATTAAATCCCCTTTGGAATTTCGTTGGATTCGAATCCCAATTTGATTTTGCATCAAACAAAATCCTGTCATTTATTATTCAGCTTTCCCACGGTTAATTCCCATTTTTCCAGCAAAAAGTTGGAATTTTTATCCACACCATTCTCAACCCACATTTTCCCAGATTTTTTTTTTGCACGGATGCATCAAATCCTTGTTTTTCCTTGGCCGGTTTGGAGTTTCCCAACATTTTTTTTTTGGTGCTGTTGCATCCTAAATAATCAGATCCTTGTTTTCTGTGGGAAGCAGGAGAGAGAATTCCATAGGAATGTGCAGGATTCCAATTCAAGCTGGGAATTAACGGAGGGAAAATCCTGATTTTAACTGGGCAAAACATGGATAGGAGGGGAAATTCCCCCTTTATTCTCCAGCTCGGAATTCCGGATTTTTCCTGGGAACCTGAGCGTGGAGCTGGAGGCTGGAATTTCCTGGGAACGGCCCCTGGAAGCGCCGGACCAATCCTGGCAGGATTGATCCAGAGGGGAGTGGTTGGATAAATTTGTCAACATTCCCAGGACTTCTTTGGCTTGGGATTCAAAACCCCGGAGCAGCCGCTTCCAGAGGATCCGTGGAAAACGGGGATACCCCATCCATGGAAAACGGGGATAGCTCTTCCATGGAAAACAGGGATAGCTCTTCCATGGGATTTTGTCTCCTCGGAGCATCCGGGGGGACACAGAGGGAGGACAAGGGAAAAACGGAACCACCAGTGAGAAAAGTTGGGAATTTTCGCTCCGGGACGGAGCAGCCGGTGAGTGCTGGAGTTTCCAAGGAATTCCTGTGGGAATTCCTGCCCGCCTGGATTGGAGGGATGGAGAGGATGAGGAGGGAGGAATGACGGCATTCCAAGTGGTGATTCCATAGGGAAAAGGGATTTTTGGGAAGGAGCCGCCTTCGAGACCCGAAGAGCAACGAACGGATGCGGGATTTTCCATGGAAAACCGGGAAATCCAGGAAAGAATTCTTGAGGATGTTTAGCTGTTGGGTTTTCCTGGGAATGCGGTGGCCAAACGGGTTTGGAATCTTGACTAGGATTGGATATAAAGGAAGGGAATTCTGAGAAATTCCCATATTTATTTGGATCGAATTAAAGGTTCCAGAGCAGCCACTTCCAGAGGCTCCTGCTGGAGCTGAATTCCAAGAATTTCTGGAAGAGCTGGAGCAGCTCCTGGGGGAAGGGAAAGAGCTTGGAATGGGAGAAATTCCTGAGGATGAGTTGTGGATTTTTTTTTTTGGGGAAAGCGCTGAGGAAAGGAGGGACAACATTCCAAGGTTAAGGTGCTCAAAATTTGGGAAGGAATTTTGGGAAGAAGGAGACGCCAGGGTGAAGATCCAGCAGATCCTGGAGTTCCAGAGGGATTGGGAAAAATCCTGGAAAAATGCTGGAAAAGTGAGGCAAGGGTGCTGCTTTCCAGAGGAAAATTCCAGCCTCAATCCATTGGATCAGGAGCTGCCAGGAATGGACTGGGGTGGCTTTTCCAGGGAATTGTGGTGTTTCCTTGGAATTCCTGACGGTTTTCCTTGTGTGTTTTGGGATGGGAAAAATGGGACTCTGGAGGGAACCTTTATCCTGGAAAATTCCATAGGAATTATCCTGGAGCAAATCCCATGGGAGGCCCTGGGTGGGATGGGGGAAGCGGATTCCCTGGAAAAGCCTGGGGGATCCAGTAGATCCCTGTTGTTCCTGGATGGATCAGGAAAAATCCTGGAAAAATCCTGGAAAAGTGAGGCAAGGGCCACCCTGGTGCTGCTTCCCAGGGGACAATTCCAGCCTCAATCCATTGGATCAGGAGCTGCCAGGGACGGACTGGGAATTGTGGTGTTCCCTTGGAATTCCGGACAGTTTTCCTTGTGGGGAACCTTTATCCCAGAAAACTGATGGAGCAAATCCCATGGGAAGCCCCGGGTGGGATGGGGGGAGTGAATTCCCAGGAAACATTCCAAGGTTTTGGGGACTTTGGGGATGTTGGCATGGCCGGGGCTTTCAGTGCTGCGGGAAGTTCAGAATTCCGGGATTTTTGGACGGAGTTTTGAACCATGAGTCACCGGATGGGATTTTGGGATCGGGTTTTGTGCGATGACACAACATCCAACGCCCTTCCTGGTGGATCAGCCCCTGATTCACTGGAAAATCCCAAATCCTTTGTTTTTCTGGCTCCAGGAACTCCAGGTGCTTCCTGGATCCTCCCTCTCACCCTTATCCCGTTTGGTTTTTTTTTTTTTGCTGGAAGCAGTTTCTCCCAGCATGGAATTAAACTCCAGGAATGGCAGGGCCAGAGTTTTCCTCAGGAGATGATCCAAGCCCTGAAATTCCTGGGTTTTTTTCCCAGCTGGCTCCACAAACTGGTCCCAGCTCGACTTTGGAAGGTGGAAAAAATTCCTGTGGGTTCCCCCTCTCCTCCAGGATTGCTTTTCCCTGGATATCCAAAAATCCCAACTCCTTCCCAGGATTGTGGCTGGGAGTGATGGGAATGGTGACATCCAGCCTGGCCCAAGGTGGGATTTGGGAGCTCCAGGTGGGAATTCCCATGGATATTCCCAGTCTTGTGGCTCTGATCCCTTCTCCCGCCAACCCACGGAAATCCAGGAGAATCCCGAGGGATTTTCCACCCTGTGGGAATGGGAATGCTGCTGGAATGGCGTGGAAGGAGTAATCGGGGAGAAAACCAGGATCCTGGGAGGAATCCAAAGAGAATCCGTGGAGGAAAGCTGGGAATGTACCCTGGGCCTGGACTGGGGCTGGAACTTTGTCCCGGTTTTAGGAGGAGCCATGTCGGGATCCAAGTTGGGATCCATTCCTGAATCCATGTTGGGATCCATGCCCAGATCCATTCCTACATCCATGTTGGGATCCATGTTGGGATCCATGTCAGGATTCATGCCCAGATTCATGTCCGGATTCATTCCTAAATCCATGTTAGGATCCATGTTGGGATCCATGTCTGGATTCATTCCCGAATCCATGCCCAGATCCATGTCAGGATCCATGTTGGGATCCATTTATGAATCCATGTTGGAATCCATTCTGGAATCCGTGTTGGGATCCAATTTGGGATCCATGCCCGGATCCATCCCCAAATCCATGTTTGGATCCATGTCCAGATCCGTGTCCGGAGCGTGGCTATTCCTCAGGGATGGACACGGATCCATCGTCCTTTGTTTCTTAATATTTTAATTTAAAAAATCAGGTAAACTTGGGAATTCCTCATTTCCCGGAAAAATTGGGAATTCCTGTTTTTTCCATAGGTCTGAACCCCGAAAACCCCAACTCCCCCCTTTCCCTCCTTTATTCCCCCATTCCCTGGAGAACCTGGCGCATTCCCTTTTTCTCCCTCTGTTTCCCTTTGGAATTCACAGTGGGAACACCCAATTTTTTCTTTATTTTTAAATAATTTGTCCATAAAACCTTGGGAATTCCTCATTTCCCATAGCTCTGAGTCCCCCCAAACCCCAACTCCCCCTTTCCCTCCCTCATTCCCCCATTTCCCCATGGATTCCCCTTTGGAGTCCACAGTGGGAACACCCAATTTTTTTTTTTTAATAATTTCTCCATAAAACCTCGGGAATTCCTCATTTCCCATAGCTCTGCCCCCCACAAAAGCCATTGCCCTTGTTTCATTCCCTCATTCCCCTGGAGAACTCCTTGGTTTCCTGTTTCATTCTTTTTCCCTATGGATTTCCCTTTGGAATCAACAGTGGGAACACCCAAATTTTGGGGGCTTTTAAAACAATTTATCCATAAAACCTTGGGAATTCCTCATTTCCCATAGCTCTGCCCCCCACAAACCCCATTCCCCCTTTCCCTCGCTCTTTCCCCAGTGTTCCCGATGTTTACCCACGCCCTTGTTTCCTTCCCTCATTCCCCTGGAGAACTCCTTGGATTCCTGCTTCATCCTTCTCTTTCCCTATGGATTTCCCTTTGGAATCAACAGCGTGAACACCCAAATTTTGGCAGTTTTTAAAACAATTTATCCATAAAACCTCGGGAATTCCTCATTTCCCATAGCTCTGCTCCCCACAAACCCCATCGCCCTTGTTTCGCTCCCTCATTCCCCTGGAGAACTCCTTGGATTCCTGCTTCATTCTCTTTCCCTACGGATTTCCCTTTGGAATTCACAGTGGGAACACCCAAATTTTGGGGGTTATTTTAATAATTTATCCATAAAACCTCGGGAATTCCTCATTTCCCATAGCTCTGACCCACTCCAAACCCCATTCCCCCTTTCCCTCGCTCTTTCCCCACCGCTCCCGATGTCCACCCCGTCCCGTTCCCGACGTTGTCCCCGCGCTGATGCCGCGTTCCGTGCCGTCCCCAGAAGTGTCTGCGGCTGAACCCCGACGTGCCGGTGTGGGTGTCCAAGCAGCGCATCCTGTGCACGCTCAACCACAGCCTCAAGGATGTGCTCAACTACGGCCTCTTCCAGCCCGCCTTCAACGGCCGCGCCGGCAAGTTCCTGGACGAGGAGCGGCTGCTGCGGGAGTACCCGCTGAACCCCGACACGCCCGTGCCCTACCTGGAGGTGACAGCGCCTGGGGCTGGGGCTGGGTGGCGTGCTTAATTCAGTTTAAATTTTATTCATTTTTATTTTGTTTTATTTTATTTTATTTTGTTTTTTTATTTTATTTTATTTTATTTTATTTTATTTTATTTTTTGTTTTGTTTTATTTTGTTTTATTTTATTTTATTTTTTTATTTTTATTTTATTTTATTTGGTTTTATTTTATTTTATTTTATTTGGTTTTATTTGGTTTTATTTGGTTTTATTTGGTTTTATTTGGTTTATTTGGTTTTATTTGTTTTTTTCGGTTTTATTTTATTCATTTATTTTGCTTCATTTTATTTTATTCATTTATTTTGTTTTGTTTATCTTATTTCAATTTACTTTTATGTTACTTTATTTTAATTTAATTTATTTTTAGTTTTATTTATTTTATTTTGTTTTTTTATTTTATTCATTTATTTTGTTTTGTTTATCTTATTTTCATTTACTTTTGTTACTTTGTTTTACTTTAAAAATATTTTATTTTATTTAGTTTTCTTGTATTTCATTTTATTCCTTTATTTTGTTTTGTTTTATTTAATTTCATTTTATTTCATTTTATTCAATTTTATTTTATTTAATTTTATTTAATTTTATTCCTGTGTTTTGTTTTGTTTTATTTTATTTTATTTCATATCCTTTTATTCCTTTTTATTATTTTATTTTGTTTAATTTTGTTTTATTATATTTTGTTATAAATATTATCCCTTATCTTTGTGCGTCTCTTTTGTCTCCTCCCTTGTCTCGATCTTTTATCTTCATCTCTTGTCCTTTATCTCACATTCGTCTCGCTTATCTCTGTTTATCTCTTAACCTTTATCTCTTATCTCCATTAATCTATATATTTTTGTGTCTCTTATCTCTTCTCTCTTATCTTTCTCATTCATATTATTTTATCTCTTATCCTTTATCTCATACTCATTTTTCTGTTATCTCTTATCTCTCCTCTCTTATCTCTGTTTACCTCATATCTTATCTCCATTTATTTCTTATCTCTTATTTTAGGATTCATATCATCTTTATCTCCTATCTCTTATCTATGTTTACCTCTCATATCTTGTCTTTGTATGTCCCTTATCTCTTATCTTTATCTCATACTACCTTCTATATATTGTCTCTTATCAAGTTAAATTAATTTACATCTTATCTCTGTTTATCTCTTAACTCTTATCTCTTGCCTCTTTTCTTGGTATGTCTCTTATCTCTTCTGTCTTCTCCTTATCTCAAATTCACTTATCTCTTATATCTCCTTTGTTATCTCTGTTTATATCTTATCTTTCCCTCTTATCTCTTATCTCTGTGTGTCTCTCATCTCTTCTCCATGGTCTTTGTCTCATATTCCTTTATCTCTTATCTCTTTTTATCTCTCTTCCCTTATCTAATATTATTTTATCTCTTACATTTTATCTCTCCTCTTTTATCTATGCTTATCTATGCTTATCTCTTATCTCTTCTCTTATCTCTTATCTTTCCCTCTTACATTTGTATGTCTTTTTTCTCACTTGTCTGTTCTTTTATCTTATGTTTATTCATCTCTTATCTCTCATCTCTTATCTTTTTTATCTCTTAACCCTTATATTTATTTATCTGTTATCTCTTATCTTTGTACGTCTCTTATCTGTTCTCTCTTACCTTTATCTTTACCTTTATCTTTACCTTCTTTATTATCTTTATCTTTTTCATCTTTACCATCATCTTTTTCATCTCATATTCATTTAGCTCTTATCTCTGTTTATCTCTTTTCCCTTATCTTTGTTTACTTCTTATCTACTTTATCTCGTATTCATTTATCTCTCATATCTTATATCCATTTATCTCTCATATCTCATGAAATATTCTCTTATCTCTTATCCCTCATCTCATATGCACTTCTCTCGTGTCTCTGTTCATCTCCTATCTCTTATCTCACATTTATCTCTTGTCCATTAGATGATATCAATCTCTTATCTCTTATCAATCTCTTATCTCTTATCTCGGCAGTTCCGCTACAAGCGCCGCGTGTATTCCCAGCCCCTGCTGGATGACAAGCAGTTCGCCAAGCTGCACACCAAGGTGAGCCCCAATCCCGCAGAATTCCCACGGAATTCCCACGGAATTCCCACGGAATTCACCTGGAAAACCCTGGGAAACCGCTCCAACCCGGAATTCCGGGATATTCCAAGGAATCCCAGCAGTCAACAAAAGCAGTGCCAAAACTGGAATGGGAGCGGTGCTGAGCCTGGAATTCCCATGGAATTCTCATGGAATTCACCTGGGAAACCACTACGGCTCCAGAATTCCAGGATATTCCAAGGAATGCCAGCATTCCCGGTGCCAAAACCAGAATAGGAACAGTCTGGGAGATTTCCTTGGATTTTATTGGATTTTATCCAGAATTCCATGGATTTTATTCCATGGGGTGGGATAGAGCTGGAAGAGCATTCGTGGGGTGCTGAAATCCAGGATCGGGGATTTCTCTTCCTTCTCCCTTTTCCCTCTTCCTTCTGCTACTTGTCCCAAGCCTGTGGAATTTTGGGAAGGAGCTTTCCTTTTTCTCTTTTTTTTCTCCTTTTTTCTCCTTTTTTCTCCTTTTTTCTCCTTTTTTCTCCTTTTTTCTCCTTTTTTCTCTTTTTCTCTTTTTCCTCTTTTTCCTCTTTTTCCTCTTTTTCCTCTTTTTCTTATTTTTCTCTTTTTTTCTTTTTTTCTTTTTTCCTCTTTTTTCTCTTTTTCCTCTTTTTCCTCTTTTTTCTCTTTTTTCCTCTTTTTCCCTCTTTTTTTCTCATTTTTCCCTCTTTTTTTCCTCATTTTTCCCTCTTTTTCTCCTTTTTTCTCCTTTTTTTCTCTTTTTTGCCCTTCTTTTCCCTTCTTTGCCCTTTTTTGCTCTTTCCCCCCTTCCCCCTCCTTTTTTCCCTCCTTCTTTTCCCCCTTTCCCTTTCCCCTGGGCTGCTGCCTTTCCAGAGCCCGTGGGATTTTGTGGCATTTCTTGGGCTTTTCCAGTCCCTTGCATATTTGGGAATGCCGGGTAGGAGCCAAAGGGACAATTCCGGCCAATCCATCCTCATTCCGTGCCCGTTGGAGCGATGCCGGCACAGCGGGCATGGATCGACCTTTCCCGGGAAAAGCTGGGATTGGAGCTGGATGCAGAGGGAGCGGGAGCAGGGATGGGATCCTGGCTGGCGCGGGGACACCGGGACACCCGGAGAGCCTCGGGAACGGTACCGGATCCGGGGAACGTCGGGATAACGGGCAGGGGTCATTCCTGGAGCTGGGAATTGACCCCTGAGCTGGGAATGGGGCTGGAATTCAGCACGGGGATTCCATGGGAACATTGGGATAACAGGCAGGGATCATTCCTGGAATGGGGTCATCTAGGGAACGGGTGGAATTCAGCACAGGGATTTCTTGGGAATATTGGGATAAAGGCAGGGATCATTCCCTGAGCTGGGAATGGGGCTGGAATTCAGCACGGGGATTCCCTGGGAATACTGGGATAACGGGCAGGGATCATTCCCAGAATGGGGTCGTCCAGGGAACACCTGGAATTCAGCACGAGGATTTCTTGGGAATATTGGGATAACGGGCAGGGATTGTTCCCGGAATGGGATCGTCCAGGGAATGGCTGGAATTCAGCACGGGGATTCCATGGGAACATCGGGATAATGGGCAGGGATCATTCCCTGAGCCAGGAATGGGGCTGGAATTCAGCACAGGGATTCCATGGGAACATTGGGATAACGGGCAGGGATCATTCCCAGAATGGGGTCATCCGGGGAACGGCTGGAATTCAGCACAGAGGTTCCATGAGGTTTGGGAGCTGGGGAATTCTGGTTTCAATTCCTATGGCATTCCAGTTTCAGTTTCTGGGAATTTCTCCTTTAAATCTGGGGAATTTCTGCTTCAGATTCTGGGGAATTCTGTTTCAGTTCCTGGGAATTCCTGCTTTGTTTTTTTGGGAATTCCTCTTTTAATTCCTGGGGAATTCCTGCTTTGGTTTCTGTGAATTTCTGCTTCAGTTTCTGGGAATTTTTCCTTCAGTTTCTGAGAATTCCTGCTTCAGTTTTTTTGGGGAATTCCTGCTGTGGTTTCTCTGGGGTCTCTGCTTCAAATCCTGGGAATTTCTGCTTTGGTTCCCGAGAATTTCTGCTTCAGTTTCTGGGAATTCCTGCCTCAGCTTCTGGGGGGTTTCTGCTTCAGTTCCTGGGAATTCCTGCTTCAGTTCCTGGGAATTCCTGCTTCAGTTCCTGGGAATTCCTGCTCTTCCTTGTGTTTAATATTGAGGTTTTCCTTGGAAAAGTAGAGGCGCTGCCTCTGTGTCCCGGGGTGGGGCTTTCCTGGGATTTGTGGCTCTGTCTGGTTCCTCGGGCAGGGAAATGTTGGATTTTCTGGGATTCAAAGGGATGGATGGGATTCCCTGGAAAAGGGAGATCAGGGTGGGATTTTGGGAAGGAATTCCTGGCTGGGCTGGAACTGCCAGAGCAGCTGGGGCTGCTCTGGATCCCTGGAATATCCAAGGAAAGGTTGGAGCAGCCTGGGATGGTGGGATTGGAATGGGATGGGGTTGAAGGTCCCTTCCCACCCAAACCATTCTGGGATTTGGGACACTCAGAATCCACCCCGAGGGATTTTTATGGAAGTTTGGGATGGAAAAGGGAAGGGAGACCCTTCCTGGAGTCCCTGCCCTTGGAACGGGACGGGATTGGGATGGGATCTGAGGTTCCTTCCCACCCAAACCATTCCAGGATTCCCGGTGCCGTGGCTCTGGAGATTCCCGTTGGGAGGAGTTGTGCAATTCCAGAGGCTCCGCGTTGTCCTGGCGCGGCACCAAATCCATAATTCCCTGTTTCTGTGGGATCAATGAATCCATTTGCTGCTGCCTGGCAGCGGGAGGCGGATCCATGGATTTGCTCCGGCCTCTCCCAGCTCCAAGGGCACGGCCGGCCTGAATTCCAGCTCTTGGGATTTTCCAGGACTTTTCCCGGCTTGGAATAAGCTCCAAAAAAAAAAAATCCTCCAATGAAAAGTCTGGAAATCTGGGAATGTGGGAGCTGGGATTTTCCCACCGGAGCCATTCCTGCCTCAGCAATTCCTGGAATCTAGGAATTTAATAATGACTTCACCCAGCCAGAAAGAGCAGGAAAAATCCCAACAATTTGGGAATTCGAGGCGAATCTTTGGGAATTCTGGCTTGGAGGAACAAAATTCCAACCCCAAAATTTGGGATAGAGGGAAGGCACCAGCAGCCTGAATTCCCATGGGATGATCCGGCAATTCCAAGGAATCTGCAGCTGCCTCATCCCTGGAATTGTTGGAATAACCTGGGATGGTGGGAGGAGCCCATGCCCTTGGAATGGGATGGGATTTTTAAGCTCCCATCCAGCCCAAAGCATTCCCGAATTCCCAAATTCCCTTCCAAACCTTTTCCTCATCCTGCTTGGCATTTCCAAGGCTTTTTCCCAATTTTTCAACTGGAAATCATCCAAACAAAAATGGAAATGCAGCATTTTTGGAATTCATCTCTTCTAAAAAGAATCATTTTTCCATATGGAATTAAGGCAGGAAATGTTGGAATTGGAATTTTTTCCTTGGATGTGAAATCCGGCTTCACCTTCTCCATTTCCTTGGAGCTCTTCCCAAATTTTCCCCTCGGTTCCTGACATTTCCATGTGGATTTGTGTCCCATCCTGATGGAATTCAGTCCTGTTATCGCGATTTTCCATGGATTTTTGGGATGGGCATGCTCCCCAGTGGCTTTTCCCGGAATTTCGGGATGTTAACGTTTTTTCCCGAATCCAGGCGAACCTGAAGAAATTCATGGAATACGTGCAGATGCTGAACTCGGAGAAGGTTTGCCGGCTGCTGGAAAAGGGGCTGGATCCCAACTTCCATGATCCCGACACCGGAGGTCAGTTCCATGTTTTCCTCGGGATTCGGGAGCGCTTCCCGGAAGGAATCAGCTCAACATTCCCAATTCCTTCCCGCAATTCCTCCAGCCTTTCCTCTGGAATTTTTCCCGCTCTATCCCAGTTGTTTTTTGGGTCTTGCGGCGCAATTCCCACTTTTCAGGGGATTTTGGGGATTTGGCATTCCTTAGGGATAGCTCTTCCCTTCCCAATCCCTTTTGGGGTTCACTGGGATGCAATCCCACGTTCATCCTCTTAGAATATTTTCCCTTCCTGTTCCCGTTTCCAATCCTAGCTGCTGTTGGATGAAGGGATTGGAATCTCTCTGAAATTCCAGGATTGGGAGCTTTGGGGATTTTTGGGAATGTTGGTTGTCTTCCCGTGCATTTCCCAGGAATTCTGGGCTGGATGCTGGAAGAGCAGGGCGGGAATAAGCCAGGAATGAGCCAGCACTTTTCCTGTTGGAATTTTTGGGAGTGGATCCTTGGGGATCCCATGGGAAGCGCCCCATGGAAAACTGGAAAATCCTGCTGGGAAAAATGGTTTCCTGCAGGGATTAATCCCACAAACGGACTGGGAATAACTGGGATTGAATCATTCCTGCTTGGAAAAATGCTTTCGTGCAGGATTTAATCCGATAAATGGCCTGGGAATGACTGGGATGAAAAAGATTGGGAAAATACTCCTGTGCGAGGATGAATCCTGTAAATGGGCTGGGAATAACTGGGATGAGCCATAAAATCCCCTGAGCTTCCTGGGACACCCTGAGCTGATCCCATGGATCCCAAACTTGGGGAATCTTCATTTCAGTGGATTTTGTGAAAGGTTTTAAGCTGTGCCGAGGATTTATTCCCATTTTCCGAGCTCTTCTTGGATGGAAAAATACAGGAAAATCCACCTTGGGAAGCAATTCCAGCCCTGTTTGAGGCTGTTCCCGTTTTGCAGTTGCTGGGAAGATATTCCAGGAAAGATTCCCGGGATTTGAAAGGGATGAAAAAGCCAAAAAAATTCACAGTTGCTACCTGTGGGGACATTGAAAAAGTGGGAATGAAAAGAACCCTGGATCCAGGAGAACTTTTCGTTGTTCTGGAATGAAAGGCAAACCCCAGGGATGATTTTGCCGGAGAAAAGAGGGACGAAACAATCCTTGGATGTTTAACGAGGGACAGTGGGAGAGGGAGAGGAGCCCAGGGAAACGTTGGAATTACAAAGGAGGATTCAAAATCCCTGAAATTATGTAGGGGAAAAATTGCTGTGGGAATTGGGAATGGGGGAGGGAAAGGGACCTGGAGCCAGGCTTGGAAAACTGGGAATGTTCTCCTGGAGAAGGGGAGGATCCAGGGAGAGCCTCCAGCACATTGCGGGGGCTCCAGGAGAGCTGCAGAGGGACTGGGGCCAAGGCCTGCAGGGACAGCACCCAGGGAATGGCTCCCACTGCCAGAGGGCAGGCATGGATGGCATCTTGGCAATGAGGAATTCCTGGCTGGGCTGGGATTGCCAGAGCAGCTGGGGCTGCCCCTGCATCCCTGGCAGTGCCCAAGGCCAGGCTGGGCACTGGGGCTGGAGCACCTGGGATGGTGGGGTTGTCCCTGCCCTTGGAATGGGGTGGGAATGATCCCAGGGATAGGGATGAGATGACCTTGGAAAGTCCGTTCTCCAACTCATGGAATTACTGAGGTTGGGAAAGAATTCCAAGGTCACCCAGTCCAAGCTGGGCCTGAAACCCACTGGAGCCCCGAGTGCCACATCCAGGAATTCCTTGGACACCTCCAGGGATGGAGAGTCCAAAGCTCCCTGGGCAGCCCCTGCCAAGGCCTGACCCCCTTTCCACTCTGGACCTCGGGCATTCCTTAATTCCAGCCCCTTTTCCATGATTTCCTGCCGGGACAAACTGGCCGTGGACACGGAATTCCAGCCTTTCCTTCTCCCTTTTGTATCCATGGGGTTTCCAGACCCACTCCTGTGGCATTCCTTAAATTTTACAATTCCCACTCTCCTCTGGGAATCCCATCTGCATCCCAAGGGAATGAGGGAATCCTGGAATCCTTGGGATTCCCAGCAGCAGGGTCTGTGGGATTTGTAGCAACAACCTCAAGGAAAGTTGGGAGCATCCAGAGGCTCTCCTGATTGGAATCTACCCCGTATCCCAGGATGAGGATTTTTCCATTGGTAGCACCAGATTTGGGAATTCCCAAGGGGCCAAGAACAATCCATGGTTTCCCAGATCCCATTCCCAAGATACTTTGGCTGCTTCGCTGTTGTTGCCTAATCCTGGAATTTTCCATCCAATTCCCACTCCCGCTGCTCAGGAGATCCTTGGGAATGCCTGGGGAGCCAGCAGCTCCCAAATTCAGCCTCCATTCCCATTCCCATGGATCCAATCCCGAACCCCAAGGAGATCTCGGTGGGCGCTTCCAGCTGGAAGTGAGATCCACATTCCAGTGGATCCCGTGGATGTGCTGGGCATTCCATGGATCTCCCTCACTCCCAGAGTGCCCGCTGACGGCGGCAGCGCAGCTGGAGCTCAGCGCCGAGATGATCAAGGCGCTCCGGAACGGTGGAGCCCACCTGGATTTCCGCACCCGCGAGGGAATGACGGCGCTGCACAAAGCCGTGAGGTGCCGGAATCACGCGGCCCTGCTGGTCAGTGCCGGGGTTTTCCATCCTCATTTCAGCCTTTCCCTTTCCTTTTTTCCCTTTCCCTTTTCCTTTCCCTTTCCCTTTTCCTTTTTTCCCTTCTTCTCCTTCCCCTTCTTTTCCTTCTTTCCCTTCTTTCCCTTCCTTCCCTCCCTCCCTCTTCGCTCCTTCCTCCCCTCCTTCCCTCTCTCCTTTTCTCCCTCCCTCCTCTTTCCCAGATTTTCCTTTTCTCCTCTGTCCCTCCCTCCTTCTGCTCTTTCCCTCCCTTTTCCTCTCCCCTTCCCAGATTTTCCCTCCTTTTTTTTCCCTCCTTTTTTTGCCCTCCCTCCCCCCATTTCCCTCCAGCCCTCTCCCCACAGACATGCCGTGATTGCCTCATCCCAACGCTTCCCAAGGGGATGTTCCCTGTTCCCAAGCAACCGTTCTCCCTTCCCAAGGGACCATCCCCTTTTCCATGGGACCATTCCCCATTCCCAAGGGACCTTTCTCATTCCCAATGGGATGATCCCATTCACAAGGGACCATTCCCCATTCCCAGGTGACCATACCCCCATCCCAAGGGACCATTTCCTGTTTCCCTGGGATCATCCCCTGTTTCCATGGGACTGTTCCCCATTCCCAAGGGACTGTTCCCCGTTCTCAAGGGTGTGTTCCTGTTCCCAAGTGGATGTTCCCACTCCCATGGGACTGTTCCCTGTTTCCATGGGACCATTCCCCATTCCAAGGGGACATTCCCTCTTCCCAAGGGACAGTTCCCCCTTCCCAAGGGACCATTCCCCCTTCCCAAGGGAATGTTCCCCCTTCCCAAGGGACCGTTCCCATTCCCAAGGGACCATTTCCCATTCCCAAAGGGATGTTCTCATTCCCAAGGAACCGTTTCCGTTCCCAAGGAACCATTCCCATTCCCAAGGAACCATTCCCATTCCCAAGGAACTGTTCCCGTTCCCAAGGGACCGTTCCCATTCCCAAGGGACCGTTCCCATTCCCACGGGGCTGTTCCCTGTTTCCCGGGCAGACGCTGCTGGATCTGGGAGCATCCCCGGATTACAAGGACAGCCGGGGGCTGACCCCGCTGTACCACAGTGCCATGGTCGGGGGGGACCCCTACTGCTGCGAGCTGCTGCTGCACGACTACGCCCGCCTGGGCTGCGTGGACGAGAACGGCTGGCAGGAGATCCACCAGGTGCGGCGGGATCCGTGGGGAGGGGATCCAGCCATGGGAATGTTCTCCTGATGGCCATGGATGGGGTGGTTCCATCCCTGGGATTGAGGACTGCACTGTAGGAATGTTCTCCTGGTGCCCATGGATAGAGATCCACCAGGTGGTGGAGGGCAGGAGATCCACCAGGTGCAGCAGGATCTGCAGGGATGGAGTCCGGCCACAGGAATGTTCTCCTGGTGCTCATGGATGGGATCGTTCCATCCCTGGGGTTGAGGGTTGGGCTCTGGGAATGTTCTCCTGGTGCCATGGATGGAGATCCACCAGGTGCCTTGGGATCCACAGGGATGGGATCCAGCCATGGGAACGTTCTCCTGGTGCCCATGGATGGAGATCCACCAGGTGCCATGGGATCCATGGGGATGGGATCCAGCCATGGGAATGTTCTCCTGGTGGCCATGGATAAGGTGGTTCCATCCCTGAGGTTGCACTCTGGGAATGTTCTCCTGGCGCCCGTGGATAGAGATCCACCAGGGGGTGGAGGGCAGGAGATCCACCAGGTGTGACAGGATCCACAGGGCTGGGATCTGGCCACAGGAATGTTCTCCTGGTGCTCATGGATGGGATGATTCCATCCCTGGGATTGAGGGCTGGACTGTGGGAGTGCTGTCCTGGTGGAGATCCACCAGGTGGGATGGGATGCACAGAGATGGGATCTGCAGAGACAGGATCCACAGGGATGGGATCCAGCAGGGGGAATGTTCTCCTGGTGCTCGTGGATAGGATGGTTCCATGCCTGAGGTCTAGGGCTTGACTATGGGAATGCTCCCCTGGTGTCCATGGATGGAGATCCACCAGGTGGGATGGGATCCAGCCCACCTCTCCTGTTACAGGAATGCTCTCCTGGTACCTGTGGATGGAATCACTCCATGCCTGGGCAGAGGGCTGGACTCTGGGAATGCTGTCCATGGATGGGGTTGTCCCATCTCTGGGATTGATGGCTGGATGGGGCCAGTTCTGCCTCCATCCCAGATTTTCTGGCCTCTCCCTGTGGTTGGGATCTTCCCGAAGGATGGCTGGCTCCAAGGAGAACACTTTGGGATCCCGGATCCAAATCCCAGTTGTGCCTATCCCTGTTTTCCACGTGGAATCCCCTTTCTCCAAGGAGAAACACTTGGATTGGGAGTCAGGAATCCTGAGCCTTGTGCTTCCCGATCCTTTGGGAGAAGGAGGGATGGGATCCCATTGGAATGTCTCCCACAACACCCAGCTGGGGATAGAAAATCCAGGGATGTGTCCTGTGATCCCAGTTTATGGATCCAACACTCCCTGCTGCCTCCATCCTCCCTGGCTGATCCCTGAATCCCAGGATGGACCAAACCTGGAGGAGAACCTCCCAATTTTCCACAGATTTGGGGCACTGAGTTCATCCCGAGCCACCACCCAGCTGGAGAAACCTCCAGATCCGGGATGATCCAAACTTTTCCCATTGATCCAGAGCTGATTTATCCCACGGGTGTCCAGGTGGAGCTGTGAGCAGCCACGCCCATTCCCGCAGAATGGAAGATTCCCTGGCTGAATCCAGCGGGGATTTTTTTTTTGGGGGGGGGAGGAGGATTCCTCCGGTTCCCGCCGCTCCCTGATTCCCGCTTTTCCGCGTTTTCTGGAGCAGGCCTGCCGCTACGGGCACGTGCAGCACCTGGAGCACCTCCTGTTCTACGGAGCCGACATGACGGCGCAGAACGCCTCAGGAAACACCGCCCTGCACATCTGCGCCCTCTACAACCAGGTGGGACAGGGACGGGGACACCGCGGGCGAGGTGGCACCACCTCCAGATGCTCCTGGATCTCCCCATTCCCAAATCCAGAGGGTGGAATCCATCCCTGTCCTGGGATGAGGCTGTTCCTCATTGGAGCCCCTGATTTTGGGTTCCACAGGATCTCCAGAGTTTGGGTCCCAGGGTTGAATCCAGGGGATTTGGGGACAGGTGGCACCACCCCCAGACACTCCAGGATCTCACCATTCCCAAATCCAGAGGTGAAATCCATCCCTGTCCTGGGATGAGGTTCCTCCTTGGAGCCCCTGATTTTGGGTTCCACAGGAGAACATCCTGTGGTGCAGTCTGTGGGATTTGGGGACAGGGGACACCGCAGGGGAGGTGGCACCAGCCCAAGACACCAAGAGCAAACTCCTGGCTCTCCATTCCCAAATCCAGAGGTGAAATCCATTGCTGTCCTGGGATGAGGTTCCTCCTTGGAGCCCCTGATTTTGGGTTCCACAGGAGCTCCAGAGTTTGGGTCCCAGGGTTGAATCCGGGGATTTGGGGACAGGGGACACTGTGGGTGGGGGGGTGGTGGCACCACCCCTGGATGATCCTGGATCTCCCCATTCCCAAATCCAGAGGGTGGAATCCATTCCTGTCCCTGGATAAAGCTGTTTGAGGCTGTTTCTCCTCATAGCTCCAGAGTTTGTGTCCCAGGATTGAATCCAAGGGATTTGGGGACAGGGGACACCGCAGGGGAGGTGGCACCACCCCGGGACACTCCTGGATCTCCCCATTCCCAAATCCAGAGATGGAATCCATCCCTGTCCTGGGATGAGGTTCCTCCTTGGAGCCCCCAGTTTTGGGTTCCGCATGTCATCCCATGGTGGAATCTGTGGGATTTGGGGACAGTGACATTGTGGGGGAGGTGGCACCGCCCCCGGATGCTCCTGGATCTCCCCATTCCCAAATCCAGAGATGGAATCCATCCCTGTCCCAGGATGAGGCTGTTCCTCCTTGGAACCCCAGCCTGATTTGCGATTTCCCAAGAGAACGTTCCATGGTTTAATCCATCCCATTCCCCAGATGTTTTGCTGGGAAAAAATCCTTGGAAAAGAGGCAGAATTCCTTGGAAAAGGAGGAGAATCCTGGGAGAAAGGGCAGCATCTTTGGAAAGGGAGGAAAATCCTTCGAAAAGGGAGAGAATCCTTGGAAGAGGAGCAGAATCCTTGGAAAAGGAGGAGAATCCTGGGAGAAGGAACAGAATCCTTGGGATTTGGATCTGGGTGTTCCCAAAGATCCCTTCCAACCCAATCCATGCAGGAATTCCATGATTCCATAACTTGCTCCCTTTAGGGTCAGGAATACCAAATCCTTAGGGAACGCTCATCCTCCTTCTTCCCAAAGAATTTCCTGGCTCTGTTGCTCCCGATCCTGATTTAATTCCCGTTTTCCCTGTTTGTTTTTTTTTCCCCCAGGAAAGCTGTGCCAGGGTTCTCCTCTTCCGAGGCGCCAGCAAGGAAATCCGGAATTACAACAGCCAGACGGCGTTCCAGGTGAGCAGAATTCCCGGGAATCCCATGGATATCCAGGGATTTTTCCAGGTGGGATTTGTCCCACCGGGGCGGGATTTGGGATGAGCATTCAGTGCCAGGGCAGGAGTGAGGGAAAAGCGCATGGAATTCCGTAAATAGGATGGGAACGTGGGGGTTTTGTGGGATACGGAGGTGGGAAGGGGAAGATGTTGTTGTTTTTTGGGATGGGAATGTTTGGGATAGAGGGGAATCCTTGCAAAAGGGGCAGAATCCTTGGAAGAGGAGCAGAATACTTGGGGGATTTGGGGATTTAGGGATTTGAGTGTTTGGGGATTTGAGGATTTAGGGATTTGGAGGTTTGAGGATTTGGGGATTTAGGGATTTGGAGATTTGAGGATTTGGGGATTTAGGGATTTGGAGGTTTAGGGATTTAGGGAAATTGGGAACCAGGGATTTGGAGAATTAGGGATTTTGGGACTTCAGGATTTGGAGATTTGAGGATTTAGACACTTTGAGAATTGAGGACTTGGGGATTTGGGGACTTGGAGACTTGAGGACTTCAGGATTTGGGGATTTGGGAATTTGGGGGCTCAAGGACCTGGGGATTTGGGGACCTGAGGATTTGAGATTTGGGAATTTGGGGATTCGGAGAATTAGTGATTTGGGGACTTGGGAATTTGAGGATTTAGGGAATCAAGGACTTGGGGATTTTGAGATTTGAGATTTGGGGATCTGAGGATTTGGGGATTTGGGAATTTGTCTGCTGGGAAATCCCCTCCCATCAGGAACAGGCTGCCCAGGGCATTCCCAATCCCTGGAAATGTCCCCAAATCCTTTGGATGTGGCCCTTGGGGAACACGGTCAGTGACCCATTCAGCTGGACTGGCTGATCCCAAACCTCTTCCAAATCCCACGATTTTACCCAGGATCCAAACCCAACACCCTGGGATCATTCCAGGATTTGGGGTGAATTCCTGGCTGGAACCTGGGAATTCCAGGGGGCAGGGATTGTCCCCGAGCCAGGGCCACCCAAACCCTCTCTGGGCACTGTCCTGGGAAGGCATTGGCACCTCGGAATTCCCGGATGATCCGAGGCAGAAGAATCCTTGGCTTCCCCGCACGGAAAGCAGCTGTTCCCATCCATATGGAAGCTCCGGAGCTGCTCATCCCGCTTTTCCGGCTCTTTTCCAGGTGGCTATCATTGCAGGGAATTTTGAGCTGGCGGAAATCATCAAAACCCACAAAGAGTCCGATGTTGGTGAGTTGGATTTTTCCCGGTTTTCCCTGTTTTTTTTTTTTTCCTTTCCTGGGGATCCCAAGGATGGACTGGTGGGGGGAATTAATGGATTTTTCTGGTGTTGTATCCATGAATTTTCCCGGTGTTGCATCCATGGAAGCTGCTGCCACTTTGGATCTTGGAAGTGTCCAAGAGATTCCTGTGGGATTCAGGCTGTTTTTCCAGCCTGGCTGACATTCCCAAGCTCTGGAATTATCCTGGATTTGCTCTGCTATAAAATCCTGACTTTTCTTCTCTTTTTGCATCCCTGAGGGATTTCATTCCCAGAATCCTGGTATTTGGAGCAAGGAGGGAAAATCCTCTGGGAATAGGAGCAAAGCGGGTGTTGTTCTGGTTGGACTTGCTTTTTTAAGGAATATTTTGGGAATTTTGGTCCTTCGGATCACCTTTCCCATCCTTCCCATGTCCCCAGGGAGAAATTCCAGGGAAAAGTGGGTTTGGATCAGGAATAAAATCCACACTTGTTGCATTTCCTTGGATTATCCTGAGGAATTTACGGATCCAGAGCTGCCAATGGAGGGAGCAGTGGGAATTCCCAGCACAAAGGAATGGACTCATGGGATCAGCAGCTGGGAAAAAAAAAAATCAGGGAAAAATTCCTGCCTGGGAGGGACTGGTGCAGAATTCCCAGAAAATTCCCTGTGGCTGCCCCTGGATTCTTTGAATGTCCGGGGTTGGAGCAGCCTGGGATTGTGGGAAGGGGTGGGATTGGATGGGATTTAAGGTCCTTTCCCACCCAAATTCCTGGAATTCCATAAAAACACTGAAATGGAGGAAAACAGGGGTCAGTTCTTCCAGAATTTGCAGCAGGAATTGAGCTTGGCTCAATCCCAAAAATCCTTTCTCCTGTCTTTTTTTTTCCCCAGCTCCCTATTCCTGACAGCCAGAACTGGGAATATGGGGTGGGATAGAAAAGTTGGGAAGGATTCTGGGAAGAGCCTGAGAATTCCTTTGCCTGCAAGGTCATGGAATTAATCCAAGAAAAAATTTTGGGAATAAATGACCTCCAAAGGTGCGGCCTAAATTCCCCTTGGGATCTGCACCTGGGACTGAGCATCTCCGTGATTTTCCTTTGAAAAAAAAGAGCAGGAAAACCAACACGGAAAGCTGTCAGGAGCAATGGAAAGTCTGGGAATCAGCTCCGGATAAAAAATAGGTCAGGGAAGAATTCCAATTTAATTCCAACCTGAGCAGCAGGTCCAGATGGTCACGCCCGCGGCCAGGAGCTTCCCGGGGTTTGGAAATTGGGTTTGGAAACTGGGATTTGGAAATTTGGGTTAGAAATTGGGGTTTGGAAAAATTGGGGTTTGGAAAAATTGGGGTTTGGAAAAATTGGGGTTTGGAAAAATTGGGGTTTGGAAAAATTGGGGTTTGGAAATTGGGGTTGGAAATGGGGGTTTGGAAATGGGGGTTTGGAAAAATTGGGGTTTGGAAAAATTGAGGTTTGGGAATTTGGTTTGGCAATTGGGGTTTGGAAATCAGGGTTTGAAAATTGGGGCTGGAATTTGGGTTTGGAAATCAGGGTTTGAAAACTGGGTTTGGGAATCTGGGTTTGGAAAAATTTGGTTTGGAAATTGGGTTTGGAAGTTCGGCAGGAGCTAAGGAATTTTGTTGGAGCAGGGAATGGCTCCTGCTCGTGTCCTTTTCCCAGGGTTTTATGGGAATAAGGAAGGAATTTGGTGGGATTTGGGTTGGAATGATGCTCGTGGAGGGGTTTTCCTGTGGAATTCCCAGTGGGAAGCTGGGCTGGGTTGAGGTGGGATTTGGTGATCCCAGTGCAGAAGGAGAAAGGGTGGGAGCTTCCCAGGAGAATTCCAGGCTCATCCACATTTTCCTTGGAATCTGGAGCACTCGGCAGAGCTGGAACCTCCTGTTCCCTCTTGCCCTGGGAATTCTCCAGTTCGGGAAATGATTTGGGAATTCTCCAGTCTGGGAAGCGCCCCGGGAATTCTCCGGTTTGGGAGATGACTTGGGAATGCTTCAGTTTGGAAAACGCTGCGGGAATTTTCCATTCCTGGAAATGCCGTGGGAATTCTCCAGTTTGGAACATTCCGTGGGAATTTTCCAGTCTGGGAAATGCCCTGGAAATTCTGCAGGTTGGGGGATTCCATGGGAATTCTCCAGTCTGGGATGCGCTGTGGGAATTCTCCAGTCTGGGGGGATGATTCGGGAATGCTCCAGTTTGGGAGATTCCGTGGGAATTTTCCAGCCTGTGAAATGCCCTGGAAATTCTGCAGGTTGGAAAGTGCTGTGGGAATTTTCCGGTCTGGGATGTACTGTGGGAATTCGCCGGTTTGGAAAGTGCCCTGGGAATTCTCTAGTGTGGGAAATGTGGGAATTCTCCAGTCTGGGATGTGCTGTGGGAATTCTCTAGTGTGGAAAATCTGGGAATTCTCCCATTTGGGAAACGTTTTTTCCCTTTTCCCCCCCTGGGCCATTCCAGGCTCCTTCCCCACTTCCATCTGGAATTTTCCAGGATTAAAATGGAATCGTGGCCTGGAAGCGAGCAGACATTTGCACTCCTCGTGCTTTCCCATGAATATTTATTATCATGGAAGCAGCAAATCCAAACAAACCTCGGAGCGTTGATTGCGCTTCCCTTCCTCTGGCTGCCAGGAATTTTCGGGAGCCTCTGGAGCATCTCCAGGCTGGGAATTCCTCAGGGAGCTTTGGGTGTGTCCCGCTCCCCTCAGGGAGCATCCAGGCCCCTTTGGAAAACAGGGATCCGCGTTTTCCTTTGGAAAAACGGGGATCGGGCTGCTCCGAGCGGCGCTGTCATGGTAACGGACGGGATTCGTTGTGCCGGGAGAAACTCGGTAAACAGACCTGGAGTAAAGTCTGGGAAAGGTGTGGGAAGGAATATCTGGAGCTCATTGTGGGAATTGCTCCGAGTTTTTGTTCCTTTGCTGTCTCCTTCCTGGGATTTTCCCACTGGGAATTGTGAGTTCCGGAGGGTGGGATGAGGAAATATTCCATAGAGTTGGGAATCTGGGAATGTCCTGGTCCTGGATCCTGGAGTTTGGACTTGGTTTTTCTTCATCACCATCACCATCATCATCACCACCATCATCTCTCCCTTCCCAGTTTTTCCCATTGGGAATTGCAGATTCCAGAGGGTGGGATGAGGAAATATTCCATAGAACTGGAAATCTGGGAATGTCCTGGTTCTGGATCCTGGAAGTCAGGCTTGGTGGTTCTTCATCACCATCATCACCATCATCATCACCATCATCTCTCCCTTTCCGTCCCTTTTCCCCCTGGGAAATGTGGATTGAGGGGGATGGGATGAGGAAGTATTCCCTAGAACTGGGAATCTGGCAGGAGTCTGGGAATGTCCTGATTCTGGATCCTGGAGTTCGGACCTGGCGATTCTTCTTCTTCATCGCCATCATTATCACCATTGTGCTCACCCGGCCAGTTTGGAATTCCAGAATCCTGGGATCACTGAGGTTGGGAAAGAATTCCAAGGTCACTGAGTCCGAGCTGGGCCCGATCCCCACCAGAGCCCCTGAGTGCCACATCCAGGAATTCCTTGGACACCTCCAGGGATGGCAGCTCCAAAGGTCCCTGGGCAGCCCCTGCCAAAGCCTGGCCACCCTTCCCATGGAAAACGATCCCAAAAATCCAATCCCAGCCTTCCCTGGCACAGCTTGAGGCCGCTCCCTCTTGGGAAGGTCTCCAGACAGGACTTCTGCTTCCGGGATTTTTTTCCAGGGATTTTCTGTAAGGAGTGAAGGAGTTCAAAATGAAACATCTCCTGGGGATGTGTCCCATGCCTGGGTGACACCTGGCCTTGGTGGGACATCCATCCTTCCTGGTGGCCCTTGGGGACACGGATCAGTGGTGGCCTGGCAGTGGTTGGATTTCATTGTCTGAGAGAACTTTTCCAACCCCTTTGGCTCCGAAATTCCATAATTTTGGTCTGGCTTTCCCATTGGGATGTGGCTCCGATGTTCCATCATTTTGTCCGTTTTTCCCACTGGGATGGCCTTGGCAGGACATCCATCCTTGCTGGTGGCCCTTGGGGACACGGATCTGTGGTGGCCTGGCAGTGGTTGGATTTCATTGTCTGGGAGGGCTTTTCCAACTCCTTTGGCTCCAAAATTCCATAATTTTGACCCAATTTTCCCACTGGGACATCCTTGGTGACATCCATCCTTGCTGGTGGCACTTAGGGACACGGATCTGTGGTGGCCTTGCATTGGTTGGGACTGATGGCCTTGGAGGGCCTTTCCAACTCCTCTGGCTCTGAAATTCCATAATTTTGACCCAGATTTTCTCATTGGGATGTCCTTGGTGACATCCATCCTTGCTGGTGGCCCTTGGGGACACGGATCAGTGGTGGCCTGGCAGTTGTTGGTTTTCATTGTCTGACAGGGCTTTTCCAATTCCTCTGGCTCTGAAATTCCATAGTTTTGGCCCAATTTTCCCACTGGGATGGCCTTGGTGGGACATTTGTCCTTGCTGGTGACACCCGGGGGCACAGACCAGTGGTGGCCTTTGCGTTGGTTGGGTTTCCTTGTCTGACAGGGCTTTTCCAACCCCTCTGGCTCCGAAATTCCATAATTTTGTCCGGTTTTCCCATTGGGAATGGCCGGACGTGGGCGCTGAGGGCAGGGGGTGCCAACAGGATCCGTGAGGCGCCGCTGCCGGGAGAAATTCCCACACCCAGGGTTGGAACTCATCGGAGAACGAACGCCGGGCGTTGCCACGGCAACGGGAAGAGTTCCAGGAGCCTGAAATCCTCGGACTTTGAACCTCAAATATTCCTCGGGAAAATATTCCGAGCGCGGCCATGCTCTCAGCCTGGGCTGCTCCCTCCCAATTCCGGGATTTTCCTTCTCCTGGTGGCCTCGGAGCATCCTCAGGATTCGCCTCTGGAAGGTGCCATGGGAGCGGTGGCCTTGGAATGGCGGCTCTGGGAATATCCCAAGTCCAGAGGGCTTGGAATTCCCTGCTTCTTGTCCCCTTGTTCTGGCTCGGAGCAGGAGCAATCCGTGTTTTTCCCGATATTTCGGCACCAGGAATGGGCTGGATGCGGCTGATTCCGGATTTCCCACTGGATTTTGCACAGGTGCCAGGCAAATTTTAGGGATGTTAAACTTAAGGATGGGGAACGAGCTCGTTGAACAAAATATTGGAAAATCCCATTTTCCTGGAAGTTTGGAGCGCAGGGCCCCCACAGCTGAACCTCATCCCTTTCCGGAACATCCGGATCTGTTTCGTGGATCACGGAATTGTTTAGGCTGGAAAAGTCCTTTAAGACATTGAATCCAAGAATTCCCAGCACTTCCAAGGCCGCCACTGATCCACGTCCCCGAATTCCAGTTGAAATCCCTCCGGGATGGGGATTCCACTCCTGGTCCCTCGGTGGAGCCAGAGTTTGCACTTCCAGGTGGACCCAGGAGGTCACTTTTTCCTGGCATTCCCAAGGACTGGGAGGGAATTCAGGGCAGGGAGTCATTGGTGATTTATTCCACATGTTGGATATTCCCATCTTTCTCTCGGCACATCCCTGGAGCTATGGAATAAGGACTTGGAATAGGAGGAGCAGCCGGGATTTGCGGAGGTGTCGATCCCAGTGGCAGCTGGATGTGGATTGTTGGGAATTCCACTGGTTCTGGCTTGGTCCATCAGAGCTTCCTGAGATGCGACTTCCAAACCTTTTCGTGTGCTGATCCATGGTTGGATCCCATGGATTTCCAGTGCTGGGAGAGGAACTGGGAGCATGGGGAGACCATTCCCTTCTTCCCAAGCCAGCTCCACGGGAATTCCCAACCTTCTCCTCCACTTTCTTCCTTCTTTTCCCACAACCACACTCCCAACATCTAATCCTCTATTCCCATTTTTTGGGGGGTTCAGTTTCCCACCTAATCCCATATTCCCATTTTTTTAGTCCTTAGATTCCCACCTAATCCCGCATTCCCATTTTTTATTCCCAGTGCCTTTCCGAGAAACTCCCAATATTCTTCCCAAAACCCAACTCCACACCCATTCCCAGCCTTCTCCTCCACTCTCTTCCATCTTTTCTCACAACCACAGTCGCAACACCTAATCCCAGATTCCCATCTTTTTTAGTCCTTAGATTCCAAATTTATCCCATTTTCCAATTTTTTATTCTTATTTCCTTTACGAGAAACTGCCAGCCTTCTTCCCAACCCAACTCCACAGCCATTCCCAACCTTCTCCTCCACTCTCTTCCATCTTTTCCCACAACCGCACTCCCAATACCTAATCCTAAATTGCCATATCTTTTGGGGCTTAGATCCCACCTAATCCCATATTCCCATATTTTTCAGCCTGAGATTCCCACCTAATCCCACATTCCCATTTTTCTTTCCCAGTGCCTTTCTGAGAAACTCCCAGCCTTCTTCCAAAACCCAACTCCACACCCATTCCCAACCTTCTCCTCCACTCTCTTCCATCATTCCCCACAGCCACACTCCCAACGCCTTATCCCCCAATTCCCATCATTTTAGTCCTTAGATTCCCACCTAATCCCATATTCCCATCTTTTTTAGTCCTTAGATTCCCACCTAATCCCAATTCCCGCTTTTCATTCCCAGTGCCTTTCTGTGAAACTCCCAGCCTTCTTCCAAAACCCAGCTCCACACCCTCCGCTCTCTTCCATCTTCTCCCACAACTCCCAACACCTAACCCCCTATTCCCATCTTTTTAGTCCTTAGATTCCCACCTAATCCCGCATTCCCGTTTTTCATTCCCAGTGCCTTTCCGAGAAACTCCCAGCTACACCAAGCGCCGCCGGCTCCTCGGCTCTGGCGGGCTGGCGTCGCCGCGCGTCCTCCAGCGCTCGGCCAGCGACAACAACCTGAAGGCCGAGAGCCGCGCCTCGTACTCGCCGGTGCCGTCCCTGCGGAGCCTCCCGCCCCAGCTCCTGGTCCAGATGCAGGAAGCGGCCGCCGGAATCGCGGGTGGGGACGGGAGCTTGGCCAGCTCGGGCAGCGCCCGCAGCGCCCACAGCCGCTCGCCCTCGCTGCAGCGCGTGCAGGAGGAGAGGGAGGCCGAGGTGCCCTCGCTGCGCCGGAGCAGCCGCGGGAAGGCCAGGTATGGGATCGGGAATGGCATCCCGGGGAGTGGGGTGGGGTGTGGGAATGGGATCCAATGGGTTGGGTTGGAATGCGGGAGATGTCAGTGATTGGAATGGGATGCCGTGGATTGTGTTGGGGTGTCAAGGGGTTAGAGGTGGGAATGGGATGCCATGGATTGGGTTGGGGTGTGGGAGGAGCTAGAGATGGGAATGGGGTCCCAGGGATGGGGTTGGGGTGTCGAGGGGTTAGAGGTGGGAATGGGATGCCATGGACTGGGTTGGGGTGTGGGAGACGTTAGAGCTGGGAATGGATCCCATGGATTGTGTTGAGGTGTTGAGGGGTTAGAGATGGGAATGGGATGCCGTGGATTGGGTTGGGATGTGGGAGGAGCTAGAGATGGGAATGGGATGCCATGGATTGGGTTGGGGTGTGGGAGGAGCTAGAGATGGGAATGGGATGCCATGGATTGGGTTGGGATGTGGGAGGAGCTAGAGATGGGAATGGGATGCCATGGATTGGGTTGGGATGTGGGAGGAGCTAGAGATGGGAATGGGATGCCATGGATGGGGTTGGGATGTGGGAGGAGCTAGAGATGGGAATGGGATGCCATGGATTGGGTTGGGATGTGGGAGGAGCTAGAGATGGGAATGGGATGCCATGGATTGGGTTGGGATGTGGGAGGAGCTAGAGATGGGAATGGGATGCCATGGATTGGGTTGGGATGTGGGAGGAGCTAGAGATGGGAATGGGGTCCCATGGATGGGGTTGGGATGCCATGGATTGTGTTGGGGTGTCAAGGGGTTAGAGATGGGAATGGGATGCCATGGATGGGGTTGGGATGTGGGAGAGCTTAGAGCTGGGAATGGATCCCATGGATTGGATTGCGGTTTGGGAGGGATTAGTGATGGGAATGGGATCCCGGGGTTTGCATTGGAATGTGGGAGGAGCTAGAGATGGGAAAGGATCCCGTGGATTGGGGGATATGGGAGGGGTTAGAGATGGGAATGGGATCCCATGGATTGGGGGATGTGAGAGGTGCTGTATGTGGGAATGGGAACCCATGGATTGGGAGAGTGTGAAAGGAATTAGATGGAGTTAAGAATGCAATCCCATGGATTGAGGGGGTGTGGGAGGAATTAGAGCTGGGAATGGATCCCATGGATTGGATTGGGGTGTGGGACGAGTTAGATGAAGTTAGGAATGGGATCCCATGGATTGGGTTGGGATGTGGGAAGAATTAGAGCTGGGAATGTAATCCCATGAACTGGGAGAGTGTGAAAGGAATTTAAACTGGAAATGGGATCCCATGGATTGGGGGCGTGTGTGAAAGGAATTAGAGTTGGGAATAGGATCGCATGGATTGTAGGATGTGGAAGGAATTAGTGACGGGAATGGGATCCCATGGATTTGGGACTGTGGGAAGAATTAGTGATGGGAATGCCATCCCATGGACTGGGGGGATGTGGGATGGGAAGAGGGAAGAGTGGGAAAGGTTCGTCATTCCGATGAGGAGTGGTGTTATGGTGGATCAGCGGATTTTCCATGGGCTTTTCCTGCTATTCCAAGGTCAGATCCAGTTTTTCCCTGGATTGTCCCTGGGTTTTCCCTCCATCCATCCATCCATCCATCCATCCATCCATCCATCCATCCATCCATCCATCCATCCATCCATCCATCCCAGTGTCAAATTTGCTTCTTCCCGGGGTTTTCCCTCCATCCCATACTCTGATTCCATTGTTCCCCTGAGTGTTTCTCATGTTTGGATCATGGATATAATGGATTCATGGATATCATGGATATCAAGGATTACATGGATATTGTGGATATGGCAGCAGGTGGTTCTGGTGGGATTGGGAGTGAGATTGGGATTGGGATCAGGATTGGGATTGGATCTGGCATTATCCCGCTGCTCCTCATCCCTGCCAGCCATGTCCCATGGGAATGTTGGTTTGCCTGGGATTGGGAATGGTCACAGTTCTCTGATGTGTCCAGGGATTTTGGGACATCCCTGTGGTGACCCTGGGGTCCGGATTTGGATTCAGAGGATTCTGTTGGAATTGTGGAATCCTGGAATGGGAAGGATCCTAAAGCTGATCCAATTCCACCCCATTCCAAGGGCAGGGACACCTCCCACTATCCCAGGCCGCTCCAACCTGGCCTTGGAATTTGGGAAGCTTTGGTATTTGGGATGTGCCGGAGGCAGGTCCAGAGTCGGATATGGAGGCATTGGGAGGTCAAAAATAGTGTGGGATTTTAAATATTCCCAAAATTCCCCGGAGCAGCTCTGCCCAACTCCTTTTCCAAACTTCCTGAGGATTCCTGGAGCTGGCTCTGTGATTCCCAACCTTTTGCAGGGAAAATATCCTTAGGAAAGTGCATTTTTCTCTGTTATTTCCAAGTTTTGCCAGGGATAGAGGGATTGTGGAATTCATTCCATGGAATTGGGGCAGGAGAAATTCCCAGATTTGCTATCTGAACAGTTCAAGTTGGGAAGAAACCTTGGAAGTTTTAATTCCCAACGAAAACTCCTTCACTCCATGGCAAGGGATATCCATGATTACCAGAGTCCTCTCACATTTTCCTGGAAAAATCACGGAGAAAAATGGATTCTGGGGCAGGTTTTCCAGGGAATATCAGGAATATTTAGTGTTGTCACAGTTTTTTATTCAAAGGAAAGTTTTCCAGCCCCTTTCCCAGCTCCTTCCCTTCCCTTCCCTTCCCTTCCCTTCCCTTCCCTTCCCTTCCCTTCCCTTCCCTTCCCTTCCCTTCCCTTCCCTTCCCTTCCCTTCCCTTCCCTTCCCTTCCCTTCCCTTCCCTTCCCCTTCCCTTCCCTTCCCTTCCCTTCCCTTCCCTTCCCTTCCCTTCCCTTCCCTTCCCTTCCCTTCCCTTCCCTTCCCTTCCCTTCCCTTCCCTTCCCTTCCCTTCCCTTCCCTTTTCCTGCTCCAGAGCTGCGCCCAGAATTCCAGGGGATCCCTCAGCCATTCCCGGGAGCAGCAGGGCTGGTCCAGCGGAGCTTTTCCATGTGCTTTTTCCAGGTTTTAGCTGGATCCCTCCTCCCTCCCGGCCGTGACTCTGACTCATTCCCCACGTGCCGGAGCCCGGAGCCTCCGCGCTCTTCCCAGTCCCACTCCAACACCACGAGTTTCCCATCCAACTCCTCGTGCTGGGATCATCCCTCCGGATGTTTAATTCCTTACGTTCATCCCGGCCTCATTCCCAGTTTTTGGAGCCCTCTGGAGCTGGGAAGGATCTGGGATCCATCCTGGTTTTCCTGCACGGCTCCCGGTGTATCCTGGATATTCCCATTTTGGGAAGGGAGGCTCTGGAGCAGAGAATCATCCGCTGGATCTGGGAAGAGCCAGGATTTTTGGGATCAGCTCCTTTTCCCACCAATCCATGGCAATTCCCTCTGATCCCACATTTCCTCCAGTTTTCCTCATTCCCGTTTTTTTTCCCGCTCTCCTGGGCGCACAGCTGGAGTTTCCAAAATAATTCTTGGAATGCTTTAATCCCTCCTCAACATTCCCGATGCGTCCGGCCAGGCTCACCTCAAAATCCTTCCTTCATTCCTGCTGCTCATTTCCAGGTGGGAACTTCCCAAAATCTCCCTGCTTATCCCAGATTCCAGCACTTTGGAATTCCCACATCCACGGGGAAGTTTTCCCTCTCTGCTGTCAGCCAAAGGAACACCAGGAATTCCCAGCAATTCCTGGGATTTTTTTTTCCTGCTGCTGCTGGATTTAGGGAATGAAATGAATCGTGGGAATTCCCTCCATGGGCATTTCCCGGTGGTATCCAGAGGTTTGGATTTGTCCAGGAACAATTCCAGGTGTCCAGGTGGTGTTTGGAGTCAAATCCCACCCCTGGAAGTGCCCAAGGCCGAGTTGGATGGGGCTTGGAGCAACCTGGGGTAGGGAAAGGTGTCCCTGTCCATGGAGAACAATCCCGGGAATGTTGGGAAGAGATCCTGGGAATGTTGGGGAAAAGGAAACTTTAGGGAAAGGATCTTGGAAACACTGGGAGAACAATCCTGGGAATGTTGGGGAAAAGATCCTGGAAACTTTGGGGAAAGGATCCTGGGAATGCTGGGAAATTATCCTGGGAATATTGGGGAAACCATCCTGGAAACTTTAGGGAAAGGATCCTGGGAATGTTGGGAGAACAATCCTGGAAACACTGGGAAAACAATCCTGGAAATATTGGGAGAAGGATCCTGGGAATGTTGGGCAAAGGATCCCAGAAATGTTGGGAGAACAATCCTGGGAATGTTTGGGAATAATTGGGGCTGAAGTTGGATCCATGGCCACCGGCAGCTCCAGGTGCCACCCCCAGATCCCACCAGCCTGGGGAAGAGGGGCTGGAAATCCTGGGAAACAGGGTCAGAAATCCTGGAAAATGGTCAGAAATCCCGGAAAAGAGACTCAGAAATCCCGGAAAAGAAGCATCGGAAATCCTGGAAAACAGGGTTGGAAATCTCGGAAAACAGGATCAGAAATTCTGGAACCGTGTCCAAGCGCAGAGCAGGAGAATCCCAGGATGTTCCCGGAGGGAGGAATTCTCCTAAGAGCAGGAATTTTTCCTAATCCTGTGTGAAAATTCAGGAATTTTTCCCCAATATCCAACCTAGAATTCCTCTGCCACAGCTCGAGGCTGTTCCCTGGGATTTCCTGGGAGCAGATCCCAAATCCCACCTGGCTGTCACCTCCATCATGGAATTCTGGAGGGAAAAGTCCCTCCTGATCCTCCTTTTTCCAGGATGAGCTCCCCCGGCTCCCTCTGGATGCTCTTCCCAGGATTTGGGCTCCTTTCCCTGGGAAAGAGGGGTCAGGAATTCTGGAAAACAGAGCCAGAAATTCTGGGAATTCTGGGAATTCCCAAGGGAAGCGTTGTTTAAACCAATCCCAGAATCTTTCCCCTGGAATTCGCTTCTGATCGTTCCCATGAAATCCCATGGAAATTAAAACCTCCTGGATTTTTGGGACCGTTGGATGCATCAGAAGCGATTTTTGGGAATATCGTGGCGCATTCATCCACCTGGAATGGGAATTCTCTGGAGGTTTATTCCAAGTTTATTCCCGAGGAGGTTTTTCCATCCTGGAATGGGACAATTCCCAATGGAAGCACCGCCAGGTGCCCAAATCCAGAATTCCCTGGAATTCCCTGGAATCAGACATGGAGTCCCATCAATCCCACCTGGAATTCCAATGGGATGGAGGCGATCCAGGACAAAAAATTCCACGGAACGCAAAACGCAGGGCGGGAGGGAAAGCTGCTGCTCCTTCCCAGAATTCTCTTTCCCTTCGGAATCCCGTGGGAATTCCCGGCGGGAGGATGTGGGCACCGAGCGTGGAGCAATCCCAGATCCACCGGGAAGTTTGGGAATCTCACGGGCCGCTTAATCCCCGCCGTTGGATTTATCCGGCCGCCGCTTGGAAATCCGGGACGAGCTCGGGATTCACGGAGCGAGGGCCTGGAGCCTCCTGGTGCGGGGAGATAAGAGGGATTGAAGGGAAAACTCCGCTGGAAAAACGCCCGGGAATTTGCTCCCGTGGAAAACATCCAACCCCAGCCGGGCAGCTTCTCTCCCGGAATTTTTTACTCATGGAATTTTTTTGCCGATGGAATTTTTTTTTGCGCATGGAATTTTTCTCCTGGTGGAATTTTTTTTCCTCCATGGAATTTTTCTCCCCATGGAAATTTTTTTCCTCATGGAATTTTTCTCCCCATGGAAAGCGGGGTCAGGCCTTGGCAGGGGCTGCCCGGGGAGGTTTGGAGCGCCCATCCCTGGAGGTGCCCAAGGAATTCCTGGAATTCCGCTCAGGGCTCTGCTGAGGGGGCTCAGGATGGGCTCGGTGACCTTGGGATTCCTTCCCAAGCTCTGGAATTCTGGGATTCGTGGTGGAAGCCGAGCTCTTCCCACGCTTCCCCCGGGAATTCCTGGGGCTCTGCCCGCCAGGAGAGAGATGGGAGCGGAGCTGGGAAAGGAGGGAAAATTCCGGAAGGAGCAGGGAAAGGGCTCGGCCCGGGGCACAGGAGGAGGGCACGGGGTGGCACTGGTGACAGGGATGGCACGGGTGGCACTGAGGCACAGGTGGCACAGGTGACAGTGGGGCACAGGGATGGCACCAGTGGCGCTGGGGCACAGGGTGACACAGGTGACAATGGCGTACAGGGGTGGCACAGGTGACAGTGGCACAAAGTGTCACTGTGGGTGGCAGTGGGCACAGGAATGGCACAGGTGACAATGGCACCCAGGGATGGCACCAGTGGCACTGGGGCACAGGGTGACACAGGTGACAATGGCATGCAGGGTGGCACAAGTGACAGTGGCACAGTGCTGTGGGTGGCAGAGGGGCACAGGGTGGTGCAGGTGACACTGGGGCACAGGGTGGCATAGGTGGCACAGGTGGCACAACTGGTGGTGGCACCCAGTGTCACTGTGGGTGGCAGTGGGGCACAGAGTGGCAGAGGGGACAGTGGCACCCAGGGATGGCACCAGTAGCACTGGGGCACAGAGTGGCACAGGTGACAGTGGGGCACAGGGTGGCACAGCTGGCAGTGGGGTGCTGGTTGGCACAGGTGACAGTGGCATCCAGGGATGGCACCAGTGGCACTGGGACACGGGTGGCACAGGCTGGCAGGGGTGACAGCAGCACAAAGTGTCACTGTGGGTGGCAGTGGTAGCAGATTGTCACAACTGGCAGTGGGCCACAGGGTGGGACAGGTGGCACTGAAGCACAGGGGTGGCACAGGCTGGCACAGGTGACAATGGCATCCAGGGATGACACCAGTGGCACTGGGGCACAGGCTGGCACAGGTGACAGTGGCACCCAGTGTCCCTGCAGGTGGCAGTGGGCACAGGTGGCGGAGGGGACAGTGGCACCCCCGGGTGGCACCGGTGTCGCTGTGTCTGGGCGGGGCTCTGCCCCCTCAGGGACGCTCCCGGAACATTCCCGGCATTCCCGCAATCCCGCAATTTCCTGCATTCCCGCAATTCCCGCAATTCCCGCAATTCCCGCATTCCCGCGATCCCTCAATCCCCGCAATTCCCGCATTCTCGCAATTCCTGCATTCCCAAAATCCCTGAAATTCGTGCAATTCCCGCAGTTACGCTGCAATAACTTCTGGGGGTGGGGGCAAATATGGAATTGGGGTGGAAAAATGTGGAATTGTGGGGGCAAATGTGCAACTGGGGGCACGGGGTGGGGGCACTGCGGGCACCCCTGAACCGGGAATGGGAACCGGAGACTCCCAGGCCGGGAATGGGAACCCAGAACGGGAACTGGGAGTGGGAACTGGGGACCCTCCGTCCTTCCCTCCCTCCTGTTCCCATCCTTCCCTCCATCCCTGTCCCTCCATCGCTGTCCCTGCTCCCTCCTCCCTGTGTCCTCCCCGCCCCGGAGCCGCCCCCTTTGCTGCCCCCATCCCCATCCCAACCCCGATCCACCCTCGATCCCACTCGTGTGATCCCACCCTCATCCCAATCTTGTTCCCACACCCGATCCCATTCCCACTCCCACTCCTGTTCCCACTCCCATTCCCTCTCCTACTCCTGCTTGCATTTCCACTCTTACACTCATTCCCATTTCCACTCCCATGCCCAATCCCACACCCATTTCCACACCCCTTCCCATTCCCAATCCCACACCCAATCCCATTCCCACACCCATTCCCATTCCCATTCCCAATCCCATTCCCAATCCCATTCCCATTCCCAATCCCACACCCATTCCCATTCCCACACCCATTCCCAATCCCAATCCCACACCCAATCCCACACCCATTCCCATTCCCACACCCATTCCCATTCCCACATCCATTCCCATTCCCGCTCCCGCTCCCGCTCCCGCCCCGGTTCCCTCCGCGGGGCAGCGCCGGCAGCGGCCGCCAGGGGGCGACTCCGGGCGGGCCCCGCCGGGACCGGGACCGGGACCGGGACCGGGATCAAGAGCGGGATCGGGATCGGGAGCGGGATCGGTCCCGGGATGGCTGTGGCACGGTCCCACACCCATTCCCACTCCCACTCCCACACGGGACTGCGGGTGGTGCTCGACAGTCCCGGGATCGGTTCCGGGAGCGGGGTCGGTATCAGGAGCGGGCTCGGGACGGGGATCCGGGATCGGCATCAGGAGCGGGAGCGGCATCGGGATCCAGGAGCGGGAGCGGGAGCGGCCCCGGGATCAGGAGCGGGAGCGGGGTCGGGACCGCGCCGGCAGCGGGGGGCGGCGGCGGCGGCGGCGGGAGCGGGGGCGGCCGGTCCGGCGGCGTCCCCGCCCGCCGGGGAGGAGCCGCGGGCTCCGGCCCCACCTGCCCCGGGCCATGGTGCGCCGGAGGGAGCGGAGCGGAGCGCGGGGCGGGCGGCGCCGCTGCGCCATGGAGCCGGCGGTGGCGGGCGGCGGCCGCCCCGCAGCCGGTGCCGCTCCAGCCTCCGCCGCTGCCCGCGCCCGGGCGGCGCCGCCGGGGCCGCGCTGAGCCCCGCGGGGCCCCCGGCCATGGCGCAGCCCGCGGGGCGCGGCGGGGCGAGCCGCGAGCTGCCGGGCATCAGCACCGTAACCTACGTGTTCGTTTACAGCCCCGCCGGCCCCGCCGGGCCCCCGCCGGCCCCGGCGCCGAGCCCGCGCCCCACGCCGCGCCCGCCCCGCTGCGCGGGCCCAAGCGGAAGCTTTACAGCGCCGTGCCCGGCCGCAAGTTCATCGTGGTGAAGAGCTACGCGCCGCAGGGCGATGGCGAGATCCAGCTCAACCGCGGCGAGGCCGTCAAGGGTGAGCGGGGACACCGGGACGGCGGCGGGGACAGCGGGACGGCGGCGGGGAGCGGCCGGGGAGGGCGGGAGGAGCGGCGGGAGCTGCCCCCGGTGCTGGATGCGGCAGTGGCGGGGCCGCGGCTGGGATGGATGGATGGATAGATGGATGGGATGGATGGGATGGGAGCGCTCAGGTGTGGGGTGGAGGGATTGGGGTGTCCTGCCCACCTGTGGGGCTGCGGTGCCTGGGGATCGCTGCACAGGTGCGGGGCTGCACAACTGTGGGGTCTGCAGGCTGCTTGTGGGGTTGCAGATTTGGGCATGCCCAGCCCACCTGTGGGGCTGCAGGGCTGTGGGGTCTCCAGGCGGTTGTGGGGTGTCCTGCCCACCTGTGGGGCTGCAGAGCTTTGGGATCCCCTGTGCAGGTGGGGCTGCAGAGCTGTGGGGTCTGCGGGCTGCTTGTGGGGCTGCAGGGCCTCGGGGTGTTCCAGTCTGCTTGTGGGGTCTCCAGCTGGTTGGGTTGCAGCTTTGTGGGGTCTCCAACGCACCTGTGGGGCTGGAGCTTTTGGGATGCTGAGCCCACCTGTGGGGCTGCAGAACTCTGGGGTCTCCGGTCTGGTTGTGGGGCTGCAGCACTGTGGGGTGTCCAGTCTGGTTGTGGGGCTGCAGCTTTTGGGGTCTCCAGCCCGGCTGTGGGGCTGCAGCTCTGTGGGGTCCCCCGGTTGGTTTTGGGGCTGCAGCTCTGTGGGGTGTCCAGCTCAGCTGGGTGGTCTCCAGCCCAGTTATGGGGCTGCAGTTTTATGGGGTGTGCAGTCTGCTTGTGGGGCTGCAGCTCCGTGGTGCTTCCAGAGTGGCTGTGGGGTCCCCAGCCTGATTTTGGGGTCCCCAGTCTGGTTTTGGGGCCACAGCTCTGTGGGGTCTCCAGTCCTGTTGTGAGGTTTTGGGGTCCCCGTCCTGGTTTTAGGGTCCCCAGTCCTGTTGTGGGGTCCCCGGCCTGGTTTTGGGGCTGCAGCTTTGTGGGGTGTCCAGTCCTGTTGTGCTGTTTTGGGGTCCCCATCCCCGTTTTGGGGTCCCCATCCCCGTTTTGGGGTCCCCAATCTTGTTTTGGGGTCCCCTTACCAATTTTGGGGCCGCAGTTCTGTGGGGTCCCCAATCCCGATATTGGGGTCCCCAGTCCCGGTTTTGGGGTCCCCATTCTGGTTTTGGGTCCCCATCCCGGTTTTGGGGTCCCCACTCCTGCTTTTGGGGTCCCCCTCCCGGTTTTAGGGCTGGAACTCTGTGGGGTCCCCATCCTGTTTTTGGGGTCCCTAGTCCCAGTTTTGGGTCTGGAGCTTTGTGGGGTCCCCAGTCCCGATTTTGGGGTCCCCATCCCGGTTTTGTGATCCCCAGTCCTGTTTTGGGGTCCCCATGCTGGTTTTGGGTTCCCAACCCCGGTTTTGGGGTTCCCTCGCCCATTCCGGCTTTTCCCGGCTCCGCTTCCCGAGCTGCAGCGGGAGCCGGGAAATTCTCATGGATAACGGCAGGGGAAAGAATTCATGGATAATGGCAGGGAAAAAAATTCATGGATAACGGCAGGGGAAAAAAAATTCATGGATAACGGCAGGGGAATTTTCATGGATAAACCCGGGGAAATTCTCCTGGATAATGCCGGGGGAATTTTCCTGGATAACGGCAGCGCTGCCGTGGGGTTGGGCTGGGAGTTCTGCTGGGAGCTCGCAATTCCAGCTGCCGGCTTCCCGAGGAAGGGAATTCCCTGCCAGCCGGAGAATTCCAGAGTTTTTCCCCCCCGACTCTGGAAAGTTTCGGGAGCTTCTCCTGCTCTCCCTCCTCCGCGATTTTTTGGCGGATTCCTGGCACGACGCGGGGCTGGAGCCTCTGGAATGACGGGAGACCGGGAATATTCCCAGCTTGGAATTGCGGCTCCCACATTCCCGCCGCCCTTCCCATGGATTTGTCTTCCCTGCGAGGAGCGGGAGCCGGCGGGGAGGGGGGATGCTGTGCTGAGGAATTCCTGTGGATTCCTTGGAATTCCGAGGGTTTCACGTGGGATTTCGGCATTCCTGGCGTGCAGGTGCGGAATTCCAGGATCCGGGAAGGATTCCTGGGATGTGAAATGCCTTTCCCGATGTTTCCCCCCCCACCACCACCTCCCTTTTCCCTGTTTTTTCCTCGTGCTGCCGTGGAGTGGGTGGCCCTGGAGCCGCTGCCACAAAAATCCTTGGGATTCGCTTCTCCATCCCAAAATTCCTGGCGCGTGTGATCTCCGGGGAAAAACAACCCGTGGGAAGAGGGAGGAGGAGGATGTGGAGTGACCCCTGGGAGCGGGAACCGCTTCCCGCTGGATATTCCCGGAGTTCGGGAGGATGAGGGGCTCAAAACCAATCCCTTCCCTCATGGAATCGCTCCAGGAGAGGCTGATCCGTGGATTTTTGGGAATCTTGGCAGCTCCGGAACGGCGCTGCTTTGTCACGTTCCGTGGATTCGGGACAATCCCGGAGCTCGGGGGATGGCCGGGAATGTCGGGAGAGGCTGGAACGGGAGGAATTCCGGCCGAGGGAGCTCTCCAGGGTTCTGGAATGGTGCGGGGCGAGGGATGGTGGAGATTCCTGGGAATGGGAATGCTGGGAATGGAGCTGGAAGCATGGGAAAGGGTTTGGGAATGAAAGGGATTGCTGGATGAGGACGGGAAGCTGGAATTTCGGGAATTCCGGCCAAGGGGCAGCCTGGGAATCTCCAGGATCCTGGAATGATTGGTGGGATGATGGAGCTCATCCCTATCCATGAGATCATTCCCATCCCGTTCCAAGGGCAGGGAAATTCCCACCATCCCAGGCTGCTCCAACCTTTCCTTGGGCATTCCAGGGATGCAGGGGCAGCCCCAGCTGCTCTGGGAATTCCAGCCCAGCCAGGAATTCCTAATTCCCAAAATCCCACCCCAATCTCCCTTTTCCCAGTGGGAAGCCATTCCCGGTGTCATATCCTTCCATTCCTTTCCCAAATTTCAGCTCTCCTGGAGCCCCTGCAATGTGCTGGAAGCTCTCCCTGGATCCTTCCCTTCTCCAGGAGAACATTCCCAATTCTCCCAGCTTTTCCTCCCAGCTCCATCCCTTGAATCCTCCCGGTGCCTCCTCTGGATTTGCTCCAACAGCTCCGTGTCCTTCCCAGGATAATTCCCAATCCCATATTCCCGTTTTTCCACCACATTTCCCAGGCTCAGCTCATTCCTGTGGCTTCTCCGGGGCTCGGAATTCCTGGGAATTTTTTCCTTCATCCTAAGGTCAGGGATTTCTCCTGCTGCTCCTGGTTTTCCCTCTGGGAAGGTCGTTTGGGAAGGGCTGGGATGAAGCCAGGATGCAGCTGGTTCCCGGTTGGAAAATTATCCGAGCCCTCGGGAATGCCATCTGTCCCAAATCCCGGTTTTTTCCCGGGGTAAATTCCTTCATTTCAGGTCAGGCCGGGATTTTTCCATTGGGATTTTCGGGATTTCAGGTCACCAGGAAAAGTTTTGTGGAATTTTCGGAGCCGCTCCGCTCTGAACTTCCCCAAATCCAAATTTCCTGACTGGAAATCCAAGGAAAAATTCTCTGCAGTATACGGGGGGGAAACAAAAAATCGGGATTTAGGGATGGCTTGGTGGGATGGCCTCAGGATTTTTGGGATTTTGTTGGACAAGGGTTCGGAATTGTGGCTGCTCCATCCCTGGAGATGTCCGAGACCAGTTTGGAGCAACCTGGGAATGTGGGAATTGGAACGGGGTGATCCCAAAGATCCTTCCCACCCAAGCCATTCCAGAATCCCAGGAATTCTTGGCTCCACCTCCCATCCAGGTGGAGGAATCTTGCTCGGGATTGAAAAATTCCCAACTTTTCCCGTGCTTTGCTTTTCCTTCAGCATCGATTTTTGCCAGGGAAGATCCCTGTTCCCAAATTTCCTTATCCGCAGGGAAGCTGGACAGGGCAATTCCCAGATTTTTTTATTCCCTACCTCCCTGTTTTTAATGGAATTTTTTCCTTATCTGGAGGAGACCAAGAATTCCCGTGGTGTTCCTTGGTCGGGATCCATTGGAGTCATCCCAGAGTTTCTGAAATTCCCAAAAACCGAGATTTTCCAAATGTGTGGATGGAAATCCATCGGAAAATCATGGAAATACCCAGGATGAGGCTGGCTGGGTTATTCCAGAAAATTCCCATAAAATTGACTTTCATTCCTGGCATCTGGGAGAACATTGGGAATTCTTATCAGTTATCCCTGGAAAAATCCTTGGGGATAAGAGGGGGAGATCCCATCAAAACTCAGAATTTTGGGGCAGAATTCCCACATTTCCTGTTTTTTTCCCCTTCGTGTATTTGAACAGAATTCCCACAATTCCTGCTTTTTTCTCTCAATTTTTTTGGGACAGAATTCCCACAATTCCTGTTTTTTTCTCCCAGTATCCCAAACCTGGGCTGGGATTTGTGGGCTCGGCTCTGGAGCTGGATCCAAATCCATGAAAATTCTTTTGGGATTGATCGGCACAGGAATTCCCGAGGTTTTCCTCTGATTTCCAGGTTGATCCCGATGAATTTTCCTTGGATCTTGGTTTCCTTTGGAACAAAGGGAGAGCGGAGCCTCTGGAATGGGATCCATTTTCCCACTTGGATGAGTTGGAAAACTCTGCCTTGGCACCAAAATCCTTCCCTTAGTTCATTCCCAAAGACGGAATTCTGGGAATTCCAGAATTTAAAAATAAAAAAGGAAAAATATTTTTAAAAAATATTTTTCCTGGAATTCTCGGGAAGAGCCTCCGTTATAAATCCAGTTTTCCAGGCCAAGGCTTTTCAGATCCCTGGGATAATTTAATGGATCTTTTTGGGAATCCGATTTTTGGGATCAGCGGCTGGAGCAGGAAATGCTCCCGGTGGCAAAAAATGTTGGACACAGAAATCTTAAATTGAGCGGGAAAATTCCCAGAATTTTCCAAAAGAAACAAAATTCCCTCTCTTTAACGTTTTAAGGAATAATTTTAAGGATTCGTTTTGGTGTTCCTGCATTTCCTGGAGTTTTCCTGGATTTGAATCCCAGAATTTAGTCCTGGAATGTTGCTTTCCTCCATCCTCTGGAAAAATCTCCTTGTGCTTCCCCTTTCCCATGGGAATTCCGTTGGGAATCCCTAAATTATGGGATATTCCTAGAAAAACCAAGGTGGCACCTCAGGAATGGAAATCTCGTTGGTTTTTTGGGAATAATTTCAGGATTTTCCTGGGAATTCCAGATGGATTTGCTCCCTCCTTGGCTCCAGACAATCCTGGGAATTGTTATTCCCACCCGGAATTCCAACCCATAAATGGGGGGCTCCGAGTGACCCCCAAATTCCCAGCTGGAATTTGGGAAGTGCCTGGGTGGAAGTGAAGAAACCCGGGAGATATTCCCGTCGGGAATATTCCAGCGTCGCGCCGGGCTGGCGGCCGGCCCCAATTCCAATCCCAAAATTAGAAAAATTCCTCATTAATTCCACTCTGCATCCTGGTGACCTCGGAGCTGCCCCAGTTTTGCGGCGCGACCCAAAATCGGCGGGAAAATTCCAGAGGGAGTCGAGTTCCCGCAGGATTGGAGGTGACGGAACGTTCCGGGCTGGGAAAAGCCGGGAATTCGGGAAGAGCGGCCGTGGCACCGTTGGGTTTTCACGGATCAGCTTCCTCGGGATCTTGGCTGGAATTTTGGCCGCGTTTGGGATCTTGGGTTCAAAGGGGAGGCTCAGGGTTGGATTTGGGGTTCGACCAAATTCGGGGTTGGATGGATTGTCCGTGGTCTGACCTGGAATTCCAAGGAAATTTGGGGGTTTTTTTGGGGATTGGAGGGGTTGTCCATGGTCTGACCTGGAATTCCGACCAAACCTGGGATCTTTTGTTGGGATTTCGGGACCTGTCTGTGTTCCTGATCTGGAATTTCCCAAAATTTGGTACCTCGGGTTGGGGTTTAGGGATTTTCCAAGGTCCTGACCTGGAATTCCAACCAAATTTGGGATCTTGGGTCGGGTTTCTTGGGATTGTCCATGTTCTGGCCTGACTGAGGAGTCCACGCTTCCCTGGATGACATTCCAGGGGATAATTCCAGGGATTTAGCTGGAGGCCATTCCCATGTTTCATTTCCACATTGTTCTGCTTCGACCTCTGCACATTTTCCATGTTTTTTCTCTCTCTTTTCCATTTTTTTTTCCTTTTCTATTTTCCATGGGTTTTTTTTCTCTTTTCCATTCCCATCCATGCTCCAGACCAGCAGCTCCGTGAAGTAGGTAACTATGGAATTTTTCCTTGGAATTTTTTTTTCCCCCTTCCCAGCTTTATCCTTTTTCCCCGCATTTTTTCCTCGCTGTGGCCTCCAAGTGTGGGCAGTTTTCCAGGATTTTTGGAGCTCGGCTTTTCCCGGTTTTCCCTCCACTCCTGCTGTTTATTCCAGATGGGATCGGGGGGCAGAGGGATCTTCCTCTCCCATCCCGGTTTTCCTGCACTTCCCAAAGTTTCCCTGTCCTTGTGAGTCCTGAAATTCCCAGAATTCCCAGAAAACTGGGAGTCACTTTCTGGGAAAATTCTGGAATGGGAGCTGTGGGTGAAGAGCTGGTGGGGGGAATTGTGGATTGGGAATTCTGAAGGAGGAATTCCATGGGAATTCCTACTGCTCAGGGATTCGGGATGCCGGGACGCAATTCCCAGTGCTCTCAAAATGGCTTTGGAATTTCCGATGCCAGGAAAACCCATCCCCTCCTGGTGATGCTGGAAATCGGATCCTGGATCCAGAGATGGGGGAGCATCCAATGGGCTGGAGCTGATCCCAAAAAATTCCCTTGGATATCCCAAGGTTTCCATGAGCTCCCGTCGCTCCTCTGCTGCCATATCCATGGAAAACCCCATGGAAAACCCCATGGAAAACGCTCTTTTTCCGCCGTTTGCCACCGGCTCCAGGCGGATTCCAATTCCCAGGAAAATCCCACCCGACTGGAGCTGGGATCAGCCGGATTTAAACCTGGGATTTGCCGTTCCCAGCAAATTTTCCCTCCTGGAATTTTCTCTCCAATTCACGCGGATTAAGCCCGGGAATGCCGTTGGAATTGGGAATTCCAGGTGCCACAGAACTCCTGAGGGAGCAGGGGGTGGGAAAACAGGGAACGGCCTCAGGTTGGGCCAGGGGAGGCTCAGTTTGGATATCTGGGAATTTTTCCATGGAAAAGGGTGGTCAGGCCTTACCCAGGGAGGTTTGGAGCCACCGTTCCTGGAGGAATTCCAAGGAATTCCTGGATGTTGAGCTGGGAATAAGGTGGGATTTGATAACCCAGGAGGGCTTTTCCAAGGTCAGGAATTCCAGGATTTCGGGGTTTAATCCTGGATTTTCCCAAGGGCTGGGAAGTGCCGTGTCATGCTCTGCTCCGACTGCAGAGGCTGCTCAGAAATCCTGGAATTTCCATGGGAAAATAAAACCTCCAGGAGCAAAACGTCCACAGGTTTTTAGGGAAAAGGTGATGTCATCGCCCTTTTCCCTGTTTTCCACCAGGATCCGCTTGGAGCTGCCAATTCCAAGTAGGATCCATAATTTTTTCCTGGAATTCAGATCAATCCACGGAAATCGGAACAATCCCAAATGATCCAGTGGGAATCCGGTGTCGGCATTCCCGTAGAAAAGCTTGGAGAAGGAATTTTCCCACCTCCTGCTGCATGATAATGAAAAATCAGGGAAAATCCAGGAATGTTCCCTGGGAAACTGGGGGTTTTCCATGAGTTTTGGGGAATGTGGATCCAGGTTTTCAGTGAGTTTTCAGGGATGTGGATCCAGGTTTTCCGTGGTTTTTGGGGAATGCGGGTCCATGTTTTCCATGGTTTTTAGGGAGGTGGATCCAGGTTTTCCAGGATTTTCAAGGGCTGTGGATCCAGGTTTTTCCGTGGGTTTTTAGGTCTGTGGATCCAAGTTTTTCCATGAGTTTTTGGGATGGTTCTGCCCTTTGTGCCGCATTCCGAGCGGGATGGGCGCATCCCAATCCCTGCCCACATTCCCAGGGCTCTCCTGCTGGATTCTCTGGGAGTTCTGGCCAGGATCCAGCATTCCCAGGGCTTCCCATGGAGCTCCTCATCCTGCCAGGAATTCCGGGAATTCCTTCCCTCAGGACGCTGAGGACTCCGTCTCCCTGGGATTTTTCAGGATGGGGAATTCTCAAATCCCACTGTTTTCCAGCTGGGAATTCCGCCAGGGAGTGATACCCAAATATTTCTGAATCCCTGCTTACAGGGCAGGGATTTGATCCCAAATTTTTCCCGGAGTTCGGGTGGGAATTAAGAAAATCCCCTCCGGCTGGAATAACATGCAAAACATTTCCTAGGCCGGATTATCCGAGGAATTTCCGCCTCTGGAATGGCGCTAATCCCTCAAACAATTCCTGTGGATTCCAAAGGGATTCCCTGAACTCCCGGGGCTCCTCCTCCTCCTCCTCTTCCTCGGGAAAAGCTTGGAGCAGCCTGGCAGCCGGGCCGGGTTTCCTTGGATCCCTGACTCCTTTCCCATCCATGTTTTCCGTGGGCACGGGTGTGAGACGGCTCCGGCTGCTCTTCCCTCTTCTCCGGAGCTCGGGAATGCTGAGCCAGGAAAGCTCCCGGAAAAAAGCTGGGAAACATCTGAGGAATAAACACTGGGAGAAGGCGCTGGAGCCAGGCGGGGAAAACTGGGAATGTTCCCCAGGAGAAGGGAGGGATCCAGGGAGAGCTTCCAGCACATTCCAGGGCCTGCAGGGGCTCCAGGAGAGCTGCAGAGGGACTGTTCTGTGCTCCAGCATTCCCGAGGCTCGGGAATTTCTGTTTCCAGTTGGAAATGGGCTTTTCCCAGGATTTCCCCCTGGGATTGGCGCCTCATTCCCACTTTTCCCTCCTGGACCCCTCAGCCAGAATTCCCTGGATTTGCCTGTCCAGATCCAGCAATTCCAGGATCCCGCTGCTCTCCCAGTGCCAAGAGATTGCAGGAAAAGGGAATTTCTCCCTGGTTTTCCTATGGAATGTGCTCAGCATTCCAGCTTTTTTTTTTGTTTTCCCTCCTTTTGTTCCCTGGGATGCTCCCATCATCATTCCCGGGTTACGGAAAAGAGGGAATAGCAGGAAAAGGAACATTCCAGCACAATCCCTCCTGGCTTTGGTCCCTTTGGATCCTTCCCAGCTCCGGCCATTCCAGGATTTTCTGACCTCTGGCCCTTGCCAGGTGGGATTTGAGGGATATCCATGCTTGGGAATTTCACGGGAATCTGCTGAATCCAGGTGCCTTTGGATCTCCCCGATCCCCCCGGAATCCTCCCTGTATTCCCAACATCCTGGAATTGGCTCCCTGAGGAATCCAGGATCCATGGGATACAGGGACAGTTTTCCTTATCCCGTGGCTGTGCCAGGAGCTGGAATTCCCTGGATCCTCGTGGATTTGGATGGGATTGATTCCAGTTTTTGGGAATGGGGCCTTTGTAAATATTCCAAATATTCCTGCTTCTTATCTTTAAGGGCCATTCCAGGGCCACATTCCCTTGGGAATTCTGGCTCCCACCCCACTGGAGCTGCCAGGAATTCCTTGGGATAAAGGAAAAGTGACTGGGAATTTGGGAAAGATGAATTGTGCTGGGATTCATCCCAGTTTTTCAGGCAGGATCAGCTCTGGGAAGCTTGACAGGGAATTCTGGGGGGTAAAGGCTGGCAAATCCTGGAATTCCAGCCCATGGAAAACCTCGGTATTCCCACTGTGGGAATCCCTCTCTGTGTGGGATTCAGGCCCTTGGGAATAGGGAAGGGAAATGGGAATGAGGAAGGGAGAGGAAATCCTGGATCATGGGAAGGATCTGAAACCTTTGGATCAGCAAATCCCATTCCCAAGCTCCTTCCTGCCCCCCCAGTCCCGAAATTCTGCTGAGGCCAAAAATTCCTCAGGAACATTTTCCCGGCTCCGTCCGTTCCCTCCCTTTCCCGTTCCCTTTGATTGCCGCTATTTTTTCCAAGGAATGCTTGATTAGAGCCGGAACGACGGGATAATGACGGGAATCAAAGCCGGATCCGTTCCCAAATCAGCTCCGCACCTGGAGCCGGCAGAGTGGGAACGGCTCCGGTGCTGATTCCCAGTGCTGATTCCTGGATCCATCCGATCCATCCAGAGCCATTCTCCGTGCTGATTCCCAGATCCATCTGGATCTATTCCCAGTGCTGATTCCCAGATCCCTCAGATCCACCCAGAACATTCCGGCCCTGATCAATCTTTCTGCCTCTGCTGACCCAGTGCTGATTCCTGGATCCATCCGATCCATCCAGAGCCATTCTCCGTGCTGATTCCCAGATCCATCTGGATCTATTCCCAGTGCTGATTCCCAGATCCCTCAGATCCACCCAGAACATTCCCGCCGCTGATTCCCAGATCCATCCGGAGCTGTTCTGGCTCCTGCTGCTGATTCCCAGTGCTGATTCCTGGATCTATTGGATCCACCCAGAGCCATTCCCAGTCCTGATTCCCAGATCCATCTGGATCTATGCCCAGTGCTGATTCCTGGATCCATCCAGGGCCATTCCATCTCTCAGTGCTGATTCCCAGATCCATTGGATCCATCTGGAGCCATTCCAGTGGCTGATTCCCAGATCCATTGGATCCATCCAGAGCCATTTCCAGTGCTGATTCCCGGATCCATTGGATCCATTCCCGAGGCTGATTCCCAGATCCACCCAGATCCATTCCTGGTGCTGATTTCTGGATCCATTGGATCCATCCGGAGCCCTTCCATCTCCCACTGCTGATTCCCAGATCCATTGGATCCATTCCCAGCCCTCATTCCATACACAGAACGTGGATTCCCTGCGGAAATCCCCGCTGGAATTCCAGGCTGGTCCAGGGCCTGCGGGATGAGGATGGGGAGCGTTGGAAGAGAGGAGCAAAAATTGGGAATGGCTGCGGGAGGGAAGGAGAATCCAGGGAATGAAGGATGGGAAAAGAGGGAGTGGCCCGGAGGGGAGATTTTCATTGGATTTTGGGAATATTTTTCCATGGAAAAGGGGGTCAGGCTTTGGAAGGGGCTTCCCAGGGATGTTTGGAGTGAAACCCCAGATCCCAAAATTCCTTCCTGGGAGGCCGGAATTCCAAAGGGCTCCAAAGCAGGAATTTTCCAGGGGAAGTTGTTGGGAGCAGAGCAGAGCAGTGGGAATTGAGCAAAATCCAGGATTTGGGATCATTCCAAGGCCTGACAGCACCGGAACCCTTGGAGAGATGGAAAATTTGCATCCCAAAAAAAAAAACCCTGGAGGAGCCTGAAAGGATTTTGCTGTTTGGCTTTTCCTTGGATTTGTTTTTCCTTGGATGCCTCCAGGCAGGACTTAATTCCTGGATCCTTCTGGGAATTCTTTGGGATGGATGGAGCAGGGCTGGATTTCCGGATGCCTGAAGAAATTTGGGATTAGCTCTGATGGATCCGCGGGAATTGGAGCTGGGATAAAGCTGGGAAGGGTCAGGAGAAATGTGGGAAACGGGGCAGCAAATCCCACAGGAATTCCAAGGGTTTTTTCCTTTTATGGAATCCTGGGATGGTTTGGTGGGGAAGTGTCCAAAGCTTGGAGCCCCCTGGGATCACGGGAGCTTTCCCTGCCCTTGGAATGAGATGGGATTTGAGGTCCCTTCCCACCCAAACCACTCCAGGATTCCGTAAAATCGGCAGAAGTTTGGGATCCAGCCAACCTCAGCCTTCGGATCGGGATCTGCTCCAGGGAATGAGCCCCGGGAAAAGAGGGAGCGGCCTCAGCCTGGGCCAGGGGAGGTTGGGATTGGATTTTTGGGAATTTTTCCATGGAAAGCGGGGTCAGGCCTTGGCAGGCGCTGCCCAGGGAGCTTTGGAGTCGCCATCCCTGGAGGTCTCCAAGGAATTCCTGGAATTCCACTCAGGGCTGGGATCAGGCCCAGTTCGGACTCAGTGATCCAGGAGGGCTTTTCCAGCCTCTGGAATTCTGGGATCTGGACACTCCAGAGAGAATTCACAGGAATGTGCTGCTGGGATTTGGGGATCTGGAGCGGCACAATTTGGGAATTTGGACATCCAGAGTGGGAAAATTCAGGAATTCAGGCACCCGGACTGGGAAAATTTGGAATTAAGGCGTTTAGAGTGGGGCAGTTTGGGAATTTTGGATTTCAGTCATCTAGAGGGGGAAATTTGGGAATTTCAGCATCCAGAGTGGGAAAATTTGGTCTTTTGGGTGTCCAGGGTGGGACAATTTGGGAATTTGGGTATCCAGAGTGTGAAAAATCAGGAATTGGGTGTCCAGAGCGGGAAAATTTGGGATTTGGTCATGAGTGAGATAGTTTGGTAATTTGGGGATCCAGACTGGGAAAAGTTGGGAATGGGGCATCCAGAGTGAGAAAAATCAGGAATCTGGAATTCTATGCATCCAGAGCGGCACAATTTGGGAATTCAGGCATCCAGAGTGGGAAGACCCAGCAATTCCGGATTTTCCAAAGGAACTTCACCCGCGAAAAACTCCACATTCCTCAGCTTCCCTCTGGCTTCGCTTTTCCCAGATTCCCACAGTGCCTGCTCCACCCCGAGCCCCCTTTTCCCGGGATTCCCCCCCTGACTGCCGATCCCTGTTTTCCGCAGTGCTGAGCATCGGCGAGGGCGGATTCTGGGAAGGCTCCGTGAAGGGCAGGAGCGGCTGGTTCCCGGCGGAATGCGTGGAGGAGGTGCAGATGCGCCAGTACGACTCCAGGCAAGGTCGGTACCCCGGAATTCCCGACAGAATTCCCCACGGAATCACCGGAGCGCTCCTTCTGGGCAGTGGGAGTGGAGGGAATTGTATCCCAAGGGATCTGTTCTGGTCATGGATTCCTCATCAGGGGAATGGAGAGTTTGGGGTGATGGAGGGGTGGGAGCAGAGGGAAAACTGGGAAAATTGGGAGTGGTTATTTGGAGAAGGTCGGTATCCCTGAATTCCGGATGCAATTCCCAATGGAATCACCAGAGCGCTCCTTTGGTGGCTGGGGGGGTGGAGGGAATTTTGGGAGTTATATCCCAAGGGATCAATTCCAATCATGGATCTATCATCAGGGAATGGAGAGTTTGGGATTGGTTGGGATGGGAGCAGATGGAAAACTGGGAAAATTGGGATTGCTCAGTTGGAGAAGGTGGGTATCCCCGAATTCGGATGCAATTCCCAATGGAACCACCAGAGCGCTCCTTTGGTGAGGTAGGGAATTGTGGGAATTGTATCCCAAGGGATGAATTCCAATCATGGATCCATCATCAGGGAATGGAGAGGTTGGGGTTGGTTGGGAAAAAAAATGGGAAAATTGGGATTGGTCAGCCTGGAAAAGAGGAAAAATCCAGGATGATCCGACTGTGGCAGCCAGGGCCTGAAGGAGCCAGGGGAAAGATGAAAAGTGGGAATATCGGCAATGTTTCCAAGGGATGGAGGGACAGGAGACAGGGAATGGTTCCAGCCTCCAGGGAATTGTGGGAATTGTATCCCAAGGGGTGAGTTCCAATCATGGACTCATCTTTGGGATTTTATGCAGGGAACGGAGAGTTTGGGATTGGTTGGGATTGGAGCAGAAGAAAAACTGGGAAAATTGGGATTGTCCTGCCTGGAAAAGAGAAAGAATCCAGGATGATCCACAGAAGCAGCTGGAACTGCCCCGGTTCTGATGGGAATTCCGGAATTCCAAAGGAATTCCTGTTCTGCTGGGGAGAAGTTTTCCATGTCTGGAGAAAGGAGGATCCAGGGGGGTTTTATCCCTTTTCCCAACTTCCTGCCGGGATCTGAGGTGGGATTGGGATCTGCTCCCAGGGAAAAGGGAGAGGAAAAGAAGGAATGGCCTCAGGCTGGGCCAGGGCAGGTTGGGATTGGATTTTTGGGAATTTCCCCATGGAAAGGGAGGCCAGGCCTTGGCAGGGGCTGCCCAGGGAGGTTTGGAGTGCCCATCCCTGGAGGTGTCCCAGGAATTCCTGGAATTCCACTCCGGCCTGGGATCGGGTCCAGTTCAGACTCAGTGCCCTTGGAATTCTTTCCCAACCTCTGGAATTCTGGGATTCCACGATTCCCTGCCTGGGTCCAAAATAAACGAAGGAAAAATCCCATTCCCCAGGAATTCAAAGATCAGGAATCTTCCCTTTCAATGGAATTCATTGAATTCCAAACTCACTATGGAACCAGAATTCCAGACAGAAGGAAAAGGGATCTCCCCACTTTCCAAAGGGAATTTTTTTCCCTACTTATTTGCAAACCAGGATTGATTCCCAGGAAAAAAAACAGGATGAGGCATTCCTGGTTGTTTTTCCAGCTTTTTTCCAGCATTCCCTGTTCTTGGATTCCTGCTGGAAGAGCATCCCATGGAATTCCATCCCATCCATATTCCATGGATCCCATCCCATCCCTTCTCCAATCACTGAGTCCTTACCGATTATTTTCCAGCTGTCCATTATCCCAGAAAAAAGCAGGATGATCCTTTTCCGTGGATTTAATCATGATGCTGAAATCCGGGCTTTTCCCAAATTTCTGCACTCTCCTTTGGCAGACCCAAGCACAGGTTTATCCAGATTTATTCCAGAATTGCCAAGGATTTTGGTGATGGATTCGAGGAGTGTTTAGGTTGGGAAGGGCTTTAAAGCCCATCCTGATCCCATTCCCTGTGGAAACCTTCCGCTATCCCAGATTCCATCCCATCCCATAAATCCCATGGATCCCATGGATCCCATAAATCCCATGGATCCCATCCCATAAATCCCATGGATCCCATCCCATGGATCCCATAAATCCCATGGATCCCGTTCCATCCTGTCACATGGATCCCATCCCATCGATCCCGTCCCGTGGATCTCATTCCATCCCATGGATACCATCCCATGGATCTCATCCCATTGATCCCATAAATCCCATCCCATGGATCCCATAAATCCCATGGATCCCATCCCATGGATCCTGTCCCATGGATCCCATCCATCCCATCCCATGGATCCCATGGATCCCATAGATCCCATCCCATGGATCCTGTCCCATGGATCCCATAGATCCCATCCCATGGATCTCATCCCATCTCCTGTATCCCATCCGGTCTCCTGGGGCTCATTCCCGTTAATTCCAGCCGCTCCGCGTCCCTGCGGATCCCGGCTGCTCCCGGATCCATCCATCAGCTCCGGAGGCTCCGTGACGGCTCCATTAAAAGCGCTGCTATTTTTGGGAGCCGGGAAGGGAGCGGAGCCGCTGGGCCGTGGACAGCCCATAAATCCTGGCTTTTCCTCGGGAATGGGATCCAGGAGGGGCTGGGGATCAGGGAGAATGTCCGGAGGGATGAGGGGGATCGGGAATTCCAAAGGGCTGGGATGGCAGGAGAAGGGGGTGGGAGGAGGGAATTCCTGAATTCCCAGTGGAATGGGAAGTGCCGGGAAATGCCAGGGCTGGACGGATCAGCTTGTGGAGCTGTCAGATCTGGGAATTTGGGATCTGCTGGGAATTCGAGATCTGGAAATTCAGGATCTGCTGGGAATTTCCTCCCTCCCTCCTCCTTTTCCTTTTCCTTTTCCTTTTCCTTTTCCTTTTCCTTTTCCTTTTCCTTTTCCTTTTCCTTTTCCTTTTCCTTTTCCTTTTCCCTTTCCTTTCCCCATCCCTTATTCCCATCGGGAATCATTCCTGGATCGGCTCCACAGCTGCTCCCTGCTGCCGTCTCCTGGTGCCGAGCGGGAGCTTCCCGAGTTTTCCCTTTTCATTGGAATCTCCCTCTGGAATCAGAAACCCCTCAGACCCGTGAGGATTTTCCCAGCCTGATCCAAGCAGAGAATTCCCTGGTTTTATTCCTTGTGCTGCCATCACCTGTGAGATTCCCAGGCTTCTTCTTTTCCTTGGAATTTCCCCCTGGAATCAGGAGCCCCTCGGAGCAGTGAGGATTTCCCCAGGCTAATCCTGGGAAAGGGCTGGAAAAATCCAGAGGGATCATTCCCAGCTCTTCCCATCCATTCCGAGGCGGGAAAAGCACGGAAGCGGGGCGGGAATGTGGCTGCTCCCTTGGGATTCCCTCCCTCATTCCCAGTTTTCCTCAGAATTCCGGCATTCCCGGAGATCTGGTGACCTCCAGGACAGCACGGAATTCCCAGGAGCATTCCCAGCTCTTCCCTTCCATTCCAACACTGGAAAAGGAAGGAAGAGGGGCAGGAATGTGGGATTTGGGTTTTCCATAGGGTTCAGTCTCCTCTGTCATTCCAGCCGGGAATTTTGCTGGAATTTCCCCCTGGATAATTTCCAGGAACAACTCCAACATTCCCAGGAATTCCTCAGCCACACATGGGCCTCTCACCCCCACGGATTCTCCTCATCCATGGAGAAATTCCTGCCTGGAATGGAATTCCCAGGCTTTGCGGATCCCTTGGGAAGGTGGGAAAAGCCGGGAATAATTTGGGATGTGGATTTTTCCCACAGAAACCAGGGAAGACCGGACCAAGCGGCTTTTCCGGCACTACACCGTCGGATCCTACGACAACTTCACCTCCCACAGGTAAGGAGCCAATCCCGGGAATCCCAGGAATTCCGGGAATTCCCGTTTCCATGGAAACACCCGCCCTTTCCTTCAGGGAGGTTTGGAATTCCATGGGAAGGGGATTTTTCCGGGAGTTTTGGGCAGTGGGAGGAATTCCAGGTGGGGGAAGTCGCTGGGCAGGATCCAAGGTTTTGGGGAATTCTGGGAATGTGGCTGCATTCCTGGCTCGTATTCCAATGGGTGATCCAACATTCTGGAGAAGTTTGGGAATGTTTCCCATTCCCGGCTCACGTTCCAGGGAAGGATCCAAGGTTCTGGAGAAGTTTGGGAATGGGCTCCCGTTCCAGGTTTGTGTTCCAATGCAGAATCCAAAGTTCTGGAGAATTCTGGGAATGATTCCCATTCCTACCTCCTATCCCAGTGGAGGATCCAACATTCCAGAGAAGTTTGGAATGAGCTTCCCGTTCCCAGCTCATTTCCCAATGGATGATCCAAGGTTCTGGAGAAGTTTGGGAATGTGCTCCCATTCCTGCCTCATTTCCCAGAGGAAAATCCAACATCCTGGAAAAGTCTGGGAATGTTGTGCCGTTCCAGGCTCCTGTCCCATTGGAGAATCCAAAGTCTGGGAATGTTTCCCATTCCTGGCTCGTGTCCCAGTGGAGAATCCAAAGCTCCAGAAAAGTTTGGGAATGTTTCACATTCCCAACTCGCATTCCAGGGGAGGATACAACATCCTGGAAAATTCTGGGAATGTTTCCCATTCCTGGCTCATCCCAGTGGATGATCCAAAGTTCTGGAGAAGTTTTGGGAATGTGAAACATTCCCAGCTCGTGTCCCACGGGAGCACCCAAGGTTCCAGAAAAGTTTGGGAATGTGCTCCCCTTCCTGGCTCCTGCCCCATTGGAGAATCCAAAGTTGGGAATGTTTCCCATTCCCAGCTCATTTCCCAGGGGAGAATCCAGCATCCTGGAAAAGTCTGGGAATGTTTCCCATTCCTGACTCATTTCCCAGTGACAGATCCAAAGTTCTGGAGAAGTCTGGGAATGCTTCCCATTCTCGTCTCCAGTCCGAGCAGAGAATCCAAGGTTCCGGAAAAGTTTGGGAATGTGAGCGCATTCCCAGGTGGGACAAGCAGGGGGACATTCCTGGACTGTGGCTTTTCCAGGTGGATTTGGGAACGGGAATGGGAAGGGCTGGATTCGGGAATATCCCAGAGCTCTGGAATTCCCGGAAGGATGAGCAGCTGCTTCCTCTGGAATGGGAAAGTTTTCCCTTTTTCCAGGGAAGTTTCCAAATTCCCAACCCATTGGAGCCGGAGGAGGGGTCTCTCCTTGGAAGCCATGGAATTGTGCAGATCCATGGAATTCTGGGAATCTTGGAGCTCATCCACAACGTTTTCCTGCTTTTTTTTGAGCTCCTTATCCCAAATTTTGCTTCTGGGAGCATTCCCGACTCCAAATTTGTGGAATTTGGGTGGATGAATCCTTAAAATTCCCAGGATTTGCTGCTCCGGGGCTGTTCCTGTGGGAAAAATCAGGAAAGAGGGAAAGCCGAGGGAAAAATGAAGGGAGGCTCCGGAAAATCCCTGCTGGGATCACGGGAAGAGTGGGAAAAAAAGAGAGAATTCATGGATGTGGTGAAATTCCATTGGTTCAGAGGAAGAAAAAGCAGGATTGAATCCATGGGAATCCCGGGAAAAGGGATTTCCTTTGGGAATCACATCCTGGGGAAACACCAGGAGGAGCTGTTGGCCAGGAGTTGGAATTCCTGGGAATTTTCACTGGGAAAAGATTCCTGGAAATTCCAGTGGAGGAGTGGGGCAGGAAGCGGAGTTTAAGGAGCCGGATCCAGCGTGGAAAAAGACTTGGGAAGACCCCAAAATTCCACAAATTCCTCGGAGCTGGGAATGCTCAGAGGAACAAAATTTGGGATAAGGAGCTCAAAAAAGCAGGAAAACGTTGTGGATGAGCTCCAAGATTCCCAGAATTCCATGGATCCACAGCATTCCTTGGCCCAAGGCAAATTTAAGGGGAATTTAAGGAGCCAGATCCAGAAAAAAAACCTTGGGAAGAGCTTGGAGTGGGATTGGATCCACAGGGAGGACTTGGATTGATCCCGCTCCAGGAAATCCTTTGGGAATTGTTTGGATTCCAGGAAGAAGCTCCCAGAGAAAATTTGGGGAACTTGGGGAATCGTTGGGAAAGGGAAAATCCCAAAATTCTGGATTACGGATTCTGTGGGATCATGGAATGCTTTGGAATGATGGGACATCTCCAGGAATTTTGGGATAAATCTGGATTGGAGATGGAAAAACTCGTCCGGGATGGGATTCACAGCATTCCCAGATTTCCTTTGGAATCAGGAATCCCTCCAAGGAGGAGCAGGAACCGCTCCGGATCCAGGATGTGCTGGATGCTCCCAAAATTTCTGTCATTCCCAAAATCTGGGAATGGGAAAAAATGGGACAGAGCTCGAAAAAATTTACCTGGAGGAGACGAATCTGAGCTCGGCTTTATCCGGAAGAGGAATCCCGGTGGGAATTGCCTTCGGAATTAAAGGCAGGGATTAAAGAGGCTCCAAATTAATTCGGGTATTAAAGCCGGGAGCAGCTGGGAAGGGGAAAAATTGGGAGCAGGAGCCAATCCCGGATTTGTGTTGGGGATTAGGGAGAGGGATTTCACCCGAAAACAGGGAGAACATGGAAAACGTGGAAAACACGGAGGGGCAAAAGGGAATTTCTCGGTCCTGGAATGCCGCGGCTGGAAAAATGTGGGGAGACAGAAAATGATGGAATTAGGGCATTTGGAATGATGGGGTTATGGAATAACGGAGGTTGGAATTAGGGAATCATTTTCCTGGAGCTGGGAAATCTGGGAATTCCTTCCCGTGTTTCCAAGAATGGAAATTCCAAGGGCAAAAGGAGCTGAGCTTCCACTGGGAGAAATTTTCCTGGGATTTCCCTGTAATTCCCGGGATTTCCATGGTGTTGTTGCCTCTTCTCCCGTCCCTCTGGAAATCTGGGAATTCCTTCCCGTGCTTCCAAAGCCGGAATTCCCCCATCCAAAGGGGCTGAGTTTTCATTGGAATTCCACCTGGAATGGGATCGGGAATGGGATCTGGAATTCTCCCTGTCCCTGTGGAATGCCAGGACTTGAAGGTGGGCTTTGGATCAGGCAAAACTGGAAAATCCATGGAAAAGGAATTCCTGGAGAAACCATGACCATCCCACCCTTTAGTGCCCTAGGCCGAGCGGAAAATATGGAATTGGATTGGGAATGGGAGCTGGAATGGGACCTGGAATTTTCCCTGTCCCTGTGGAATGCTGGGAGTTAAAGGTCGGGTTTGCATCAGGAAAAATAATGGAAAACACGTGGAAAAAGATTGGGAAAAGCATTGGAGAAGGAGTTCCTGGAGAGGCCACCACCATCCCACCCTTCGGTGCCCATGGCTGAGCGGAAAACCTGGAATGGGAGCTGGAATGGGGCTGGGAATGGGAGCTGGAATTTTCCCTGTCCCTGTGGAATGCTGGGAGTTGAAGGTGGGCATTGGATCAAGGAGAACTATGGGGGAAAAAAAAAACCCATGGAAAAATATGGGAAAAGGAATTCCTGGAGAGGTCACCACCCTCCTATCCTTTGGTGCCTGAGGCCGAGTGGAAAACCTGGAATAGGAGCTGAAATCCCAGGAATGGGACTTGGAATGGGAGCTGGAATTTTCCCTGTCCCTGTGGAATGCTGGGAGTTAAAGGTCAGGTTTGGATCAGGAGAAACTACGGAAAACCCATGGGAAAGGACTGGAGAAGGAATTCCTGGAGAGGCCACCACCACCATCCCACCCTTTGGTGCCCGAGGCTGGGCGGAAAGCCTGGAATGGGAGCTGGAATCCCGGGAATTCTCCGTCCCTGCGGAACGCCGGGAGTTAAAGGTGGGCGTTGGTCTCAGCACCACCCCCGGCGATTCCAGCTCCTTTTAGAATCCATGGAAGCTGCGGGAATCAATGGAGCCGTGATTCATCCCGGCTCCCACGCTTCCCGAGGCTCCGGTGACGGCTCCGGGCTCGGATCCCACACCTGGATCCCGCCCACATTCCCGGTGACGCCGATCCCGCTGAGGTAACGCTCCGCCCACATTCCCAAAGTTTGGGGAGCAGCCGGAAAAGCCGCCCAGGAGACACCTGGGAGAATTCCAGGCCCGTTGGAAAAACCACCTGGGGCAACCTGGGATAGCGGGAATTGTCCCTGCCCATGGAATGCTCCTGAATCCCTTTTCCAACCCGGATCCCGGGATTCTAAAAGAAAAGGGGGAAACTGGGAAGTAAAATCAGTTTTCATGGATCCGCTTGGTTATTCCCGTGGGAAAACCACTGAAGGGTGTCCCAGCTTCCCAGGAAAACTCTGGAATGTTGCAGTGGCTGGAGAGGGATTCCCCTTCCCTGGGAATTTTTAGATTCCTCAAGGAAACTGGGGTTCAGCTGAAATCCATGGAATTCCTGAGGTGGGAAAAGCCCTGCGAGGTCACCGAGGCCAAGCTAGGCCCGATCCCAACCCAAAGCTGGAATTCCAGGAATTCCCTGGACACCTCCAGGGCTGGGAATGCAAATGGAAATTCCTTGGGAGAATCCTGGAATGTGTTGGGCGGGAATGGAGCTGAAATCCCGCCCAATTCCAACCCTTGGAATTCCATCCCAGCCCCTCCCCACCCTCCCAGCCAGGAATTCCTTCCCAAATCCCACCTAGCCCTGCTCTGTTTCCCATGGAATGGGAAAAGCAGCTCCACGGAGCCCCTCCGGCATTCTCAGGCCAGAATTCCCAGTTTTCCATGGAACTGAGAGTTTTCCAACCTGTTTTGTCCTGAGGAATGGGAATATGGATACCCCTGGATCCCTGGAAGCTTCCAAGGCCAAGTTGGAGCAGCCTGGGATCATGGAATGAGATGGAATTCCAGGCACTTGAAGTCCCTTCCCACCCAAACCATTCCATGATTCCTTGATATTCCTGACACTCCCTGGAAGCGGGAACCGATCCCAAAAGCTGCTGCTCCCAGACAGTTCCAGAGGCTTGGGAATGCTCCCAGTGGGATTCCAGAGAAACCTTTCCAGGAAGAGTTTTCCTTCCCTCCCCATTCCCATTTCCATGGAATGGCGCTGCTCCAGCCTGGAGCTTTTCCAGCTTTTTCCGTGATTCCATGAATCCCATCTCGCCATTCCAAGAGCAGGGGAAACCACCGGCCCACAGTGGGTGCGCGTCATGATTCCAGGATTTGGGAAGCAGGAAAACGCTACGGGATTTGGAATTGTCTCCCTGTGGGATGGATTCCCAAAGTGTTCCCGGCGGGAATCCATTCCCTCATGGTGATCCAGGAAATCCGAGGTTTTCCTGGCAGGGATCCATTCCCTCCCGGTATTCCCAGCAGGGATCCGTTCCCTCATGGTATTCCCGGTGATCCGAGGTTTTTCCCTCCGGAGCAGCTGGCGAGGCCCAGCCCCGCCCCTCATTCCCCAGTGGAATTCCAGTCCCTTCCTGTGCCTTGGGGATGGATCCATGGGGAATTCCCACCGCCAATTCCAGCTGTTCCAGGGCTCCCCACCCGTCCCATCAATCCCTTCCCAACATTCCCATGATATCCCATCGCTTCCCATCACTGCCCCTCATTCCCCTCATTCCCATTGTTCCCGTTTTTCCCATCACTCCCCATCATTCCTGTTGTTTCCTATAATTTCCTATCATTCTCTATCATTCCCTATGGTTCCTTATTATTCCTGTCATTCCCCATCATTCCCGTTGTTTCCATCATTCCCCATCATTCCCCAACATTCCCAAACACTTCCCACTGATCCTGTTCCTCCCATCTCTCCCATCCCTCCCCATCATTCCCACTGCTCCCATCTCTCCCCATTCCTTCCCGTCCCTCTCCAATATTCCCAATAATTCCCAATAATTCCCCATCCCTCCCCATCATTCCCATTGTTCCCAGTCACTCCCATCCCTCCCCATCATTCCTGTTGTTCCCGTCTCTCCCCATCCCTTCCCAACATTCCTCATCTCTCCCATCGCTCCTTACCCATCTCCAATATTCCCAATCCTTCTCCATCCCTCCTCATCCCTCCCATTGTTCCCCGTCCCTCCTTATCCCTCTCCAGTGTTCCCAGTCCTTTTCCATCCCTCCCATCCCTCTCCAGTATTCCCAACCATTCCCCATCTCTCCGTCCCTCCTCATCCCTCCTCATCCCTCCCATTGTTCCCATCCCTCCCCATCCCTTTCCAATATTCCCAATCATTTCCCAACATTCCTCACCCCTTCCCATCCCTCCCATTTTCCCATCCTCCCATCCATTCCCATCTCTCCATGCCTCCCAATCCTCCCCATCCCTCCCCATCCCTCTCCAATATTCCCAAACCTTTTCCATCCCTCCCCATCCCTCCCATTGTTCCCATCTCTCCCATCCTTCCCAATCATTCCTCCCATTGTTCCCATTCCTCCTTATCCCTCTCAGATATTCCCGATTCTTCTCCATCTCTCCTCATCCATCCTTCCCCATCCCTCCCATTGTTCCTCATCCCTCCCATTCCTCTCCAGATTCCCAAACCTTTTCCATCTCTCCATCCCTCCCATTGTTCCCATTGTTCCCATCCCTCTCCAATATTCCCAAACCTTTTCCATCTCTCCATCCCTCCTCATCCCCCATCTGTTCCCATCCTTCCCATTGTTCCATCCCTCCCATTGTTCCCCGTCCCTCCTTATCCCTCTCCAGTATTCCCAATCCTTTTCCATCCCTCCCCATCTCCCGCCCCTCCCCATCTCTCTCCAATATTCCCAATCATTCCCACCCCTCCCATTGTTCCCCATCCCTCTCCAATATTCCCAAACCTTTTCCATCTCCCCATCCCTTCCATTGTTCCCATCCCTCCCCATCCCTCTCCAATATTCCCAAACCTTCTCCATCCCTCCTCATCCCTCCCCATCCCTCCCATTGTTCCCATCCGTTCCCATCTCTCCCATTGTTCCCCATCTCTCCCCATCTCTTTCCGATATTCCAAATAATTCCTGCCCCTCCCGTTGTTCCCCATCCCTCTCCAATATTCCCAAACCTTTTCCATCTCTCCATCCCTCCTCATCCCTTCCATTGTTCCCATCCCTCCCCATCCCTCCCCAATATTCCCAAACCTTTTCCATCCCTCCTCATCCCTCCCATTGTTCCCATCCCTCCCCAATATTCCCAAACATTTTCCATCTCCCCATCCCTCCCCATCCCTCCCCAATATTCCCAAACCGTTTCCATCTCCCCATCCCTCCCATCCGTTCCCATCCGTTCCCATCCCTCCCATCCTTTTCCATCTCTCCATCCCTCCCATTGTTCCCATCCCTCCCATCCCTCCCCAATATTCCCAAACCATCTCCCCATCCCTCCCATCCTTTTCCCTCTCCCCATCCCTCCCATTGTTCCCATCCCTCCCATCCGCTCCCATCCCTCCCCTCGCTCCCTCCTCTCCCCTCCCGCTCTGGCTCCCACTTCCCGGCTCCTTCCCAAGCTCCTTCCCGGCGCTCCCGGATTATCCCGGCTCTGATGTCACCCCTGCGGCTCCGCTGGGAGGGACCTGCGGCCCCCTCCCCCTCCCGCCGCTCCTAGAGCCCATCTGGGGAGGGGGCTCCATCCCTCCCTCCATCCCTCCCTCCATCCATCGCTGGATCATTCCCGGCTTTTCCCAAGGATGCTCCTTCCCCCCCGCTCCTGGCAATCCGTCACTTAGCAACGCCCGAGGGGGGGAAATTTTGGGATCAAATCCGCCGGGATGAGGATTTAAACTCTGCCCCGCTCCTGCCCGGCCAGCGGCGAGGAGGCAGCGCCGCTTCCATCCAAGAATCCCGGTTTTTATTCCCGCGGGAGACGCGCTCGGCGAGTGTGGGAAGAGAGACGATTCCCGATGGGGCTCCGCGTTTAACGGGCAAAGCTCCGGATCCCGAAATTCCCGAAATTCCTGCGTGGGCTCCGTATCCCTGCATCCCTGCGAGGGCTCCGTATCCCTGCATTCCTCTGCAGGTGACTGCGAGGGGCCCGGTGGGCAGCAGGGACATCCACGATTTCTTCTGCTTCTTCTTCTTTTTTAATTCCCTCCTCCTCCTCCTTTTCCTCCTCCTCCTCCACGCCGAGGCAAAAGTCGCTTCCGTCTTTTTGGTGTGACTTCCCCCCAAAAAAAAAAAACCGGGGAATAAAAAAAAACAGGAAAAAAAAATCCAGGAGAAAAAAAGAACCCAAGAGGAAAAAAAAGAAAAAAGAGAGAGAGAGAAAGAAAGAAAGAGAAAGAAAGGGAGGGGAAGCGACGATCCCTGCGGAGATGAAAGGCTGGATGCGAAGAGTGACAGAGGCCACCCCTGGCTGGTGACAAAGGCCACCCCCGGCTGGTGACAGGGCCACCCCCGGCTGGTGACAGCGGCCACGGCGCTGGCAGCGATGGTGCTGCGCTCTAACCCTGGCATCATTCTCTTGTGCTCTTTCCTGCCCAGTGACTACATCATCGAGGAGAAGACGGCCGTGCTGCAGAAGCGGGAGCATGAGGGCTTCGGCTTCGTCCTGCGCGGGGCCAAAGGTAAGCCCGGAGCCGCTTTTCCCAGCGTTTTTCCCAGGATTTTCTTTTTTTCCCGGTTTGGTTTTTTTTTCCCCCCCCGGGGTTTTTTTACGGGGATTTTTTCCGGCGTGGTTGTGCAGCGCTGGGGGGGCATCGGGTTGGGGCGATGGCGTGGAGCGGGGTTGTGGCTTTGGGGTTTTGGGTTTTGGTTTGGTGCTGGTGGTGCCTTGGAATTTTTGGGAATTTTCACTCCTTTTCTGTCCGGGAATGAACGGCTCAGGGTTCTCATTCCCGCTAATCCTGGGGGCTCCGAAGGGATTTTCTTCCCTCGATTTCTCCGGTTCAATGCCGTGTCCTGCTGCCATCGTGGCTCTCTCGGAATTTTGTGGGTTTTGGTGCCGGTGGTGCCTTGGAATTTTTGGGAATTTTCACTCATTTTCCATCAGGGAATGAACGGCTCAGGGTTCTCATTCCCACTAATCCTGGGGGGCTCCGAAGGGATTTTCTTCCCTGGCTCGGTTCGGTGCCGTGGTCTGGGGTTGTGGGTTTGGAGTTTTGGGGGGTTGTGGTGCTGGTGCTGCTCACGGTGCCTTGGAAATTTTGGGAATCTTCAGTTGGCTTCCCTGAGGGAATGAACAGCCCCTGCTCAGCTCCGGAGCCCCATTCCCGGCAATCCCGGGGGGCTCCAAAGGGATTTTCTTCCCCGGATTTCTCCGGTTCAATGCCGTGCCCTGCTGCCATCGCGGCTCTCTCGGAATTTTGTGGGTTTTGGTGCCGGTGGTGGCTTGGAATTTTAGGGAATTGTTGCTGCTTTTCCCTAGGAGAATGAACGGCTCAGGGTTCTCATTCCTGGGATTCTCATTCCCAGGCTCCAGAGGGATTTTCTTCCCTGGCTCGTGCTGTGTCGTGGTCTGGGGTTGTGGATTTGGGGTTTTGGAGGGGGATGTGTGATGCTGGTGATGGCTTGGGATTTTTAGGAATTTTCACTGCTTTTCCCCGATGGAATGAACAGCCCCTGCTTGGCTCAAGATTCTCATTCCCAGTAATCCTGGGGGGCTCCAAGGGGATTTTCCTCCCCGGATTTCTCCGGTTCAGTGCCGTGTCCTGCTGCCATCGTGGCTCTCTCGGAATTTCGGGGGTTTCGGTGCTGGTGCTGCTCGTGGTGCCTTGGAATTTTTTGGGAATTGTCACTTCTTTTCCCTGAGGCATGAACAGCTCAGGATTCTCATTCCCGGGATTCTCATTCCCAGGCTCCAGAGGGATTTTCCTCCCTGGCTCGTTCAGTGTCGTGGTCTGGGGTTGTGGGTTTGGGGTTTTGGGGGGGTTTGGTGCTGGTGGTGCCTTGGAATTTTTGGGAATCGCCACTGCTTTTCCATGAGGGATGAACGGCTCAGGATTCTCATTCCCAGCAATCCTGGGGGGCTCCAAGGGGATTTTCTTCCCTGGATTTCTCCGGTTCTCTCTGGTTCTGTGCCATGTCCTGGTGCCATCGTGGCTCTCTCGGAATTTTGGAGGTTTTAGTGCTGGTGGTGCCTTGGAATTCTTGGGAATATTCACTTATTTTCCCTCAGGGAATGAACAGCTCGGGATTCTCATTCCCAGCAATCCGGGGCGGGGGCTCCAAAGGGATTTTCTTCCCTGGATTTCCCTGGTTTAGTGCAGTGTCCTGCTGCCATCGTGGCTCTCTCGGAATTTTCAGGAGGTTTTCTGTGGATGCTGCTTGGGATTTTTGGGAATTGTCACTTTGCTTCCCGGGGGGATGAACGGCCCCTGCTCAGCTCCGGAGCCCCATTCCCAGCAAACCTGGGGGGCTCCAAAGGGATTTCCTTCCCCCATTCCACCTTCTCCTTTCCCACTTTCTGGGCGTTTTGGTGCGGATGCTGCTTGGAATTTTTGGGAATTTTCACTCCTTTTTCCATGTGGGAAAGAACAGTCCATCCATGGCTTTTTGGGGTTGGAATGCTCCGAGCTTTTCCCTGGATTTTGGCCAGGGAGAGCTGGGGGCTTTTGGGATCCCTGGGGAAAACCATTAGAGTTTTTCCTGCTGCTCCCACCCCGGAGCTCATTCCCGGCTCATCCCAGGGCTCTCTCAGCTCGAGGATCTTTCCTGGGAGTTTCCCACGGCTCCTTCGGCCAGAATTCCATCTTTTTGCTGCAAAAAAAAATTTTAAAAAAAATCCCTTGGAGACTTGGGAACGTTCCTATGGATTTAGGGAAGAGGAGGCGGGAAAAGCTCGGGATGGAGAGACCTCTCCACCCCCGGCATTCCCAGGAGCAGAGGGACAGCGGAGCTGTTTTCCACGTGGGAGGAAAGCTGGGAAGAGCTGCAGATCCAGGCTGGAATGGGATTTTCCAGGAGAACTCCTGGATTTCTGTCCCTTCTGTCCCGAGGTTTGCATCCCAGTGGGAATTTCCCTCCCATTCCCTATGGATTTTCCATCCGTGGAGCACCGAGTGAAACTCCAGGGCCCAAAATGGCATCCATGGGGTTTTTTACTGGGATCAACCCCGCAGCTTTTGTGTTGGAAAAAAATGGGAAATTTAATAATTAAATCCCATTCCCTGGTTTTTTCTTCCCCTTTTTCTTTCCTTCCTGGCTCTCCTGTCATTCCTGGTTTCCCTTCATGTGCCGAGGTTGAGGGAAGCGCTTGGAGTGGGCGTGTGGCTTGTGGGATTTGGGAATTCTGCAGGATTTGGGAATTCTGGGGGATTTGGGAATTCTGCGGGACACAGAGAGGTCCTGGCTGGAAGATCCAGAATCTGGGAATACTCCCTCTGGAGCAGCATTCCCAAGTTAGGGAATTGGCTTGGAATCCCCCCATTTCCCAGCCCCTCATCCCAGTATTCCATGGATTTTGGGCTGGGATTCCATGGATTTTAGACCCGGAATTGGCCCTGTCCATGTCACCACTGCTCCCTTTGTGTTTTCCTGGAAAACCACTCCAGGCCTGTGGGGAAAAGAGGGAGAAGGAGCTGGAAAAGGCAGGGCTGGAGCTTCATCCCGGGCAGGAGGAGGGAGGCGGATTTTGGGATGATTCTTAAAGGAATTTGCTCTTCCTGCTGCAAACTCCTCCCTGGAATTTTTCCCATTCCATGGGAAAAGGCGCTTCCGGGGAAAAGGCTCTGCCCAACCGGGGGTCCTTCCCAGCCCATCCCAGCTCTGGCACTTCCCAGTTCCCGAGGGGAACGTCCCATCCCGCTCCGTCCCGGGGATCTGCGTTATTCCCGTTTATCCCGGTCCCTGCAGCTCTCGCAGCTGGGCTTGCCCCACATCCAATCCCTTGGGAATGCCCAGGGAATCTGTGGCTCTCCCTGGATCCCTGGAATTGCCCAGGGCCAGGATGGAGCAGCCTGGGATCGTGGAATGCCATCCTGGAATGGGATGAGCCTTGAGGGCCCTTCCCACCCAACCCATTCCGTGATTTTATGGATTACAGGGATGTGTCCTAAAATCCAAATTACGGGAACGAATCCAAGTTTTTGCTGGATGGGAGGAGCTTTCCTTGGTTTGCCTGGAGAGAACCGGGTCGTTCCCAAAATTCCCAAGATTATTCCTTCCTGTGGATCTTCTGAAGGAGCCAATCCCAAGGGAAAGGAGGAGAGGGAACAGCCTGGAGCTGGGCTTGGGGGTTGGATATTCCAGGTGGGAATTCCCTGAGCTCAAAACGTGCCAGGATCTGTGGAATCAATGGATCCTTTGGGAATTCCCTGAGCTCGGAGCTTGCCGGGATCCGCTGAGGATTGAAGGATCCTTTAGGAATTCCCCGAGTTTGGAACTTTCTGGGATCCGTGGGATGGGGACCTGCTCCAACTGCCTGACCACTCCAGGGATGACCAGGATGGGAATTGGTGCTTCCAGGATGGAACTTTGTCCTCCTGGATGGGATTCGGCATTCCCACGATGGGATTTTGGAGTCCCCAGGATGGGATTTGGTGCTTCCGGGACGGAATTTGATCTCCAGGATGGGATTGGGTTTCCCAGGATGGATTTCGATTCCCCAGGTTGGGTTTGGCCCCTCAGGATGGGATTTTGGTGTCCCCAGGATGGAATTTGGTTCCCCAGGATTGGATTTGGGTCTCTGGGATGGATTCGTTGTTCCCAGGATAGGATTTGGTGTTTCCAGGATGGAATTTGGCATCCCCAGGATGGGATTTAGTCCCATGGGGGTTGACGTTCTGCAGGATGGGATTTGGTTCTCCAGGCTGGATTTGGTGTCCCCAGGATGGGATTTGGTGCTTCCAGGATGGAATTTGATCCCCAGTATGGGATTTGGTCCCTCAGGATGGAGTTTGATGTTCCCTAGGATGGGATTTGGTTCTCCGTGTTGGATTTGGTGTCCCCGGGATGGGATTTGGTGCTTCCAGGGATGGGATTTTGTCCCGCTGAATGGGATTTGGTTCCCTCACGGATGGATTTTGGTGCTCCCAGCCCTTCCTGGTGACCCAGCTCTGCCAGGGCTTCTCCCGCAGCTGGCTCTGGAATTCCAGCTGGGAACTGTGGGAATTTAAGCCCAGGAATTCCCAATTCCCCAGCCAGGGCCGCGGTGGCTCCTCAGGGGGTTCCCATAGCGCTTCCCAGAATTCCAAGTCTGGAGTTTTGGTGGGAAAGGCTGAACCTCCTGGTCAAGGAATTCCCCTCATTCCCAGTGGGAACTTCCTGGATTTAATTCCCAACTTTTTGGTTTGGTTCTCCCATTGGATGGGAGACTCTTCCCATTGGATTTCCTCCCTGGGAGGGCATTTAGGGGTGGATTTTCCATGATTTCCACACCTGGAGCGTTCCCTGGATCCGGTTTGGTCCCAAGCTGGTTTTGGGAATGGCTGAGCAGGGAGAGGTGGATCAGGATTCCCAGGATTTGCTGGGAGCAGGGATGCCCTTCTCTTCCTCCTCCTGTCCCAGGGGCTGTAAAACCTGGGATAAAAATTCCCAAGGCCCGGACAGGGCTTGGAGCAGCCTGGGATAGTGGGAAGTGTCCAAGGGTTGGAACTGGGTGGGATTTGGGTCCCTTCCCTCCCAAACCATTCCAGGGGGAGCTCCAGTGCTCCAACACCAGCAGGACCCGGAAATCCTGGAGCAAATCCAGAGGGTTGGATCAGCTTCCCTCTGAAAAACTGGGAATGTTCCCCTGGAGAAGGGAAGGCTCCAGGGAGAGCTTCCAGCACATTCCAGGGGCTCCAGGAGAGCTGCAGAGGGACTGGGGCCAAGGCCTGCAGGGACAGCACCCAGGGAATGGCTCCCACTGCCAGAGGGCAGGCATGGATGGCATCTTGGCAATGAGGAATTCCTGGCTGGGCTGGGATTGCCAGAGCAGCTGGGGCTGCCCCTGCATCCCTGGCAATGCCCAAGGCCAAGCTGGAGAAATCTGTGATTGTGGGAATTGTCCCTGTGTTCCTTTGTCCCCTCCTGGATGAAATTCTGCTCCCGGAGTTATTCCATAGGGGGACAATTCCCAATTCCTGAGCATTTTCCCGTTTGCCAGATCCTTCAGGCTCTGGCAGCACTTCCCAAATCCTGGATCACGACGTGCACCCGCCGTGGGCTGGTGGCTCCCAGCCCACGGAAAAAGCTGGAAAAGTGCCTGGAATGACACATGGATAACTCAGGGGATGGATGGGCATGGGATGCGATGGGATCCACGGGAATGCGGGATTCGCTCCGTGAAATTTATCCCAGAGAATCCGTGGCTGGGACCGCTGGACATGTCCAAGGCCAGGTCGGACGCTTGGAGCATCCTGGGATCGCAGGAGCTGAGATCCTGGAAGGATCCTGGAGGGTTTGGAGAGCGCTCCGACATTCCGTCGGAATGTCTAAAAATAGGGATGAGCTGTCAAGCGTTTGCCACTTCTCCCGGGAAAGGCAGAAATCGTGGAAAGCCGTTGGTGGGAAGCAGCTGAGAAGCTTCAGCACATGGAGGGGTGGCAGGGAAAGGTTCCCCGGGTGCGATCTGTGCCGGAGTGGAAAAATCCCGCCTAAACTGTGGGAGAAGAAACGGAGAGAGGAGGAAAAGTCTTGGATCTGGGTGGAAACGGAGGCTTGGTTTGGCGGGAAGGGAGGGGAACGTTGGGAATGTTGCTGGAAGGGCGTCAGAGGAGAGGCCACCGGGGTCGGCTCGGGGATCTGGGATCCCTCAGCTCCTAAAAATCCATTTCTTGGGATAATTTGTAGGGATGAGAATTCCCCCTGGCTCCTGATCCGCTCCAGGTGGATTTGGGAATGAGGGGGTTCTGTGGGAGGGACTCAGCTGGAAGTGAGAGGGATGAGGGAAAATTTGGGATAAGAAGGGAGGAAGGATTGAAGGGATGGGTTTTCCTCGGGCTGGATTGTCCCAGCGGGAATTTCTCCCGTTTTTCGGAGCTCTTGTGGGTCCGGGTGGATCCTCTGGATCCATTCTGGGAGCTGAAGGTTTGGAATCAGCCCAGGGTGGAATTCATGGATGCTGGGAATGGAAACGCTTGGAAAACTCTCTGGGCTGTGCCCGTGGGATCTCCTGGATCCTGGGGGATCCTCGGGATGGGCTGGGGTGTCCTTCCCAGGCAGGCCCCGCCAGGATTGGGGAATGGTGGGATCCTTGCCCATGGAATGCCGGCAGTGCCTCGGGAAGGGCCCCGAGCCCCCCAGGGATCCGTGCAGGGAGAGCCCGGGAAAAGTGCGGTGTGCCCCGGGCTGGGGGCCAGGGCAGCTCTGCTGGGATCGGGGCAGGGATCGGGAATGTCCTTGTGGCCCTGCCCAGCTCCTGCCAGGAGCCAGCGGGGATCGGGGTCTGCTCCAGGGAACGAGCCCCGGGAAAAGAGGGAGCGGCCTCAGCCTGGGCCAGGGCAGGCCCAGCTCCCGGATTTGGGATCGTTTTCCATGGAAAGGGGTCAGGCCTTGGCAGAGGCTGCCCAGGGAGCTTTGGAGTCCCATCCCTGGAGGTGTCCCAGGAATCCCCGTTCCCGGTGGGATCCAAATCCATGTGGATGCAGCACTTGGGCACACGGATCGGGGGTGACCTCGGCAGTGCTGGGAACAGTTGGATTTGATGTTCTCGAAGGGATTTTCCAATCCAAATGACTCCCTGACTCCATCACTGATTCCATGACTAATTCTGTTATTGGTTCTATCTTGGATTCCATCTTGGATTCCATCACTGATTCCATCGTTGATTCCATCATTGATTCCATTATTAGTTCCATGACTGGGTACATTATTTATTCCATCTTGGATTCCCTCACTGGTTCCTTCTTTGATTCCTTTATTGATTCCTTCATTGATTCCATTATTAGCTCCATTATTGATTCCCCTTGGGTTCTTTCATTGATTCCCTCATTGATTCCATCTTGGAGTCCATTCTTGATTCCATCTTGGATTCCTTCATTGATTCCATCATTGACTCCAATACTGATTCCACCTCGGATTCCATCACTGAGGTGGGAACAGGGGCAGGACAAGGCGTGGGATTCAAATCCATGAATCCATGGATGTGGCACTTGGGGACACGGATCGGGGGTGGCCTCAGCACTGCTGGGAACATTTGGATTTGATGCTCTGCAAGGGATTTTCCAACCCATAATTCCATTATTGATTCCATTATTGGTTCCACCTTGGACTCCATTTTTTATTCCATCTTGAATTCCATCGTTGATTCCTTCATTGATTCTATCTTGGATTCCATCATTGATTCCATTGTTAGTTCCATTATTGATTCCATCTTGGATTCCATCATTGATTCCATTGTTAGTTCCATTATTGATTCCATCATTGGTTCCATTATTGATTCCATTGTTAGTTCCATTATTGATTCCATCTTGGATTCCATCATTATTTCCATGATTGATTCCAATACTGATTCCACCTCGGATTCCATCACTGAGGTGGGAACAGGGGCAGGACAAGGGCTGGGATTCAAATCCATGAATCCATGAATGTGGCACTTGAGGACACGGATCGGGGGTGGCCTCAGCACTGCTGGGAACATTTGCGCTCCGGCGCTTTTCCAGCACCGTAATTCCATTATTTTGGGAATGCTGTGCACGGGCTGACCCTTCCCTTGCGGAATTTCCTTGGAAACCCCTCAGTTCCCCTTCCCGTTGTGTTTTCCAGCCGAGACCCCGATCGAGGAGTTCACGCCCACGCCGGCATTCCCAGCACTGCAGTACCTGGAATCCGTGGATGTGGAAGGAGTCGCCTGGAGAGCGGGATGGCGCACGGGGGACTTTCTGATCGAGGTGAGCTCCTCCCGGAATTCCACTCCTTCCCCGGGAATTTTGGGAATTGCCCAGGAGTTTTGGAATTCTCCCGGGTATGGGTCAGGAGGATCCGGAGTCCTCCAGATCATGGAACTTCCAGAGTTTCTTTGGATGTGGATCCAGAGGGATCCCAGTGTCCTCCAGGTGTGGATCAGGAGGATCTGGAATTCTCCAGGTGTGGATCCAGAAGGATCCAGAGTCCCTCAGTGCCAGCAAATCCCTTTGGAATTGTGGCTGCTCATCCTGTGGAGAATACACTGGGATTTCAGGGTATTCCCTGGATTTGTTGGTGCTTTAGGGATTTTCCTGGCTGGAGAAGGAACTTGGGATGTTCCCATGGGATTGGTGGTAACAGGACAGGGCAGGAGTTTGGAAAGGCAGAAAAAAGGTTTTCCAGTGGGAAATCCAAGGAATGGTTCAGGGACTGGATCCGGGCACTTCTTTGGTTGGGAAGGGATCATGGAAAGTTGGATTCCAATGGAATGTGCAGAGTGTTGGGATTGGGATGGATCCTGCCAGGCTGGGAGAGCTGGGAATGTTCCCCTGGAGCAGGGAGGGCTCCAGGGAGAGCTCAGAGCCCCTGGCAGGGCCTGCAGGGGCTCCAGGAGAGCTGCAGAGGGACTGGGGCCAAGGCCTGCAGGGACAGCACCCAGGGAATGGCTCCCACTGCCAGAGGGCAGGCATGGATGGCATCTTGGCAATGAGGAATTCCTGGCTGGGCTGGGATTGCCAGAGCAGCTGGGGCTGCCCCTGCATCCCTGGCAGTGCCCAAGGCCAGGCTGGACACTGGGGCTGGAGCACCTGGGACAGTGGGAGGTGTCCCTGGAATGAGCTTTGAGGTTCCTTCCCACCCAAACCATTCCAGGTTTCCATTTGGGATGAATCTCTGACATTTTGTGCTGCTGGATGTGCTTTGGGTGGGAATCTGATCCTAATTTTCTCCGCACTGAGGATTTCAGGCTCTGTCTCCATGGAAAGCTGGGAGGAGACCTGGGACATTCCCACTCCTGCTTGTCCTGACAGGAGAAGGAGGAAAACAAAGCCCGGAGGGATTTGGGATGGCTGGAGGCTCCTTTCCATGGAGAAATTCCCAAATCTCCAATCCAAACCTGCCCTGGCCCAGGCTGAGGCCGCTCCCTCTTTTCCCGGGGCTCGTTCCCTGGAGCAGATCCCGATCCCCGCTGGCTCCTGGCAGGAGCTGGGCAGGGCCACAAGGACATTCCCGATCCCTGCCCCGATCCCAGCAGAGCTGCCCTGGCCCCCAGCCCGGGGCACATCCCACTTTTCCCGGGCTCTCCCTGCACGGATCCCTGGGGGGCTCGGGGCCCTTCCCGAGGCACTGCCGGCATTCCATGGGCAAGGATCCCACCATTCCCCAATCCTGGTGTGGTTTGGGTTGGAAGGACCTCAAAGCCCATCCACTTCCAACTCCTGGACACTTCCCATGATCCCAGGTGCTCCAGCCCCAGTGTCCAGCCTGGCCTTGGGCATTGCAGGGATGCAGGGGCAGCCCCAGCTGCTCTGGCAATCCCAGCCCAGCCAGGAATTCCTCATTGCCAAGATCCCATCCATGCCTGCCCTCTGGCAGTGGGAGCCATTCCCTGGGTGCTGTCCCTGCAGGCCTTGGCCCCAGTCCCTCTGCAGCTCTCCTGGAACCCCTGCAGGCCCTGCAATGTGCTGGAAGCTCTCCCTGGAGCCTTCTCCTCTCCAGGGGAACATTCCCAGATTTCCCACCCCGACTCCACAGGGGCTCCAGTCTTGGAGCAGCTCCAGAGCCTCCTCTGGATTCATCCCAGTGGATTCAGGAGCTGTTTTGGGAATTCCCTGAGCTCTTCCTTCCCCACTGGGAATTGTCCCTTTCCCTCCGAGCTCTGGGAGTTGGTTTTATCCATGGAATCCAATTTCTGGATTTTCCTCCTCTCCACCTTTTCCGTGGATAATTTTCCAGCTCCAGCCTCGGCGTATTCCCTGAACTTCCTTTTGGGGCCACTGTGACACCGGGAATGTCCCTGCTCAGCGCCCGGGAAAGGTTTCCCAAAATCCTGGAGCTGTTCCCGTGTGCTTCTCCTCAGAATCCCAGGATCCCTGGGCTTGGAAAAGAATTCCAAGGCCACCGAGTCCAAGCTGGGCCTGATCCCCAGCCCAGAGCAGTGAGTGGAATTCCAGGAATTCCCTGGACATCTCCAGGGATGGGCACGCCAAACCTCCCTGGGCTGCCCCTGCCAAGGCCTGACCCCCTTTCCATGGGGAAATTCCTGCTCATTCCGAGCTTCCAGAAATCCTCCAGGTGATGGAGCTTCCAGGACTTTTCCAGGTGTGGATCCAGAGCGATCCAGAGTCCTCCACATGTTGAAGCTTCCAGGAGTTTTCCAGATGCAGATCAGGAGGATCTGGAGTCCCCCAGGTGTGGATCCAGAGGGATCCAGCATCCCCACACGTGGATCAGGAGCTTCCAGAAGTTTTCCAGGTCAGGAGGGTCTGGACTGGGGTCCTCCAGGTGGTGGAAGTGCCAGGAGCTCTCCAGACTGGGATCAGGAGGTTCTGGAATTCTCCAGGTGTGGATCCAGAGGGATCCAGAGTCCCCCAGGTCCTGGAGCTTCCAGGAGTTTTCCAGGTCAGGAGGATCCGGAGTCCTCCAGGCGTGGATCAGGAGGATTTGGAATTCTCCAGGTGTGGATCCAGAGGGATCCAGAGTCCCCACATTCCCTTTGGGAATGGGGTCACTCCTGGAGCTCTCCTGAGCTGCCCTCAGTGCCAATTCCAGCCCTGAATTCCATTCGGAATTCCTCCCAGAAAATCCGGAGCAGCCTCTGGAACAGCCGCAGTTCAGGCTGAAAATTGGGAGAGTTCCTCCTGGAGGGAATCAAATCTCAGTGGATTTGGAGGACCTGGATCCAGGGTGGCCCTGGCAGAGCTGGGAATTCCGGGATTTGATCTCCAAGGGCTTTTCCAACCTCCAACAATTCCACGATACCATGAACCACATTCCGGGAATGGCTCCATGAGGAAATTCCCAGTGCCGGGCTGGGGAGTTGCCAAGATCCGACCTCTCCGGGGGTGGGATTGGGAAAATCCCACTGGAATTCCAGAGGAAAATCCAGGATTTCCAACCTTTTGTCTCCCCCCATCTTGGGAGGTTTTAAATCCTGGAATTTTTTCCATGAGGAGCCTTGGAAGTGGAGAACATTGACCACTTCCATGAGAATTCCATGATTCCTGGAGGATCCGGGTGGGAATTCCCAGGATTTGGGATACAGACGTGGCTGGAAATCCGTGGATATTTCCAGGATTTAGGGATGGATTTTATTGTTATCCCGAGTTTTTTTAAAGGAAAAACTGGAATGAGGGATCCAGCCGGGATCCCAGCATCACCTGGGGAGGTTTGGATGGGATATTTGGGAATGTTGCTCCATGGAGAAGGTTGGGAAGCTTTGGAAGAAGTGGTGGTGGAGTCAAATCCTTGGGAATGTTCAAAAAACCTGGATTTGGGAATGTGGGTTAGTGGTGGTCTCTGAGGGCTTTTCCAACCTCAAAAATTCCATTATTTTCTTTGGGAATGAGGAAAAATCCTGCTCTGGGCAGTGGTGGGAGTGGAACAATCCAATCCAAACCATTCCATGATCCCAATGAACAAAATTCCAGAGTTTTTTTTTTAAGGACACGGAGCCCAAAAACACAGGAGGGGAGAGGAAAAAAATCCCCTGGGACACAAAATTCCCCCTCTGGAATTGTGGGAATGAGGGAGCGCTGAAACATTCCCGGATCCTCTCCCTGCTGGAAAGGTCAGGAAGCAAAAAAAGCAGGAAATGCGGATAATTCCGGCTCCGGAGCGTGGGAGGTCGATAAAAAGGATCCGAGGAAATATCAAAGGCCGGGATTTCGGATCATTGGGAATTTGGGAGCACCAGGGAAAAAAAAAAAAAAGGGGGGAAGAGGCTGATCCAGCTCCAGTTTTTTTTATGGAAATGCTCAAAATTTGGGATATTCTGGTGTGGGGGAAAAAAAGCTGGAATGTTCTGCTCCGAGTTGGGAACGAATGCGGAGCTCGGATTTCTCCAGGAGATGTCTCGGAACGCGAAGTTTCCCAGTAACCAAGGAGAGAGGAATTCCTAAAAATATCCATTCCCAAATTACCGGGCTGGGAGAGCGGATCCCGGAGATCTGCGGGAGGGGGGGTCTGGGAATGCTGCTCGGCCCTGGAATTCCGGAGGCTCGGGATGAGCGTTGGGCTCTCCCAGTTTTCCGGAGGGAGGGAGTTGAGGGAAATCAAGGCAGGGATGAATTGGGAGCACAGGGAATTCCAGGATTGAAATCCCAAGGAATTCCGTGGGGGTGGAGGTCGGGCTCAGGCTATCCTGAGGGTTTTGTTGGAATTCCTTCAAATCCAGGTGGAAATAAATAGAATTAGGTCTGGGAGACAATTCCCAGCAATTCCCTGGCTGGATCCAGGTGGGAATCGGGATCTGATCCCAGGGAAAAGGGACAGGATGAGAGGGAACGGCCTCAAGCTGAGCCAAGAATGGAATATTTGGGGAAAATCCTTTGTGGAAAAGTTTGGGAAGGATTGGAATGGGCTGAGCAGGGCAGTGGGAATCGCCATTCCAGAGGGATTTCAAATCCATGGATCAGGAGTGGGAATGGCAGTGCTGGGAATGCTGCCGGTGGGATTTCCAGCCTCTGGGATTCCCAGATTCCGGGATTTTTTTCCTAGCCCGAGAAATGCTGATGGGAGAACCTCGGGAATTTCCCATTCCACCAACCCTGCCAGGCAGGGAATGGAGGTTCAAGGCTTGGGAATTCCCTTGGAAGGAAGGGAATTCTCCCAGGAATTTCTGGATTTCTCCTGGATTTTTTGTTAGGGTATGGCAGATCCTGGAAGGACAAAATTCCTGAGCTCCCTGAAATTCCCACGTGGATCCCAGATGAGGGATGGATCCAGCAGGATTGGGATGGGAGCTGGGAATGATTCAGGAGGTGGGAAAAGGGATGAGGATCCAGGAATTCCTGGCTCTGGAATGCGGGTGTGGAATTCCGGCAGTTTGGAAGGAGCTTGGTGCACATGGAGAGAATTCCCTGGAAAACCATTCCATGGATTCCAATTAATCCCTTGGGAATTTGCCCATGGAATGGGGTCAGCTTGGAGAGGGGGGAAAGGTCCAAGCCGGGATCCTCGGGAGGATTTTGGGATCTGGAGAATCCTGGATAATCCCAAATTCTCCGGAATGGCAATCCCTGGATTTCTGCTCTTTCCTCCTGGTGAAGGTTCATCCCAAAAGTTCCCGGAGTTCTTCCCAATACTCCGTGTTTATCCCATGGATCCATCCCGAGGGACGGCCCTGAGCCCATTCCAGCTCCTTTGCTCCGGGAAGCTTCGGAGCTGCCAACGATCCCACACGATGATTCCCGGGAATCCAAAGTTTCCCGGAGCAAAGGAGCTGGAATGGGCTCCGGGCCGTCCCTCGGGATGGATCCATGGGATAAACACGGAGCGTTGGGAAGAACTCCGGGAACTTTTGGGATGAACCTTCACCAGGAGGAAAGAGCAGAAATCCAGGGATTGCCATTCCGGAGAATTTGGGATTATCCAGGATTCTCCAGATCCCAAAATCCTCCCGAGGATCCCGGCTTGGACCTTTCCCCCCTCTCCAAGCTGACCCCATTCCATGGGCAAGTTCCCATGGGATTCATTGGAATCCATGGAATGGTTTTCCAGGGAATTCCCTCCATTCCAGACATTCCATGACCGGACACTCCAAAAAACCCGGGAAAACCCCATTTTTTTGGGAATCTCCCAGCAGGAATTGGCCATTCCCATCTCCTCCTCGCCATCACCGGGCGGTGATTCCCATCTGCTGCAAAAAAGACAGGAAAAGATGGAAAAAACCCTGGGAAAATCAGGATTTTTGTGGACAATTTCCATGGGGTGTTTTTTTTTTCCAACTGGGAATTCTGATCCATGTGTTTTGTTGTTTTATTTTTTTTGGGAACGCAGGTGAACGGAGTGAACGTGGTGAAGGTGGGGCACAAGCAGGTGGTGGCGCTGATCCGGCAGGGCGGGAATCACCTCCTGATGAAAGTCGTGTCCGTCAGCCGCAAGCCCGACTCCGAGGAGGGATCCCGCAAAAAGGGTGAGCCGCGATTCCCGGGAATCCCGTGGCTCCGGGGGCCTGGGATGGGCCGGAGCGGCCCCAGCCGGGAGAGGGAGTGGCGGGGGCGGGAAATTCCACGGTGGGAAGGTTGGGATGTGCCGGGTTTTTGGGATGTGCCTGGTTTTTGGGATATGTCCATTTTTTGGGATGTACCTGGTTCTGGAATGTGCCAATTTCAGGATGCACCGATTTTTGGGATGTGTCCGTTTTTTGAGATGTGCCTGGTTTTGGGATGCAATGATTTTTGGGATGTGTCCGTTTTCTGGGATGCGCCAGTTTCGGGATGCGCCAGTTTCAGGATGCACCAATTTTTGGGATGTGTTGATGTTTGGGATGTGCCACTTTTTGGCATGCAATGATTTTTGGGATGTGCCTGTTTTTTGGGATGTGCCTGGTTCTGGGATGCGCCAGTTTCAGGATGCGCCAATTTTTGGGATGTGTTGATGTTTGGGATGTGCCACTTTTTGGCATGCAATGATTTTTGGGATGTGTCTATTTTTTGGGATGTGCCTGTTTTTGGGATGTGCTGATTTCTGGGATGTGTCCGTTTTTTGGGATGTGCCTGGTTTTGGGATGCAATGATTTTTGGGATGTGTCCATTTTTTGGGATGTGCCTGTTTTTGGGATGTGCCAATTTCAGGATGCACCGATTTTTGGGATGTGTCCGTTTTTTGAGATGTGCCTGGTTTTGGGATGCACCGATTTTTCGGATGTGTCCATTTTTTGGGACGTGCCTGGTTTTGGGATGCGCCAGTTCACGACGCGCCAATTTTTGGGATGTGTTGATGTTTGGGATGTGCCATTTTTTGGGATGCAATGATTTTTGGGATTTGCCCGTTTTTTGGGATGTGCCTGGTTCTGGGATGCGCCAGTTTCAGGATGCGCCAATTTTTGGGATGTGTTGATGTTTGGGATGTGCCACTTTTTGGGATGCAATGGTTTTTGGGATGTGTCCGTTTTTTTGGGATGTGCCTGGTTTTGGGATGCAATGATTTTTGGGATGTGTCCATTTTTTGAGATGTGCCTGGTTTTGGGATGCAATGATTTTTGGGATGTGTCCATTTTTTGGGATGTGCCTGGTTTTGGGATGCGCCAGTTTCAGGATGCACCAATTTTTGGGATGTGTTGATGTTTGGGTTGTGCCACTTCTTTGGGATGCAATGATTTTTGGGATGTGTCCATTTTCTAGGATGTGCCTGTTTTTGGGATGTGCTGATTTTTGGGATACACCGGTTTTTGGGATGCGTCAGTTTCAGGATGTGCTGTTTTTTGGGATGAGATGATTTTTGGGATGAGCCAGTTTTTGGGATACGGCAATTTCTGGGATGCGCCGGTTTCTGGGATGTGGCAATTTCAGGATGTGCCAATTTTTGGGATGTGTTGGTATTGGAAGGCAATGATTTTTGGGATATGTCCGTTTTTTGGAATGTCCCAGTTTTTGGGATGTGCTGATTTTTAGGCCACCGCAATTTTTGGGATGCGCCAATGTTCGAGGTGTGCCGGTTTTTGGGATGTGCTGGTTTTCGTGATGCAATGATTTTTGGGATGCCCTGATTTTTGGGATATGCCAGGTTTTGGGATGCGTCAGTTTCAGGATGCACTGATTTTTGGGGTGTGTTGGTGTTGGGATGTGCTGATTTTTGGGATGTGACGATTTTTGGGATGTGACGGGTTTTGGGATGTTTCCATTTTTTCAGGATGTGCCTTTTTTTGGGATGTGCCAGTTTTTGGATACGCTGATTTTTGGGATGTGCTGATTTTTGAGATGCGTCAATTTCAGGATGCGCCGATTTCGGAATGCAACAATTTTTGGGACGTGTTGATGTTGGGATGCGTTGATTTTTGGGATGTGACAATTTTTGGGATACGTCCATTTTTTGGGATGTGCCAGCTTTTGGGATGCGCCGATTTCAGGACGCGCTGACTTTGTGATGCGCCGATTTTTGGGATCTGTTGATGTTTGGCACGTGCCAGTTTTTGAGATGTGCCGGTTTTTGGGATATTTCCGTTTTTGGGATGTGTAGAATTTGAGATGTGCTGATTTATGGGATGTTCTCATTTTTGGCATGCATCATTATTTGGGATGCGCCCATTTTTGGGATGTGCTGATTTTGGGATGTGCCCATTTTTGAATGTGAGGGGTTTGGGGATGTGCCCATTTTGGGATGCGCAGTGTTTTGGGATGCGTTGTTTTTAGGCATGAGCTGATTTCTGGGATGTTCCCATTTTGGGGTGTTCCAGCTTCTGGGATGTGAAGATTTTTGGGATGTGTCCATTTTTTGGGATGTGCTGATTTTTGGGATGATTTGATTTATTGGGATGTGTTTATTTTGGGATGTGCCCATTTGGGGATGTGAGGATTTTTGGGATGCGTTGATTTTTGGGATGTGCCCATTTTTTGGGATATACTGATATTTGGGATGTGCCCCTTTTGGGATTTGCCTGTTTTGGGATGCATTGATTTTTGGGATGTGCCCATTTTTTGGGATGTGCTGGGTTTTGGGACACTTTCATGTTTGGGATGCAAAATTTTTTGGGTTTTGCTTGTGTTGGGTTGTGCTGATTTTCGGTAAGCGTTGATTTTCGGGATGCATCACTCTTTGGGATGCACCCATTTTGGGATTTGCCCACATTGGGATGTGCCCATTTTTTGTGGTGCATCATTTTATGGGATGTGTTGACATTTGGGATGTGCTGATTTTTGGGATGTGCCCATTTTGGGATTTGCCTGCTTTGGGATGTGCCCATTTTGGGATGCGTCATTTTGTGGGATGTGCTGATTTTTGGGATGCATTAATGTTTGGGATACAAAGATTTTTGGGATGTTCCCATTTTTGGGATACACCTGTTTTGGGGGCGTGCTGGTTTTTGGGATGCGCCCCTTTTTTGGGATGTTCCCATTTTTGGGACTTGTTGATTTTTGGGATATGCCGGTTTCTGGGTGCACTGATTTTTGGGAATGTGGGAGGTGGGAGGGAAGATCAGGGAGGTCCCAACCACATCTGTGGAGTTGGGGTGTTTTTTGGGAATTTATTCCCAGGGTCTGGAATTCCTGGAGTTGTGGCGTTTTTTTGGAATGGCTTGAATTCTTAGGATCAGGAATTTCTGGAATTCTGGCAAACAAGGAACAAGAGTTTTGGGAGCTCACGGATACAGGAAGGGAGGGATGGGCTGGGAGTTCAGGGAGAGATTTGGGATGGGTTTTGGGAATCACTTTTGATTCCCATGATCCGGAATTCCTGGAATTCCCATCAGCTGCTCCGGGCTCCGGCTCCACCTGGGAATTGTTGGGAGGGGAAACAACCCTGGGAATTTCTAGGAATGTTGTGGGGCAGGATGGTGATGCCAAAGGAACACCGGGAATTCCAGGATGGAGCCAGGGAGTCGCTGTGGGAATTCCTGGACATGGCTGGTCCTGGGGGATCCCAGAAAGTTCTGGGATTTTATTCCATGGGTTCTGGATTCCGGGAGCAGATCCAGGAGCTCGGGCAGGGCAGGGATTTGTCCGGAGGGATGGGAACATCTGGAAGCACAGGAAGGAGCCAGGAGGGGTTTGGGGGGATTGGGACTGGAATTCCAGGGAATGGGAGCAGGGGGGTGGGAAAAGGGGAATGGGAAAAGGGGAATGGGAAAAGGGGAATGGGAAAAGGGGATGGAATTAGGGGGGTGGGAAAAGAGGAATAGGAAAAGGAGATGGAATTATAGGGGTGGGAGCAGGGGATGGAATTATGGAGATGGGAGCAGGGGCTGGAATCAGGGGGATGGGAGTTTGGGAAGCAGGATTAGGATGGGATGGAGGGACAGGAGCAGGGATGGGAGCAGGGATGGAAAGAGGAGGTGGAAGTGGAGGGACGGGAGCAGGGATGGGAGCCGAGGGATGGAAGCAGGAAGACAGGAGCAGCGGGCAGGAACAGGGATGGAAAAGGGCAGGAGGGACAGGAGCAGGAGGATGGAAAGGGGATGGAAGTGGAGGGGCAGGAGAGGGGATGGGAGCAGGGAATGGCAGCACAGGGATGGGAACAGGGGATGGAAACACAGGGAATGGAAGCAGGGAATGGGAGCAGAGGGATGAGAACAGGGGATGGAAGTGGAGGGATGGAAACTGGGAATGGGAGCAGGGAATGGGAGGATGAGGATGGAAATGGGGAGACAGGAGGGACGGGAGCAGGGAATGGAAACACAGGACAGGAGAGAGGAACAGGAATGGAAGCAGGGATGGGAGGAGCAGAGATGGGAGCAGGGAATGGAAACACAGGACAGGAGCAGGGACAGGAATGGAAGCAGGGATGGGAGGAGAGGGATTGGAGCAGGGAATGGAAACGGGGGAATGTGAGCAGGGGAATGGATATGGGATGGGAGCAGGAGAAAGGAGCACGGGATGGAAACAGCGGGACAGGAGCAGGGATGGGTGGAAACAGGAATGGAAGCAGGAATTGGAAGCAGGAATGGGAGCAGGGGGGTTGGAGTAAAGAATGGAAGCAGGGATGGGAGCAGGGATGGAATCAGGAGGATGGGAGCAGGGATGGAATCAGGGGGATTGGAGAAGGGATGGGAGCAGGGATGGGAGCAGGGATGGGAGCAGGGATGGGAGCAGGGATAGAATCAGAGGGATTGGAGTAGGGGATGGGAGCAGGGATGGGAGCAGGGATGGAATCAGGGGGATGGGAGCCGGGATTAGAGTAGAGAATGGAATCAGGGAGTGGAATCAGGGGGATTGGAGTAGCGAGTGGAGTCGGGGGGATGGGAGCAGGGCTGGAGCAGGGGGATGGGAGCAGGGAATGAGGGGGGCCGGGATCGGGGCCGCTCCCAGCGCAGCACGCGGGGCTCGGGGGAGGGAAGAGGGAAGGGAGGGAAGGAGGGAGCGCTGCTGGCACGAGGAGCTCCAATTATCCTGTCACGGCACCAAGGCACGAGCCGTGGGAACGGCTGGCAGCCTCGGGAATTCAGCCGGGAATTCGGCCGGGAATAATCCTCGGGAATTCGGCCGGGAATCAGCGCTGGGAGCCCCGGCGGGGCCGCTCGGGCCGCTCCGGCCGCTCCAGCCCGGGGTGAGCCGCTGCCCCTCGGCGCTTCCCGCTGCTCCCTCTGCCCGGCGCCTTCCTCCTCCCGCTCCTCCGCATCCTCGCGGCCGCTTTTCCAAGGGATCCGAGGGGCGCCGGGGCACCGGGGGGGGATCGTGCCGTGTCCCCCCCACCCCGGTGACAGCGCCTGTGTGGGCCCGGCTGGGGCTGAATCCGCCCCGCTGGATCCCTGCCGCAGGCACAGGGATCCTTGGAGCTGCCGTTGCCATGGCAATCCTGGAGCGTTATTCCAGCATTGTCAGCGAGGAGCAGCGAGGAGGAGGAGGAGGAGGAAGAGGAAGAGCTTTCCACTCATCCTCGCTGCTCCGGGAGGGGGGGGAGCGCTCGGGGAATGCGGGATCGGGAGCTTTTGGGATCATCCCGGGCCATGCGTCCTTGGGCAGCTCCCGGCCGGACGCCGGCGCTTCCATAGGGTTGGGATCCACGGCCAGGAGCAGCAGCAGCAGCAGCAGGAGGAGGAGGAGGAGGAGGAAGAGGAGGGTGGGGTGGGCTGAGGCGCTCCGGGGGCTGCGCCGAGGCGGGAAGAGGATCCCGAGCTCAGGCTGGACACATTCCCGCTCTCCCCGCATCCCCGCCGGCATCCCCCGCCTCCCCGGGGCCATGGCCCCGCGCTGAGGGGGGGGCCCGCATTCCCAAGGGCCGCGGGCACATTCCCGGCGGGAATCATGAAGAAGTTCGCGTCCACGCGCAGCCTCAATAAGATCCTGCAGCAGTGCGACTCCTCGTCCCGCGAGTACGAGGAGATCCAGGCTGTGGAGAAGAAGTGGCACCTGCACCTGGCCACGCCGCGCAAATTCCGCGAGAAGCGGTGCAAGATGCCCTCTCTGTTCCTTGCAGCCCCGCCGCCGCCCAAGAGAGCGCCCAGCACCACCCTCACGCTGCGCTCCAAGTCCATGACGGCCGAGCTGGAGGAGCTGGGTAAGGCCGGCACCGGGATGGCGCCGGGATCCCGGGGGAGTCGCGGGCCGTGCTCGGGAGCCGCTTCCCAGCGGTTTTCCAGCGGTTTTCCAGCGGTGTTCCAGCTGTTTGCATGTGCGCCGTGGGGCCGTGGCCGTGGGGGGGTGTGGGAGGCGCGGGGGGCGGGGGAGCCGGATTCCCATCCCTGTCCGGGGGGATGTCCGGAGGGATGTCCAGGGGGATGTCCGGATGTCCAGGGGGATGTCCGGGGGGATGTCCGGAGGAATGTCCATAGGGATGTCCAGGGGGATGTCCAGGGGGATGTCCGGAGGGATGTCCAGGGGGATGTCCATGGGGATGTCCAGGGGGATGTCCATAGGGATGTCCAGGGGGATGTCTGGAGGGACGTCCATGGGGATGTCCAGGAGGGACGTCCATGGGGATGTCCAGGAGGATGTCCATAGGGATGTCCGGAGGGATGTCCAGGGGGATGTCCATGGGGATGTCCATAGGGATGTCCAGGGGGATGTCCAGCGCTCCAGGGGCGCATCCCAGCGGAGGTGGGCGTGGGAAGGATGTTGGGAGTCTCCAGGTGGGTGTGGAGGGGTTGACGTGCTCTGGCCTTGGGCATCCTGCTCCTTTCCCTGCTCCTTTCCCTGCTCCTTCTATTCCCTGCTCCATTCCCACTTCCTTTCCCTGCTCCTTCCCTGATCAATTCCTGCTCCTTTCCTTGATCAATTCCTGATCAATTCCCAGCCCCTTTCCCTGCTCCTGCTCCCTTTCCTGCTCCTCTCCCTGTTCCTCCTACTCCTCTTCCTGATCCTCATCCTCTGCCTGCTCCTCTCCCTGCTCCCGCTCCTTTTCCTGATCCTCTCTCTTTTCCTTTCCTTGCTCCATTCCCAGTTCCATTTCCAGCTCCTTTCCTTGCTCCTTTCCCTGCCCCATTCCCATTCCCTCAATTCCTGATCCATTCCCAGCTCCTCTCCCTGCTCATTTTCATGCTCCTTCCATTCCCTATTCCACTCCCTGCTCCTTTCCCAGTTCCATCCCCTGCTCTATTCCCAGTTTCATTCCCTGCTCCTTTCCCTGCTCCATTCCCTGATCAATTCCTGATCCATTCCCAGCTCCTCTCCCTGCTCATTTCCGTGCCCCTTCCATTCCCTGCTCCATTCCCAGTTCCTTCCCCTGCTTTTTCCCAACTCCTTTCCCTGCTCCATTCCCTGCTCCTTTCCCTGCTCCTGCTCCTCTCCCTGCTCCTCCTGCTCCTCTTCCTGATCCTCATCCTCTGCCTGCTCCTCTCCCGGCTCCTGCTCCTTTTCCTGATCCCCTCTCTTCTCCTGTTCCTTTCCCTGCTCCATTCTCTGCTCCTTTCCCTGATCCATTCCCTGATCCATTCTCTGCTCCTTTCCCAGTTCCATTCCCTGATCAATTCCTGCTCCATTCCCAGCTCCTCTCCCTGTTCCATTCCCTGCTCCATTCCCAGTTCCTTTCCCTGCTTTTTTCCCAGCTCCTTTCCCTGCTCCATTCCCTGCTCCATTCCCTAATCCTTTTCCTGCTCCGCTCCCTGTTCCTTACCCTGCTCCTTCTCCTCCTGCTCCTCTCCTCGCTTTCCTCACTCCTTTCCATGCTCCTCTCCCTGCTCTGTTCCCAGCTCCTCTCTCTGATTCATTCCCTGCTCCCTTCCCTGCTCCATTCCCTGATCAATTCCCTGTTCCCGATCCTTTTCCTGCTCCTCTCCCTGCTCCTCTCCCTCCTGCTCCTCTTCCTGATCCTCATCCTCTGCCTGCTCCTCTCCCGGCTCCTGCTCCTTTTCCTGATCCCCTCTCTTCTTCTGTTCCTTTCCCTGCTCCTTTCCCTGCTCCGTTCTCTGCTCCTTTCCCAGATCAATTCCCTGCTCCTGGATCCTTTTCCTGCTCCTTTTCCTTCTCCTCTCCCTGTTTCATCCTACTCCTCTTCCTGATCCTCATCCTTTCCCTGCTCCATTCTCTGATCAATTCCTGCTCCATTCCCAGCTCCATTCCCTGCTCCTCTCCTTCCTCTCCCATTCCCTCATCCCACTCCTCTCCCCCCTTTCCCACACCCGGCAGTCCCAGGTTTTGATTTCTCATCTCCGGGCAGATCCCAAACCCTGCCAGGTGAGCTCCAGGTGAGCTCCAGGGAGAGCTCTGGAATTCCGGGAGAGCTCCAGGTGAGCTCCAGAAGAGCTCTGGAATTCCGGGAGAGCTCCAGGTGAGCTCCAGGAGAGCTCTGGAATTCCGGGAGAGCTCCGGAAGAGCTCTGTGAGAATTCCAGATGAGCTCCAGGTGAGCTCTGGCAGAGCTCTGGGATTCCGGGAGAGCTCCAGGTGAGCTCCAGGAGAGCTCTGGAATTCCAGAAGAGTTCCAGGTGAGCTCTGGAATTCCGGGAGAGCTCCAGGAGTGCTTCAGGAGAATTCCAAGAGAACTCCAGGAGAATTCCAAGAGAACTCCAGGAGAATTCCAGGATAGCTCCAGGAGATCTCCAGGGTTGCTCCGTCCCCCCCACCCCACTGCCACTCCCGCATTTCCTGCTGCTTTCCCATCCCGCTCCACATCCCCAGGTTCCCTGAAATCCTCTCCACTCCCACCATTCCCTGCTTTCTGCTGCCAGAATTCCTTGTTTTCCCCAGCCCTCGTGGCCACCTGGGATGTCCCCAGGACTCCCTGGCAGGGGCGGGAGCCGATCCCACTCCATCCCTCCCCTTTCCCGGATCCGGTGGCACTTTGTCCCTGGATGTCCCTGGAGCAGCCACGTGGCCATGGAGAGATCCCAAATCCAGGAAAACTTTGGAGCATCCCTGGGCTCGCTCAGAGACCATCGGTGCTGCCCCAGCTTCCAAGGGAATTTGGGATTTTCCATGTGGGAATGTGGCACCCTGGAGCCTCAGCAGGATCCCACATTACCCCTGGTTTTCCATGCTTTCCCTGCTTTTCCTGTTTTCCTTATTTTTCCATCATTTCCTTCATTCTCCATGCTCTCCACAGTATTCCATGTTCTCCCTCTTTTCCATGTTCTCCCTGGTTTTTCCATGCCCTTCCTGGTTTTCCATTCCTTCTGGTTTTTCATGCTCTTCCTGGTTTTCCAAGCTCTCCCTGTTTTCCATGCTCTCCTTGGTTTTTCCATGCCCTCCCTCTTTTTTAATTCCTTCTGGTTTTCCCATGTTTTCCTTGGTTTTTCCATGCTCTCCCTGTTTTCTGTGATCTCCACGGATTTCCATGCTCTCTCTGGTTTTCCATGCTCTCACTTTTTCCATACCTTCCAGTTTTCCATGCTCTCCTTGATTTCCCAAGCTCTCCATGGTTTTCCATCCGCTCCCTGTTTTCCATGCTCTTCTTGGTTTTCCACGCTCATCCTGGTTTTCCAAGCTTTCCCTGTTTTCCGTGCCCTCCCTCTTTATTAATTCCTTCTGGTTTTTCCAAGCCCTCAATGGTTTTCCATGTTCTTCCTGGCTTTTCCCTGCGCTTCCTGGTTTTCCATTCCTTCTGGTTTTCCAAGGTCTCCATGGTTTTCCATCCCCTCCCTGTATTCCATGCCCTTCCTGCTTTTCTTCTCTTTTAATTCCTTCTGGTTTTTCCAAGCCCTCCTTGGTTTTTCCAAGCTCTCCATTTCCCCCGCTGCTCTCCCTGTTTTCCATACCATCCCTGGAATTCCATTCCCTCTGGTTTTCCATGCCCTTCCCAGCTGTCCATGTCTTTCCTTGCTCCTCCTTGGAGCCAGACCCCGGGGATCAGATCCCAGAATTCCCAGACTGGGTCAGCTGGGATTTATTTTATCCCGAGCCTCTGCCTGGATTCCCACCCTGGAATTCCCACCCTTGATTCCTGGCATTTCCAGACCGTCATTCCCAATCCAAGGCTCTTTTTTGGTGGGAATTCTTGGGAGCAGAGCCAGACCGGCTCCTTTTTCCCACTTTTCCCCCATCCCAGATCCTGGGGTTTCTCCGTCCATCCTCCCAGCAATTCCCAGTTTTCCTGGAGAGGGATTGGGAGCAGCAATCCCAGAGAAGGATCTGGAGGCCGTTCCAGCTCTGATCCCACAATTCCCATGAGTTTTTCTGGGAATTGTACCGCTCATTCCTATGGATCCAAGGAATGGGCTGAAGCCATTCCAGGGAAAACAGGGGATCCGTCCTCTTCCCATCCTTCACTCCAGGTTTTCCTGTGGATCAGCATTCCCAGGATTCGGCCTGGAGCCGCTCTCCTTCCCAAGGAACAGCCAGGGAAAGAGATATTCCCAAAAAAGCTCTGCCGGGTGCTTCCCACCCCATTTTCCATGGATCCCAAACACCCCCTGTGCCCTTCCCAACCCTTTCCCCACCATTCCAATCCCCTTGGAGCAGCAGATTCCCAGCAGGATGCTCCAGGATCCCTCCCGTGCCGAAATCCATGGGCTTGGATGCAGGGAATTGCCCTGGGAGCTTTTCCATGGCTCGGGATGGAATTCCAGCCAATCCTGCTCCCACTTTGGCTTCCCTGGATCCATGAGGATCCATGAGGGATGATCCCAGCCTTGGGATAAATCCCAAATCCCGGCTCGGAGGGACGTTCCCCGTGGATAAAGGCTGGAATTCCCAGGTGCCCTGCCCGAATCCCACATCCCAGGCCGGATCCCGCATGCCAGAGGCCGGGAATTGTGGGAAGAGCCGGGAATGGGGGCGGGAATTGTTCCATGCCGTTGATTCTGTGTTTTGTTTCCCGTTCCAAGCCTCCATGCGGAGAAGGAAAGGGGGTGAGTGTGAAACCAAAATTCCCGGGATTCCGCCCCTTCCCGCCAGCTCCCGCTGGGATCCCACGGGATCCAGGCTGGGGGGAGATCCCGGCATCCCGAGGGTCGCTGTTCCTGCAGCGTCTCAGGGAATTCAGCCGGGAATTTGGGGATTTGGGATCGGCTCCGGTGGTGTCCAGGAGCCGCTCCAGTAGGAATTGGAACGCCTGGAATTGGAACGCCAGGAATTGGAATGCCGGGAATTGGAATGCCGGGAATTGGAGTGCCAGGAATTATGGGGCCGGGAGTTGGAATGGCCGTGTGGGATTCCGCTGGGCGTGGGCAGACTGATCCTGTATCCCAAAATTCCCAACCCTGCCATTCCCAGGTGTGATCCCTGCTCTGGGTTTTCCCCATGGGCATGTTCCGTGTGGGATTCTCGGGAATGACGGTGTCCAGCTTTATCCCAAACAGCCAAAGCCTCTCCTGGCAAATCCAGGGAGTTTATCCCACTATTCCTGGCGGATCCATGCGGTTTATCCCGGATCCATGCGGTTTATACCGTTATTCCTGGCAGTTCCGTACAGTTTATCCCGTTATTCCTGGCAGTTCCAGGTGGTTTATCCAATTATTCCTGGCAGATCCATGTGGATTATGCCGCTGTTCCCACCCTGAGGATGTGCGGGAATGTCGCGTGAGGGCCACAGAAAAACCAGGAAGTTTTTGGTGGAAAGGTTGGATCCGGATGGGATTGAAGGTCCCTTCACACCCAACCCCTCCTGGGATTTTCTGACCCAGGATTTTCTGTCCTGGTGGTTCCCACTCCGTGTTCCCCATGGAGCTGGGAATGTGGGATCAGCGGGGATCCAGTGGGGATAGGACAGGGAAAAAGCCGAGTGAGAATTACCATGGGAAGGGTCTGAGGGATCTTCCCTGGATCAGGCAGATCCAGAGGGGGCTGCACGAGGATCCCTGGATCAGGAAGATCAACTGGAGATTCCCAAGGATTGGAGATGGATCCAGGATGCTTTTCTTCCAGAAAAGATTCCAGGGAGAGCTTCCAGCACATTGCAGGGCCTGCAGGGGCTCCAGGAGAGCTGCAGAGGGACTGGGGCCAAGGCCTGCAGGGACAGCACCCAGGGAATGGCTCCCACTGCCAGAGGGCAGGCATGGATGGGATCTTGGCAATGAGGAATTCCTGGCTGGGCTGGGATTGCCAGAGCAGCTGGGGCTGCCCCTGCATCCCTGGCAGTGCCCAAGGAAAGGCTGGAGAAATTTGGGATCATGGCAAGGCGTCCCATGGAATGGGATGAGCTTTAACGCCCTTCCTACCCGAACCAGTCCATGATTCCATGTCCCACAATTCCGTGGAAGGCCCGAGGACCAGCCTGGCTTCAGGAGAATCCCGGGGCTACAATTCCCACCTGGACACAGCTGGAGCTGCCCAGTCCCTCTCCCAGGGCAGAAATTTGGGATGTGGATCCAGCTGGATCTGGGAAGAGCCATCAGGTGGAGGTGACATGGAGCCAATGGCCCCAACTTCCCATTCCAGTTGGGAATTCCGTAGGCTTGGCTCAGGCGGGATCCATGGAAATTAATCCATGTCCACCTCCTACCTTTTTCCATATCTAGAGGATCAGGATTCCAGCTGGAATTATTCCCAAGGGAATGAAACCACTGGGACACGTGCAGGCACAGCTTGGTGTTCCCAAGGGATGAAAGTGCCAGGGTGGATCCTGGAGCTGGGAATTCCAGTCCCACTCCCCATTCCCTGAGCTCGGACACGGCCGTGGTGGCTCTGCTGATATTCCTGAAATCCGTGGGCACCAAATCCTGCCCCGGACATGGAAAGTTGGGATCATTGAGAGAGTCCATTCCGGCTGGGAATATCTCAGTTTATCCCAAATATTGGATGTGCTGGAGCCGTGTGGATCCCATGGACATCTCCATGTCCTGGGATTCCCTGGATCTCCCACCTGCCTGGCAGGACTCGGCTGATCCCAAATACCTAAAATTTGGGACAAACTCACTGGTTAGTGTCAGACAGAGAATTCCTTGGAATGCGGGGTGGGACAGCACCCACGGAATTCCCCGGCTGAGCGGGATCAGCCCCCACAAATCCATGGAAAACCACTGGGTGGGGAGAGGAGCAGCGGGGACGATCCCCCCCGTTCTCTGGGATGAGCTGTGGGAAGGGAGCGATGCCGGGGCTGAGCCCCGGGATCAGCCGGTTCTCCTTGGATTCCAGAGAAGCTGGATGAGATCCTGGCGGCCGCGGAGCCGGCGCTGCGGGCGGAGCTGGTGGAGGCCGATTCCAGGGCGGCCACGGTGAAACAGCGCCCGACCAGCCGGAGGATCACCCCTGCGGAGATCAGTGTGAGACAGCGGGAATTCCGCGGGAATGGGGTGGAATGGGATGGGAGGGTCACCCCTGCGGAGATCAGTGTGAGACAGCGGGAATTCCGCGGGAATGGGATGGGAATGGGATGGGAATGGGATGGGAATGGGATGGGAGGGTCACCCCTACCGAGATCAGTGTGAGACAGCGGGAATTCCGCGGGAATGGGGGTGTGGGATGTGGGGATGGGATGGGAATGGGATGGGAGGGAGCCAAAGGATCAGCCCTACCGAGATCAGTGTGAGACAGCGGGAATTCCACGGGAATGGGATGGGAGTGGGATGGGAATGAGATGGCAATGGGATGGGAGTGGGATGGGAGAGAACTGGAGCATCATCCCTGCGGAGATATGTGTGAGCCAGCGGGAATTCTGCAGGAATGGGGGTGTGGAATATGGGAATGGGATGGGAGAGAGCCAGAGGATCACCCTTGTGGAGATCAGTGTGAGCCTGCGGGAATTCCACGGGAATGGGGTATGGAATGTGGGAATGGGATGGGAATGGGATAGGAGGGTCACCCGTGTGGAGATCAGTGTGAGACAATGGGAATTCCAAAGGAATGGGATGGGAAGACCATCCCTGTGGAGATCAGTGTGAGCCAGTGGGAATTCCACAGGAATGGGATGGGAATGGGATGGGAAGATCACCCGTGCAGAGATCAGTGTGAGCCAGCGGGAATTCCCTGGGAATGGGGGTGTGGAATGTGGGAATAGGATGGGAGGGAGCCTCAGGATCACCCCAGCAGAGATCAGTGTGAGCCAGCGGGAATTGGGGATTCGAATTCCCAGAACAGAGAGTGGAATTCCCAAGGAAGGAAGGAGAGGGACAGGAGCACATGGAAAGGGATGGGAAGGATCCGGAGGATCTCACTGAGGAGATCAGTGTGGGCCAGAGGGAATCCCACCAGGAATGGGGGCCCGGAATGAGGGAGAGGGGTGAGAGGGAATGGGGAGTGGCATTCCCAGGAATGGGGAATGGCATTCCCGGGAATGGAAGGAGAGGGAAGGGAGCCCACGGAGGAGGATGGGAGGGAATGGGGTGCCAAGAGGAGCTGGTTCAGGAGTAGAATTCCCAGGAATGCAGAGCCTGGGAGACCCCGATCCACAGTGGGGCTCAACGCTCCCTCAGCTCCCCAGGATCCCCATCCAGGACTGGGAATCCGCATGGATTTCCTAGGGAAGGCTGGAAGAGCAGCTCGGGAGGAGCCTGGAGAGCCGGGCTGGGTGCGGGGATGGAATTCTGCCGGAATCTGAGGGGAAGCACGGAGGGAGGAGGAGGAGGAGGAGGCTCAGGATTGTGCCGGGAATGCTGCGGGGGGGAGGCAGCTCCAGGAAAAGCGGGACAGGAGCTCCCGGAGCCATCCTCACCAGATTCCCACCTGGAGCAGGCAGAGAGATGGGATGGGACCCAGGGAATCATCCCAGTGTTTGGAATTCCACTGGGTGGAGCAGCAGGAAGGTGGAGGCGAGGAGGGTCCATCCCGTTGGGAACAGCTCCCATTTTCCATCAGTTGGAAGTTCAGGGGGGAATGTCGGGTCCTTCCAGCAGCACCCGAACTGGGAATTCCCTGTTTTTCCCTTCCAGTCCCTGTTTGAGCGCCAGGGAATGGCACATCCCGGGGTCCTGGCGGGAACGGAGAAGCCCCACGTGTCCCTCCGGAAGGGAATTCCACGGACCAAGTCAGTAGGTGAGGAAAAACCCGGGAGAATCCCTTGGGAATGAGGAGGGAGGGTCCCTGGGGGGTGTGGAGTGGGCGGGAAAGGCTCGGCCCTTCCCAGGTCGCTCCAGCTCTTGGATTTTGGAGTATTCCATGGAATTCCATGGAATTCCGGCTTGGAGGGATGCCTGGTCCTGCTCGGAGTGGAAGGTGGGACTGGAGAATTCCAGGAGAGAATTTTGGGAGGGAATTCCAGGAATTCCCGGATCGTCTCTGCCAAGGGCAGGGGCGTTCTGCCACCCCCAGTGTTGGCACTGGGCATTCCCAGCGGGAATGACACCTCTGGAACTGGGAATGTTGGGGCTTAGGAGGAGCAGGACGAGGTCTGGAGGAGGTGCCTGGATGTAGGGGATCCTTGAGCTTATCCCAAAAGACTTATGGAGTCTCCAAGCCCAAAACCACTTGTGGGGGATCCTTAACCTTGTTCCTAAAGATTTATGGAGTCTCCAAACCCAAAACTGTCTGTGGTGGATCCTTGAGCTCCTCCCAAAAGATTTATGGAGTCTCCAAACCCAAAGCCATCTCTGGTGGGTTCTTGATTCTGTTCTCAAAGATTTCTGGTGCCACCAAACCCAAAATCCATCTGTGGGAAGTCCTTGACCCCATTCCAGAAGGGGTTTGGTGCCACCAAACCCAAACCTGGCTATGGGGGATCCTTGATCGTGTTCCTCCAGATTTCTGGTGCCACCAAACCCAGAATGCCTGTGGTGGATCCATGACCTTATCCCAAAATATTTATGGTACGTCTAAACACAAAGTCCATCTGTGGGATGTCCTGGACCTTGTCCTGAAGGTTTATGGTGCCAGCAACCCCAAACCAGCTGTGGTGGGTCCTGGACCTTGTCCCTAAAGATTTCTGGAGTCTCCAATTCCAAAACCACCTCCAGTGTGTTCTTGATTCTGTTCCCAAAGATTGATGGTGCCACCAATCCCAAAATCCATCTGTGGTGGTTTCTGGACCTTGTCCCAAGGGTTTATGGTGCCACTGAATCCAAAAACCACCTGTGGTGGGTCCTGGACCTTGTCCCTGAAGATTTCTGGAGTCTCCAAACCCAAAACCATCTGTTGTGGATCCTTGAGCTTATCCCAAAACATTTATGGAGTCTCCAAACCCAAAACCATCTCTGGTGGGTTCTTGATCCTGTTTCCAAAGATTTCTGGTGCTACCAAACCCAAACCTGGCTAAGGGGGATCTTTGATCATGTTCCTCAGGATTTCTGGTACCACCAAACCCAGAATGCCTGTGGTGGCTCCTTGAGGTTATCCCAAAATATTTATGGTGTCTCTAAACACGAAATCCATCTGTGGGATGTCCTGAACCTTGTCCCGAAGGTTTATGGTGCCACCAACCCCAAACCAACTGTGGTGGGTCCTTGAGCTTATCTCAAAACATTCATGAAGTCTCCAAATCCAAAACCATCTCTGGTGGGTTCTTGATTCTGTTCCCAAAGATTGATGGTGCCACCAATCCCAAAATCCATCTGTGGGAAGTCCTTGATCTTGTGCCAAAGGTTTTTGGTGCCGCCAAACTCAAAATCCACCTGTGGTGGGTCCTGGACCTTGTCCCTAAATATTTATGGAGTCTCCAAACCCAAAATCATCTGTTGTGGATCCTTGAGCTTATCCCAAAACATTTATGGAGTCTCCAAACCCAAACCATCTCTGGTGGATCCTTGAGCTTTATGGAGTCTCCAAACCCAAAGCCATCACTGGTGGGTCCTGGACCTTGTCCCTAAAGATTTATGGTGCCACCGAACCCAAAACCAGCTGTGGTGGCTCCTTGACCCTGTCCAAAAAGGTTTTTGGTACCACCTAACCCCAAAATCCAGCTGTGGTGGTTCCACCCAAAATGTTTGTGGTGTCACCAAACCCTGACTTGGCTGTGGGGTGTCCTTGGCCTTGTCCCTAAAGATTTATGGTGTCACCAACCCCAGAGCTTTCAGTGGTGGTTCCTTGACCTTGTCCCTAAAGGTTTCTGGTGCCACCAATCCCAAAATCCATCTGTGGGAAGTCCTTGACCACATTCCAGGAGATTTTGGGTGCCACCAATCCCAAAATCCATCTGTGGGAAGTCCTTGACCCCGTTCCAGAAGGTTTTTGGTGCCACCAATCCCAAACCTGGTTGTGGTGGATCCTGGACCTTGTCCCTAAAGGTTTTTGGTGCCACCAATCCCAAAATCCGTCTGTGGGAAGTCCTTGACCCCGTTCCAGAAGGTTTTTGGTGCCACCAAACCCAAACCTGGCTGGTTTGGCTCCTTGGATCCTAAAATATAAAGGAAATTTGGGAGTTTCAGGGATTGTGTTGGTGCAGCTGTTCCTGTGCTGGGAATTCCTTGCTGAAGACATTCCTGAGGCTCGGGAAGAGCTGGGGTAAAACGGGATGGTTTGTGTGGGATGTGAGGATGGATCCATGTGTGCACGTGGAGAAATCCCATCCCGGCATCCCGAACCCGCAGCGTCCAGCAGGGAACCGGGAGTTTTCTCCTGGTTTATCCCATATTTTGGTCTTGGACGTGGATCCCGCCCTGGTGGCGTTGGAATGAGGAGGATCCAGGAGATTCCCAAAGGGTGTCAGCATTTTCTGGGTGAGAATGTTTGGGAAGAAGCTTTGGAAATCTGTTGAAGGGCCGGACTGCTGTGAAGAGCCGGGAATGGTTTGGAAAAGGATCTGGAGTGGAAATGGTGGCGTTATCCAGGATGGATCATCCGCTGGGAATGCATCCATGGAATTGTCCAAGGGCTGGGAGAGCTGGGAATGTTCCCCTGGAGAAGGGAGGGATCCAGGGAGAGCTTCCAGCACATTGCAGGGCCTGCAGGGGCTCCAGGAGAGCTGCAGAGGGACTGGGGCCAAGGCCTGCAGGGACAGCACCC